>NW_024344240.1:3026235-3368683 GCF_902729225.1 Pteropus medius | reverse complement strand
GCCTGCTCACCGCCTGAATCCGGATGACTAGGAGCCATCCCAAGCTCGGCATCGGGAGTGCCACAACTTATCTGTGCACAGCTAAGCTTCCGACACCCCAGGCTTCCAATCACCCCAGGCTTCCAACTACCCCAGGCTTCCAACCACTTCTCACTTCTGCAGCAACCGCTGCGGTTCAAGCCGCGTCCGCACCTGTCTCACTACCACACGTGGACGGATCTCCTTGTCTCTGCCTCCACTCCCCTCGTCTGTTCTCTCTGGCCTCTTCATTCCTCGAAGGACACAGGCGAGGCCTTCGCACTTGCCCTTCCCGCTCCCTGGAGCGCTCGGCCCGGAAGTCTGCAGCTTCCCCGCATCGCCTCTTTCAGGTCGTTATTCAAATGCCACCTTTTCAGGAAGATGTTGCCTATGACGTCCAATTTAAAATTGAAAAAAGGCAACTCTTCTTGTTCTCCCCTGTAGTGGGTAGAATGGTACCCTTATTGGGAAGAGGATCTTTGCAGATGTGATAAAGTTATGAATCTTGAGATGAGATCATCTTGGATTACCTGTGTGGGTCCTAAATCCAATAATAATGTCCTTATAAGAGACAGAAGAGAAGACACAGGTACCCAGAAGTGGAGAGGTCCACGCGAAGATACATCACTACCCAATATAAAAGTTATTTATCTTATTTTTTGACTCTCTACCTTGCTGATCTATAAGCTATTAGAAGACAGAAAATTTTTTATCAATTTTGTTCACTGGTTTATTCCCAGGGTCTAAACAGTGCCTGGTTCCAGTACCTAGTTTGTATTCAATAAATATCTACGAATGAGGAAAACAAATAGATGAATAAACAAATGAGTGATGGGCCCCCATATATTGTGCCTGAGTGAATAGTAGAATAATGAATCTATAAGAACAGGGAGTGAAGGAAAGAAATCATAATTAGAATTGAGATGGATTAGCTACATGAGTTCAATCTAAGGCTTATTCGGTTTGATGTGACAAAACTACAAGTAGAAATGTATACTCTTTCATTAACTTAGAATCTATTTATTCAACCAGCTCCAAAAGGTTTTTGGAAGACTTGAACCATTAAGAAGATAATTAATAAGGTATAATAAGAAAAAAACATTGGGGCATTGGAGATATAGAACCTACATTTAGATGAAATGTCAGTGTTGAAAATACATAGATTAGTGATTAAATTTTAAAGAAGTTTCTTTAAAATCTTATTTCAGCTAGCCCCTCTTATACTAGATGTTTTATTATATGAAATCAAAATTAACTTATCGATTGACCGAAGAACTGATTTTACCTCCAATACGTTCCCCTTTCTATCTACAGAGGCAATGCTGCGCTCACAACAGCAGCCAAGATTCAAACTATAGAAAGGATAAGAGAAGAGCGATAGTTCTAGAAAGCTTCAGAGATCCAGAGTAGAAGCTGAAATTGCTAAGCTTCCACCAGCGCTGGCCTCAGGGCACATGAACTCTGTAAAGAGCTGACCACTACCTGGGCCTTGCTGAAGGAGGCCGATTGACGAGCCGGTACGCACTTTAGAACACACGGGACCCTGTGTAGGGAAGGCGTACTGTCCCCACCCTAGCCGCCTTTACTTACCCCACTTTTTCCTGCTCCCCATTGAATGAGGCATTTCCACTGGCAGTATTTTCCAAAATAATTTTTGCCACGTCCCCCCTGCTTATTGGGAGAAAGAGCTACACACAATAGTTCATAGCTATTGAAAGTGGAATAGATCCTACCTGACCTCTCTATGCTTTGAAATTTTTATGACATCTTTTGAATGATGTATTGAGAAAGATAACATATTGAAGTCAGTGTTCTTTGTTTATTTTGCAAGATTTGCAGAGCCTCGGTGATATGCTTGCAGAAACCACAGGGCCCAAGTTGATAAACATTTCGTCATTACCCTTTCACAGATGCCTGTCCACAGGCCCTGTGTGGACTCAGACCAGCCTCGTCATGGCGGTGAGCGGGAGGCTGGCCGGGCATCTCCTCACTCAGTGTCATTGGGCAGCTTTCAACTGAGCCCCAATGTGTTTCTGAAAAAATATCAAAGTGAAAGAGTCCTCATAAAATCTGAGAAAAAAATTAGCTTTGTGGATGAAATCTGCATTTAGCATTAATTTTTGGTGGGCACTGAGTGATGAGATAAGCATATTTTCTTGCAATATCTGGTATATACTTTATATCTTAATACCTTGACATATGATAAAGACATTTTCTAATTTTCAGTTTTCAGTTCATTTTAATTTCAGTTAAAATAAACTGAAAAATTTAAATTGTTCTAAAATATCGTATTTTTCACCATGAAAGTTAGATTACATTTGCACATTTCACATGGCTTTAGGCTACTTTGCTACTGTTAACATCTCCTTTATGACAAAGATGTCTTGATTGTTTACATAAAAACACTAGGGCCTATTGTGAAGAGAAGTGACTTTTGACATCACAAAACATTTGAGATTGGATTAAGCATGGTGGAGTGAGAGACGTCCTCAGATCTCTCCCCTTGAAACAACAATATGCTGAACATCTGAAGCTCAACAAAAAACACCCAAACTGCACACCAGCACGTCTGAGCGTGGGATCTGTGCATAAGAGCTACCACAGGTCAGAACCCCGGGTGTCCGGCAGTGGACTGGGAGAAACAAAGAAGCTGCTTCTCGCAGCCAGAGCTCCCTGTAGGAGAAGGGGGAGGGGAGAAGGTGCAGCAATTCCCTGAACAGCCCTGCCTGGGAAAGCTGTGAGCTCCATGAGGCTGGTGGCAGTGCCAAGGCATTAGGGCAGAAAGCAGAGAATCAGGGACTGCAGAGAAACAACAGTTGATTTTCGCTGGCCACGGATGCAAAACCAAGGCTGAGCTGCAATCCCCAACCCCCAACCCAGAGGGCCCCTCCCCCCATGCCCTCCAAGACTGAACACTGCGGAGCCCCAGGGGAATCTGAGCAAACGCTACCGAAACTGTCGCTAACACTGACAGGAACTGAGACAGGGTAGCGAGCGTGATTAAACATCTATAAGGAAAAAAAGACATTGTTAAGACTTTATATAAAGCAGAGATCCAAGAGGCTTAGATGCCACCTACTGGAAACCAAAAGAAAAGCACATTCTTTGCAACAGGCTATAGACCATTATATAATAAATCTTCTTGGAAGAAAAAAAAGAATCGAATAGAATCGAATAGACCTTCTGGAGATGAAAAACACACTGCAAGAGTTGAAAAATGAAAAAACAAGCTTGGGAAATGGAGTCGACCAAATGGAGGAAAGGATCAGTGATAGCGAAGACAGAAATCTAGAAATAAATCAGAAGGAAGAAGAGAGAAACCGAAGAATGAAAAATAATGAAAGAGAAATACAAGAACTAGCTGATACCATCAGGAGAAGAAACATAAGAATAATGGGCATTATCGAAGGGGAGGAAAAGGAACAGGGATTAGAAAGCATTTTCAGACAAATAGCGGACGAGAATTTTCCAAATCTAAGGAAAGATCTGGAGCTTGGAATTCAAGAAGTCAATAGAACACCCAATTATCTCAACCCAAAAAGGCCTTCGCCAAGACATATTGTATTAAAATTATCAAAAATCAAGGAAACATTTATAGCTAAAAGTAGTCAGCTTAGACTGCTACTGCACTTGTACCCCACTGGAAAGACAGGAAGCATTACTCTATAATAAAATTAGTCACAGACTAGATGAGAAACAGGATCCCCTTGGGATTGGATTATAGGTGGGAGGGGGGCAGGAAGAGAGAGACAGAGAGAGACAGAGAGAGATAGAGAGAGATCTATATACAATATAGATATAGATAACTCATTTTGTGAAAAAAAGCATATATCTACATATAATGAATCTGACTTCTCAGATCATATTTCTAAAATAAATTACAGTTTTATTATTATAAATGTTCTCCGTATATACACAGGTCAGAATTTTGAGTACTCTTTCTAATAAACGTTATGCTTTGACCTCCTGGAAAGCAAGACTACACTGATAAGTCACCAAATCCTTATCAAACAGGTGTCACACACAGGGCATTGAGAAAGACACACTCAGATCTCACCAGGGTCAGTGTTCAGGGCGCCCACACTGGGATTACTCTGGACTTGTGGACCTTGAGTTTTCTTCTTTCTGGGCATTTGCTGAATTACACTAATTCACAAAATGGTGTTAATGGGTGCCAATTGATGTGTTGTCTCTTCAAGGGCATTTGTATTTTTTACAACTAGTCAACCTCTAATTGGCAGGAGGACAGGAATCCTCCGGCTATCTGGTCAGCCTCAATGAGACTCCATGGGCCGGGGCACCTCCAGCCCTAGTCGGAGGTTTTCCGCCCTGACTTCAACAGAATCTGACAAGAGCATCAGTACCAGCCACCCTGACAGCTGGAGAACACATGCTACTCTGAGGAACGGACAACCACGAGGCCCCTAAATTTCATTCTGGTCAAGCTTGGAATTAGACTCATCCGGAACCAATTTCCAGGTGGCCGTCACTTACTAAATCTTAAATCTCTGCCACTGGACAAGTTTTTAATTTCTCCTTATCTGTAAAATGGGGATAATATTGACAGTGTTTTTGTTAGAATTCAGAGTAATGATGTTAAGATCTCAGCACAGAGCCCAGAACACAGAAAGTGCCCAATAAGTGGTAGTTACTATCATTCCACGTCATGAGTTGAGACCAGTTAGTTCTAGAGTCATAACATCTCAGATCGTACGGGACCTTCGAGGTCCCCACTGCCACCACGACTCACCAGTGCCAGGCCAGGCAGTCGTCTTTGCAGGACATCTTCCAAGATGCTCAACACTTAATGTAAGACTCTTCCACTGGGACTATTGCCAGCAAAGGGAGGCGACTCTCATGAAGGCACACTCGCCAAAATGAGTTCTAAGAACATATAACCTGATTTTTCTTGCGAGTCTGGTTTTCTGAGCATAGAAGTGTTGAAGTCATTCTACTGAAACAGACTGGAAGCTCCAGTCTGAGGTGACACTTTCTGTAAGGCACTTTGAAAACAACTCTCCTCCCAAATCTCTTATAAAGCACAGCTGTTAAAATCCAGAGGTACCCAGTAAGGTATTAAAGATTTCTTTCCAACACAACTAATAAACGAGAGGCTGCTCCGAAAACCTCAGCACGCATCGCTAAAGCCTGGGACTTGCGCTGTGACACTCAGCTGGTTCCTGGCACCAACAGAGATTACCACTGAAGCGGTGAAGGTTATGCCAGGAATCACAACATTGCCACCTGCATTCCGGCTGGGAATGGCAAGCCTGCCAGGAAAAGTCAAGGCAAGCCTTGCGTGTCCTCCCCCAGTGCCAGAGACTAGAGGACACAATCAGACATCAGCTCCACCTCCCACCTGCCATTCGACCTTGGTCATGACTCATTGTTCTCCCTCAGCCTCGGTGTTTCACTCACCAAGTGGTGACAGTCATGATCATCTGCCTTCCTCACCTGATCATTAAGGGCTTTAAGGAATCTCATTTTCATAAAGTGTTTTTATATCCTTGGTAGGACACTGTTACCCAGTATAAGGAAAAAGCCATTATCATTATTGACCTCAGAGCTAAAAGATACTTTTTCAGGCTTCCTTGCTAATAAAGAGGTAGTATCTAACATTTATATAATGCTATTTATCACATACGCACATTTAAAAGCTCATGATTTTGAAATACAAATTTGCTTTCTTTGAAAGGCAATGTGCTCCAATGTAGCCAGTTACTGCAAAGAGCTGCCCCACAGATCCTCAGCACAGGTGGCCAGAGCTGGCCTCTGATTCTCAGTGCATCACACAGTCTCCCTTTGACCAACAGGCCTGTCATTGTAAGGCATCCCAGCCTCAGCTGATGTCAAAAGCCCCATTCTATCCTGGATGAATTGTTCTCATAAAGCATGCCCACACGCATTCTGTGGAAGATAGGGATGGGGCTAGCTCTGCAGATGTCCGTGCACCGCCACTGTCACGTCTCCCCACCACACAATCTTGGGTATCTTTCCAGAGTCTTGCACAAAGCTCGATTCAGAGTTTGCCTTTGACCGATGCACACTTGGCCTGCAAATGGACGGAGAAGAGGAAAAAGGCGTCCCAGTGTTTCTCACACTTGCCTGGGAAAGCTTGGGAATTCCTGCCTTATTTACCAGCTTCCACTGAGGCTGAAAAACAAATCAGAAAGTCACCAATGGTTTCATTCACTCTACAAAACTGGGTTAATGAGACTCTGTGAGTGAAACCATCAATGCACAAAAGTCAGGAAATCCAAGCTTGCCATTCTCACAGCCCTTGGAGGCCGTGCACATGCAGGTGACTCTGCCCCTGCCCAGGCCATGAACAGCATCCCTGCCGAAGCGCGGAGCCGAGGTGCAAGTCTGCCCGCTTCAGGGGATTTGGTCAAGGGAAGAATGGTCACCACCTTCATTACATTACAATTTCAACTAGAAAATTATTTGTTTACTTTTAAGTTAACTTTTTACTAAAGTGTCATATTTAGACTCAAAAGTACACATGTGGTAAATGAGGAACATGATGGATTTTTACAACATGAATGTATCCATGTAATCGACATTCGGTTAGGAAACTGAGCACTGCCAGCATCCCAGAAGCCCTCAACATGTCTCCTTCCAACCTTTAATATCATGGTAAACCAGATGATAAAAATTAACAGAGGAATAGTCTAAACAGACTCTGAGACTCTAGGGGAGACGAGAAAATCTCCTCTGACAGCATCTCCTGAAACTGAGCAGCCTTCTGGGAACACCGACTGATGTTCCTTCTCACACTAGAGTTTACACCTGGAACAACAGGGCAAAGGATGCGGTTACTATGAAAGAGTCCACAGGTCCTGTCCTCAGAGATGGCTGTATAGCACCATGTCCTTTCTTCCTACAGGCAGATAGTCCTGGTAGAGGAGACACATATAACAGATGTCCTTGACCAAGACGCACCTGGGAAGCCCTATGGAGCGGGTGAGCACTGGGCCCGCCCCTGCCCTCCGAGTCGGAGCCTCTGGACGTCAGGTCTGGCCACTTAAATCTCAGAAACTTCCCAAGGTGATTGTGAGTGCAGCCTGAGTGAGAATAACTCTCTCAAACTATTATTTGTTTTCCTCTTTCATTAATCGAACACCTCTGAGCCTCTTCCCTCTGACAGACAAAAGGAAGAATTCCAGGAAGACGAAAGAAGGGGCGATGAAGGGGTTCGAGTGGGTGTCTCCCCTTCCTGATGTTATCGGAGCTGATTCTGCCTAATCAGATGCTGTTTGGCTGCAGGCACCTACAGAGCTGGGCAAATCCAAGGCTCCCGACCTCACACGATCAGTCCCTTCTGTACGGAACTTGAGGTCTTGGCGCATATCTGAAATGCTCTCTTTCCTCTCAGCCACACAGCAAACTCCTACGCATCCTGCAAGATCCAGACTAAACATTCCCAATCCACATACATTTCCTGACTTAGTCCTTCACCCCATCAATGGCCCCTTTACTGCTTTACACACCACACTGTAATTACGCTGTGCTGCCCGCCCCGCTGAATGGACTGAGGCTTTCTTCTTTCCACCTCTGCATTCTCAGAGCCAAGAATGGAAGCTGCGACCTGCTGAGTAAATAATGAGTGGATGGAAGGATGCATAGGTACTTGAAAGTGCTTCGTAAAGTACAAACTGTTCTGTTTCCATTCATTTATAAGTACCCACAAATGGCTATCTGGAACTCAAACTTCCCTTTTTACCTAGACTCTCATCCCTCTTATCTTTCAAGCAGATAGCCAATTCTTTGCCATTTCTACAGCAACTAGGAACTCTACATCCTCACTAGATAATTGTCAGCAAAATTTTACCTTTTATTAGCATCGTTCTTCTCTCAGACTCACTTCCGAAGTCTAACACTCCAATAGGCCTGCTACCTCTCTCTCTCTCTCTTTCCCCCTCTCTCTTTTTACCCCAAAAAACAAATATGGATCAAACAGAGCCTTTGGAAGTGACAACTAGAATGTACCTGAGAACTGCCACCCAGGAGCCATGGCACCAAGGCCAACTCCTCATGTACACTGCCATTCGGCAGGTGGTTCAGATCCTGCCAGGTAGGTATACACAGCAATTGATTTCTTGGGAACAACAAACCACAATCAACCAGGGCAGTGATGATGAGCCGAGAGTCCTGGCACAGAGCTGTTCCCCTGGAAAGGGTAGTTTCCGACAGAGGAAACGCTTTGGAGCCACAGTCCTCATGTGTGAGGCCTTTCCTACATTCCAAGAGCAGACGCATGGCAGAAGCATAGGCGAAATCGGCATCTGAGTATGTGAAGAAGGTGGAGTACAAATTGTAAAGGTTGGAGGAAGAGAGAATCGAACGGCTGGGGACAAGGGATGTTAAGGAGGATGTTCCTCATCACGGGGAAGCCAGTATGGAAACAGTCAACCAAAAAAAGCTTGTCAATAGCATCATTAATGATGTATCAGAATTCCACAATGTTAGAAGAATTCCAGAACCGGACAGAATATTAGAGACCATGCAAACCAAATCCACAGTCTTGTACATGAGGCAACTGATTTACCAAGACTAAGAGTGAACAACTTTCATTTCAGAGTCAACCATGATATCCACGAATACAGGTAGGTTTAAACGCTATTGGAGAACCCATCTGTCTCAGTGTCCCACCTGGTGTCTGTTATGATGCCTCACATGTTTCCACCATTTTTTCATTTCTTAGTAAAGTGACTGTGTTTCCAGAAAGGGCACATTAAAAACAAAACTGGTTTTCAAATTGAGGAGCAATCTACAAAATAAGAACCTGTATTCTAAAACAGGGGTCCCCAATCCCCAAGCCACGGTCCATGGCCTGTTAGGAACTGGGCCACACAGCAGGAGGTGAGCAGTGGGTGAGCCAGAGAAGCTTCATCTGTATTTGCAGCCGCTCCCCAGTGCCAGCATCACCGCCTCAGCTCCACCTCAGATCATCAGGCATTAGATTCTCAGGAGCACCGATCCCTGGTGCCAGAAAGGTTGGGGGCTGCTGCTGTAAAAGCATCAAAGGTATGAAGGAAAAAAAAAAAAAAAGGCTGAAGAATTGTTCCAGACGAAAAAGATGAAAGAGACCTGACAACTAGATGAAATGTGGGACCCTGGATCAAATCCTGGTCCAGAACATAATTATTTTATTTTCCTATAAAGCACTTAAGTGAAACGGTTGGCAAAATTCGAATAAGGTCTATAGACCAGATGTAGTGCATCAGTGTTAATTTCCTGATTTTGATTATTTTACTAGGTTCTGCAGGAGAATGTCCTTGTTTTTAGAAAATACACACCGAAGTATTCCACAGTGAAGGAACACGTGTTACACATATTAAAATCATCCTCATGAGTCCCAGCGGGAATAAGGGTACAAGTGCCTGCAAAGGAGAGTGTGGCCAACAGGAGGCGCTGGGAAGCCCGAGCGATGCACACCTGGGCCCTCCTCCTCGACGGCACCGGGGCAATGAGCTAACTGCTTAACATGTCTGCTGTCCTTCGTCTCTTCATCTGGGTTGCTAAGAAAAACACTAGCAGCCAACGCTTATGAAAACTTCATCTGTGCCAGGTACCATTTCAAGCACTTTATGTGTCTTAACAACAACCTATTACAAATGAGAAGACTGAGTCCCAGAGAGTAAAGTAATTTGCTCGAGGTCACACAGCTGAGAAGCGGTGGTGGCCGAAACTGAATGGCCACCTTATACCACTATCTCGTCTGCTAGTGTTTCTATAAAACCTAAGTGAAATATTCTCCCACTAATTCAGTGCCTGCGCCATGGGAAATGCTCAGTAAAGGTTGCATTATCAACCTCATCGCCACCATCGATGATATCCTGCAATATACCTGCATTTGCTGAGTTCTAAGTCTTCAGGGTTTATGTTCCTTTTTTTTTTTTAACGAAATCTGTTGTAGAGTTCCATCAAATAATGTAATCTATAAACTAAACATCAGATTTCTCAGAAGAGCTAAGGAAAAGGTAAATGTCACATAAGCGAATTTTCTTTCTCATAACAATTGATAACTTTGTAGCTTGGTTCCATAAAAATTGGCTGTGTGATTCATTTAGACTTGAGGACATTTTTCATACTATTTGGATTCCTTCCACAGGACACCATAGAGCCAGGGGAAAAATGATTTATATTCAAACATAACTGTGGTGCACATATTTGGGGCATGTATTTGGGCTTTTCTCCAGAAATTATGCTAATATATCTTGTCTAGTAAAAGACACTGGATGCCATTCAAACCAGATGTTACTTCGCAAGTCACTTGCCTGGGTTGTTTTTTTTGTATTTTTGTTTTTGTTTTTTAATTTTTTTAGCTCCTTATGGAGTGGCCTTTGATGGTCTTCACTAGGTTGGTGTTGCTACTAAGAGCGTGGGCCATCCAGTCACGTACCCTAAATTCAGAAGGAGGCTGTTTTAGGCTGCTAGAGCCGCCATAACAAAGCACCACAGACTGGGTGGCTTCAACAACCAAAATTTCTTCCTCACAGTTCTGAACACTAGAATTCCAAGGCCGAGGGGCTGGCAAGGTTGGCTTCTTCTAAAGTCTCTCTCCTTGGCTTGCAGACGGCCATCTTCTTGCTGTGTCCTCCAGTGTCCTCCCTCCACGCACGTTTGTGTCCTGACTTGCTCTTCTTATAAGGACACCCATCATATTGGATCAGGGTTCACCCTAAGGACCTCATTTTAACTTAACTACTTCCTTAAAGGCCCTGTCTCCAAATACAGTCATAATCTCAGGTACTAGGTGGTCAGGACTGCAACATATGAACTGTGGGGAAGGGGGGCGATTCAGCCCTAACAGAGACTTAGAGGGGAAGAGAGAATCCACAGAGAGAGGTGCCTTCAATTCCAGGAACGAACACTCCTTGGAACCCATTCTTTATAAAACACTGTGAGTCTAGCTTCTCATGCTGCCTGTCTCTTCTGTGTCAGCTTCTCTGGGAAGTAGTCCAATGGAAGTTCCATCCTAGCAAAGTTTCCAGAACCTGCTCTTACATCTCCAGGAACTCCGTGATATCCCACTCAGCAGAATCTGTACCATCTTCAGTGTAATTCTCAGTGCCCAGGAATGCAAAACTCTCATGCATAATATGTTGGCACCAATGCTGAATTCAACATTCAGCCAATATGGCTAAGCAACTTGGAAATAATCCATTCTCTTAATAGCTGATAAAATTTTAGTACTTTATTTACTGCAAACATTGAATTTTGCCTTCAGGCCTCTTAGAGAACATCACCGACAACTTCCAGAAACATATTTGAAATGCCTGACATGACGTACACAGCTGACGAGAACTGTTCCCAGTGTGCTGTGACGGGAACGAGAAAAGCAGAAGGTCTGACCACAAGTCCCAAGCTGTCCAGGTCGACCCCAGACCTCCCTGCCCCACATCTGACTTCTGATTTAGGACCCAGAGGCCTGCAATCCTGAGTCTGCTGCTGGTTCTGCAGAGACTTAGGTCTCACTCTGTTTCCACATCAGTGAAATGGGAATTAAAAATATATCATCTCTTACTCTTGAACTATTGTAAAAGGGGGGGAAATGGACAAAACTCTTTTAAAAATTGGTAAAAGTCAAAGTGGATAAATAAATATAATTTTAATTCTTAACTGGCAAAACCAATTTAAATCCATTAAATTTGTTGTTTTTATTCTGGTTTCATCTACCAGTTTGTTACCAGATAAAGACTGAATGGTTCCTGCAGTAAATCTTCTGTCTGCAATCCCATTAGAAGATTTATATCTATGCTTTTATTGCCCTCAATGTATCTTTGATTCTTCACAGCTCTAGACTTCCATATTTTACAATAGAAGATACAGAATAATTGTAATTTTACAGATTCTGGGAGCTGGCTGTAGTGCACTATATAACCACCAGAGGGGAGCATAGACCAGATGCTGCTCTAGACCTCGCGAGCCCTTCATGGTGGGTTTTCTCTAGCCACAAAGTATCCTCCCTTCCCGCAGAAAAACTCTTTGTGCTGCAGGATCTGGAAGTGCCGGAGGAGCAGCGGCCCAGAGCTTCTGGTAGCAGGCCTTTGTCCTGATATAGTTTCCTGCCCTGTGCTGTGCTGGTACGCTGGCCTTTCGGTATTGAGGGGTGGTTCCAGGTGTTGGTCAAGATACCAGGCACAGGCATCAATAAATAATACAAGCATCAGAACCAACCCAACTGATGTTGGCCCCGGCTCCTTCTGGAGTGTCAGGGAACAGAAGGCAGCAGACACGGGCTTGGGGGTTGAGGCAGGGGAGACACCCTGGGGGGCAGGTGCAGAAAAACCACCCAGGTAAACCACCCAGACCTGGTCAGGAGAGAACAAGTCGGATAGGCCTTAGGAAAGGTTATGAGTAGCGCCAACAAGGGTTTTATATTTATGTTATTTTGTATTTTCAAAGTGTTTTATCTTCATTATAATTCATTATTAGCTAATTCTGGATCATCACACTCAACTAGCTGAAAGAATGAAACAGGAGAAACCAGCACTTCAAGCAGAAAGCAGTGAGGATAAAAGCAGAACCCCAATCTCCTCTGTACCCTGTTTGCTGTGAAGCGCACCAGGCCCTCCCTAAGCACATAACCTCCAGAGGCACAAACAAAACCCCATCCCGGAACCACGACCCAACTGTGACCAGGTAGAGATGGTGTTACACCAGACACAGAAACTTGGCACGCCTCCCCATTGGTGGGGTGTCAGAACCCCTCTAAATCTGCGTGGTGACCAGCACGACCTGTACTGTCAACCAAAGATGGGGCCAGGCCGCCGGAAGCTAAGGGAACTAAGGAAGCATCGCATGGACAGACATGTGGTGACAGGGTCAGAGAAGCCACCGTGTGTTCCCACACATGGACTTCCCATTCATCCCTGTGATGGATGCTCCCGAGCTCGCCTGGAAATACTGTCTGTGAGCTAATTACGGAGAATGAGCTGCATCCACCAGGCAGGAGTGGGTAAGAGGATCGTAGGTGAGAGTCAGCTATTCACGAGGGGGCGGCCTTTGATGCAAGTGGAGCAGAAAGTTTGGCCGAAACTCAACACCTCTTAGAAGTACAGATTAGTCAAGAGGAAGAAAGGAGAAGGCATTGTGGAAGTTTTCAAGAAGGAAACAAAGATGCCTGTGTTTTGTATCGCTCAGCTGCCTCAAGAAAATGTCCATTTGTTTTCTTTACACTCCTTTTACATTTTAAGTGGAATCTAGTGAATGTGTCTTTTCAGTGTTCCCAACTTCGCCATTTTCACTACACCTCATGTTGCCATTTTAATGAAGCATCGTTTTTCCAGAGGGTGTGGGAACAAAACTTATTTAATGACCTCTCAGAGCAAACACTGAGTTCTTCAAATCTTTCCCTGAATTGAAACCCCCACCCTACAATTCACTTCCTTCTTAAAATGCTGTTTGCCAACTATTGCAAACCAATAAACAGGGCTTTCCTTTACTCTCGAGCCATAGGGTTCCCGTTGAGTCTCACAGCCTGGGGAGCCAGGACTCCCGGCCCTCAGCCATGCCCTGAGAGGGCTCGGTGGCACGGCAGTGGCAGTCCCCTTGGAAGCATGGCACCGCGTGCCTTGTGCTCCTGTAGCACACAGGTTTAGGGGACTCAGCAGAGAGTATCTAGTCCAAACCTTCACTTTAAAGATGAATAAAATGAGGCTGGCAGGGAAAGATAGCCGAAGACACACAGGTGTCTCGGGTAGAAGGGGGTTCGCCAGGTTGGCTCCGTGGGGTTCCCCATGCCCTACCTCAGCATCGCTTAGGGCAACTGTGTAAAGTGCATATTCCCGAGCCCCTTCCCAAACCTACGGCACTGGCATTTCTGGGGGATGGAGACTGGGAATTCATATTTCAACGATGCCCCAGCACCAGCTTGTGACACACCAACTTTTGGGAAGTAGTAGTAGCAGCAGCAGCAGCAGCAGCAGTAGTAATATTAGTAGTTAGTAGTAGTAGAAAGAACAGGTTTGGAGGCAGACAGATCTGGGTTTAACTCCATCTCTGCTACCTACTAGCTCTGCTTGCATAGTGAGCTAAGTGTCTGAATTCCACTTCCTCGCCTGTGACGGGGGAGAGAGCTGAGGGGGCTACATGGGACAGCGCACTGAGGCGCACTCAGGCCCCAGGGCCCGGCACCGGAATGTGTTCAATCAGTGTCACCTGTCATCCGGACAGTGCTGGATTTGAGTTCCAGGGCCTCCATTGACAGACTGTAAGAGATTGGACGCATCGCTTGTCTCCACTGACCCTCAGTGTCCTTATCTGTAAATGGAGATGACAATCGTACCTCCTCCCAGGAATGCTGTGAATGTAATAGCCCAGTGCAGCAGCATGGTCCGGTCAGGAAACAAAACCACTCCAGCTCCTTCAAACAGACAGAATTCAAGGCAGTGATCTGGTTCCACAGGGGACAGAAGAGCTGAGGAACCAAACAACACAGAGGCCATCTAGAGACTGGCTGCTGGAAGGACGAAGGAAGGTGGCAGTACAGAGCCAGGAGTCAGGGTGACCAGCAGGAGCAGGGATCATCCGTGGTGGCCGGGGCAGGAGAGCTAACGCCACAGAGGAGGACGAGCTGCTGCTACATATGGAGACATTGCACGAGGCAGGCGGGAAGGAGCGAGAGGCCCTGGCTTCTCTCCTCCCGCAACCTGCATCGGTCTGCCTGTGCCTCTCCTCACCCAGAGGAGGGAGAATCCGAAGGCAGCAGAACCTGGGAAGCGTAAGGTCTGCCCTCCGTATCCACAGACTTCATGTCTGAGGATTCAACTAATTGCAGATTAAAAATATTTGGAAAAAAAAATCGCAGAAACTTCCCAAAAGCAAAACTTGAATTTGCCGCATGCCGAGCACTATGCTGAATCCACGCAGAAATAGGGATGGGCAGGCCTACCGCGCTGTAGTCTATATGCCAATACTGTGCCATTTTATAAAAAGGACTTGAGCATCTGTGGATTTTGGTATCCTCAGGGGGTCCTGGAACCAAACCCTCATGGATACCAAGGGACAACTGTATTTCCCAGAGATACAGAGCAGAGAAAATGGGTGGACACCAGGCCGGGGAGCAAACAAGTAAATGGCCAGCACACACACGTAAAAACACACACACGGTCTCCGACATAGAGGAAACCGGCTACTAGTGCCTGTCACTGTAACTGTTAACAAAATAGAACAGCCCAATGCAAAGGCTTCTGGCAAGAAACGCATGTGTTTAAGGGAAGCCTGCCTTTCATTAGTCACATACGACATCATTTCTGGAGGACTGGTCGCCATGTGGAGGAAAAGTCCTGAAATTACAGTCCCAGATGTGCCACTTATAAAAAAACCTTTTTCTTTATGTACGAAAACATGATTAACACACCATTTCATAAGGTATCATAGGATGTAATGAGATCATAGACATGAAAGTACTTTAGACACTTAAAAGTCATCAAATACAGGACATATTTGTATTCTCAAAAAGGGGACATTTTAAAAAAAACGGGTGTCAGATTCACTATGACCTACATTCAATATAATTACTTTTCTTCCAACTAATTTTTCAAGTTCATCATTTTCTTTTCGAGAATTCAAATAGAACACTATTTCATTCTAATAGAACACTATTTCAACAAATAGTATTAAATACGAAGTTCAGTACTATTGAGATGTTTCAGCCAAAAGCTCACACAGAAACCACCTAGCAAATGTGATGCCAATCTGTTCTCTAAAAGAAGATTCTTACATGTATCTACACAAGCATTAACTGTCCAGTTTTGCTATCTCCACTGAGGAGGTTGATGGAACAACCTAATAATACCATAAAACACATATGTAATAAAAATTATTATTTGACTAATCTCTTTGTGTATTTTACATGCATTATCATTTAATTTATTCTATAATAATAATTCTCATCATTATTATTTTAATTTCTCAACTGGAAAATCATTGCTACTTACAGTACTCAATTAACTTGCTCAAGGTCCCTCGGCCTGTCACCAGCAAAGCCAGGATTTGATCCCGGGTCAAAACTGGTTGTTCCCCTCTGCTTCATACACCATTTGCCTTTGGGACACTGATCACTGAAGGAAATGATTCTGTGTCATCAATTATAGTGGAAAGAGCCACAAAGTAAGAGAAGAAGATCTAAATTCCAGAAGGCCTGGCTCTAGCCAGTGCTGTGTTCTCACCCACGAAATGACAGGATTGGTCAGCAGAGGAACATTGAATAAGTTTCATAAATTGCTGATTACTCAATAGAGTTCTGATAACTAAAATGTTATTAACAATATTTGATATCTTTACAATGAAAAGTCGTTCACTTCTCTTTTTTTTTGGTTTCTTTTCTGTTTGATCGATTAGTCCAAAGCTGTTGTGCTAGACATTGTGAAATATTCTGAAATTTACTATTCTTAATATAATTTTAAAAATCTTTAAATTTTTCCCCAAGATACAACATTATATATTCAGGCACATTTTATTTTGTTGGCTTTAACAAAGACTGTCCCGGGATATAACCAAACTGCCAGCATGCCCTGGAGTGTCATCAGTCACGTAGCAGCTGGCAGAGCTCGTTCAGCGCTGGTGAGCCAGGCATGAGGCCAGGAACCAGGACCCAGCAGAACAAATGGGATGGCCCAAGAGAGGAGAGAAGCAGAGAGCAGAATGACAGACATCCAGAAAAACATCTGACATGGAGCATTTGGAGGCTCAAGTGGCCCCACAGATTGATCTGGCTCCCATGTAACTTTTGAAGGAGAAAAACCAACCCCCATATTTGCATGTCTTAACATCTGCCAAAAAGAAATATGAAGGCTAAATTTTCTGGATGGGAAAATTCCCAAGGGAGAGTAACGAGGAGATGCCAGGGATGTAAGGTAGCTGGAGCTGGGCAAAGTGACCAAAATCCCTCACTTTCCCTGGACCACAGTGTAGAAAGCCAGAGGGTGAGGGACCACAAGGCAAGAACATAGGGAAAAAGTTTGTCCTCAAAGAGCTAAACCAGCGAGTCAACACAAAATGTAAGATTTTAGTCATCTAGTTACTCCAAGAGACTGTTGAAATATGTTCAGAAACACCCAAAATGCCAACCCAGGGGACCCAAGAATCACCACAGGAAGGCCAATTCAGAATGTGAGTGTAATTAAGACAGCAGGAATGTAGTCAACCACTAAGAGAAAGACTAAACCTCAAACCACACGGAATAGGTAAACTTGAAGATCCTGAAGGAGGTCACATTCACACAAGCTCTGAAGAAGGGAGGAGGTGGAGTGGCCCACAGACTCCAGCAACACAATCAGTGGACTTGAACTTATATAGCTGCTAAAACCCAATGTGATTAATTATCTAAAGCAGACAACTCTCTCTCTTTGCTCTGATTCTGTATTCACCAGGGAAGCTCCTGATTATAATTTTACTCCCCAAGGACAGCTGCCAAGGGAAAGATAATATGCTCGTCATACTAGCCTAAATATCTCAGTCAAAGTGATGCTGAGAAATAATACCGGTGATTTGATTTATACATCAGCCTCTCGTCACCTGGGTTAATGGAAGTCTTCACCCTGAGAGCCGGATCCATAGCAAGTGTGCTTAAAATTTTAAATATCTGAAGCTTTAAGCTGAGAACTTGATCAAGTATTGAGAGTGTGAAATTTACAGAAGATAAATGCCAATTTAAGAAATGTGAGTGTTGATAAAACCAACTTTTCCTAATAATATTGCAACACTGCCACATACCACTATTCAAATTTAAACAAATAACAGTATTGGGTGTGCATGTGCTAGTTCATCTCAAATGCTTCACAATGTTAAACAGCTCGAAGCCTGCAAAACTGGAGGAATTGCCGTCTTGGGCCAGATCTGTGTTGTTGGAAAGGATTCAAGGCCTTTGAACTATAAAGAAATTCAGTAACATTGGGCATTGACTTTTGAGTTGCTACAGCATGGTGTAGATATGGTGAGTCACAGCAATCGGCAGTTTTCTATGTTCCTCCAACTACATTTCCTTCAGAGACTCGCTCAGACACTTCTGGGACTTTTACTATTTCTTAGCAATTTAAAGCATGTGTACCAAAAGTCAAATAGCACTCTGGCAATAAACAAATAGCTCACAATAACTATTAGAATCACAGTGGCATTCTAAAAGTCAAGAAATAGGAGACATTATAATTGAAGAGAAAAATAAATTTGACACTTATAAAAGTTTTAAATTTCTATGAAGGTAGCTATCAATATTAAAATTGTAAAGACAAATAACAAATTAGAAAGATATTTGCAGCAATATGGCAATAAAAAAAGAAAAGAAACATTTTATTTCAAAGTCTCCAAACTTCCTAATCAATAAATGAAAATGAAAAGAGAGAAATTCTATTATATGCCTATATAAAAGTAAGCAAGAATACCTAGCAAAAATTCAGTACAGTTGGAAAGAAAATAGGTTTTCACATGCTGCTGTTAACAGCACATATTTATATAACTCTTCTTGATTTATTACACATCAAGGGTAATGAAATCATTTACATTCTTTTACATCTAGTCTGACTTCAAGGTTTTTATCTTAAGAAAAAAATTTTTTAAAGAAAATGCTACATGCATTAACATAATATAATCATTTTAGTACTATACATAATAGAAAAACAACCAGAATTTCCAACAAGTGAGAAACAGTCAAGCTGATTGTGATATCTAACTCAGTAGAATGTGATAAAGTCATTTAAAATTGTAATGTCTGTGTAATATTTTGGGAAAATGTTTAGAATATGCTAAGCAAAAGTCTGAGCATCTGATTAAAGTGTCTTACAACTGCAGCTACGGAACTACGTGAGCATGTGACTGAAGCCTGGGAGGGAAGAGGAAACAAGAAAGCTCTTGAGATGTACTGAATCCCAGCTCTACCACTTACTGGCTGAAGACACGGGCATCTTACTGGATCTCTCTGTGCCTCAGGTTTCCAATCTTTAGAATGGGAATAATCATCATACTTACTTAGTCAGGTCGGTATACAGGTTAAATGAGTTATTGCACATAAAAATGCTTAGAAAAATACTTATTTTGCTCTACATAAAGTAAGTGCTATGTAAATGTCTACTATTAGTCATTACATTATTCTCCTATCACATTATTACCTTTATAACAAATAAAAATTAGAAAGGACACTTTCTAAAAATTCCCTGCCCGATGTTTATATGTTGTTGTTAAAACTTTTTTCATTTCTATTAAGGATCCCTCAGAGTGTCCCTAAGAACATTTGAGTTCAATGAACACATATTATGTACCTGCTGTATGCCCAGCACTGTCGTTGTCCTCAGGGAGCTTACAGTCAGTTGAAGCATAAGGCCTAACAAGGACGTCTGCAGCTTGGCACACCACATTCCTGCCCCACATCACAAATGCTATTGCATTGTATTATTGCACCCTAAGTATTTGTTTTATTTTTTATATCATATTCATATAAATAGTCTTAAGGTTTATTAAGTGTGCTTCTGCGTTGAATAGGCTATTCTTATTAGATTTGAACAATATGGTAGTTTAAATACCCTGTGAACATTTAACAATTGCTATTCCACCCATGTATCATTTAGGTGTTAACATATTTTTTTAAAAGTGTGGTATTTCAAAACATGCTTAAATACCAATATTTTTAATATCTTGTCCTTTGAAATCAACAAAGACTCTTCATTCTATAATGATACAATACATTCCCACTTCTGCTTCCATATTTTCAATCATTCAACAAATATTTATTATGTATTATGTACCAGACATGCACAATGCTAGGCACTGGGGATAAAGAAGACAGTTTCTGTCCCAAGACTTGTTCAATCTCCAGGAAGAAACCCTGATCACAATGCAAAAAATAAGAGTTATAATAAGATTGTGTCCAGCGGCTATGAAGCAAGGAGTAGGAGCCCAAGGAAGAGATGCAGCAGATAGGGAAGAGCTCCAAAGAAGGAAGGCATTTGAAGTCAGGCTTGAAGGACGGTGGGTGATAACCTGGCAGATTATGCTGGAGGAGCCTTCCAGGAAAATAAAACAGGCTGTGCAAATGTTAAGAAGTTATAACTGAGCCTGGCAAGCCCCCAAAATACTTAGTTTGGATGAAATAAAGCATGGGTAGAGGGTGTTAGGTGAGAGATAAAGTCAAAGATTCCCTACAAATCCTATTAAAAACCTAAGGACAAAAATCTACCAGTCATTAAAAAAAGATAAATATAAAAACTTCAGAGTGCTGGCGGGCAACCAAAATGACGTAGATGATAGAGGCTCTGTTCATCCCCCTGGCAACTAAATCAAAGTTGTGACGGAAACAAGGAGCAGCAACAAGGAAAAGTTGCCTGGGATCTAGAGGAACAAGCCATACAACTAGGGAGAAATCCAAGAAAGCACTCTGCAATGGCGGAAGGTAGGACAGGGCAAGGACACAGGGCTGCCGGGTCTTGAGCAGCTGAATGAGACAGAGGTTGCGGCAGCGGCAAATGCCTCTTAAAGGAGCCATGTCTGCAAACAGATTTTTGTGGTGACAGACCTTCTCGCTCTGAGCACCATTGTCAATATAGCTGCGCACAGGTGGCACCAGGGACTTACAGGGAGATAATGTCAGAGTGAGGGCCAAAGCAATACTCACTCTGTACAGAAGTGCCAGCGGTATCCATTGTTCCCTGTTAAGCCCTCTCCACTCCCAGTGCACAGACACAGCACCACCATAGCCGTGAGGTCATCAAACTGGATAACAGAGGTTACTCTGCCCAAAGGATCCCCTGAAACCCTGCCTCCCCCAACTCACAGCTCCACCCAAGCCACATCCAGGTGTGTCCTCAGAGAGTCAGGTGTTCCTTGCTGAGCAGCATCTAGACTCACACTGGAAGCAGCTAGCCTCGTTTTCTGGTGTGGCCCTTTGAGGCAACTATAAGCACAGCATCTATGGATTGCTTGCTGAATCTTAACAGGTGGCTCCGGAATTTGGCATGAGGCTGAACCCCTCTCAGGACTGTGAGCACCTACTTCACAAACCCAAACTAATAAGACCAGGAGATTTAGGAGCTTTGCTTAGTACATAGAAACAGACACGGAAAGGCAGCCAAAATGGGAAGACAAAGAAGCAGAAACCATATGAGAGAACAAAACAGAGATCCAGATACGATGCTGTCAAGCAATCTCACAAATGCAGAATTCAAAACACTAGTTATAAAGATGCTCAATGAACTTTTGGTTAAATTCAGTGAGAACTTCAACAAAGAGATAAAAAACATAAAAATGGAAAAGGAAATTATAAAAGGGAACCAGTCTGCAATGGAGAACACATTGTCTGAGATGAGAAGTATATTGAATGAAATAAACAAAGTGAATAAAGAAGAGGATCAAATGCCCTATCTAGAGGACAAGAAAGCCAAAGACACTCTATCAGAATGGCAAGAAATAAGAGTCCAAGACTATAAAAAAAACTTTAAGGAGCATATGAGACACTATTAAGGGTCCATATATCTGTCTTATCGGCATAACTGAAGAAAATCAAGATGTTGAACAGCTGTTTGAAGAAATAATGATGGAAAACTTCCCTAACCTGGTGAAGGAAGTACATAAAACCCCAGGAAGCTCAGAAAATTCCAAAAATCATGGATCCAAAGAGACCCACACCAAGACATATCATAATTAAAATGACAAAGATTAAATACAAAGAAAGAATATGAAAAGCAGCAAGAGAAAAGCAGATAGTTACTTATAAGGGAAAACCCATAAGACTGGCAGCTGATTTCTCAAAAGAAACTATGCAGGACAGAAGGGTTTGGCAAAAAATACTCTTTAGGATGAAGACCCAGGATCTACAACCAAGAATAATTTATCCAGCAAAGCTATCATTTAGAGTTGAAGGACAGATAAAGAGCTTCCCGGACAAAAATTAACTAAAGGAATTTCTTACCACCAAACCAGTATTACAGGAAATGTTGGAGGGACTTCTTTAAGAAGAAAACAGGAATAAAGAATAGTAACAACTACATTCCTATCAACAAGTACCTCAAATGAAAAAGAATTAAGTGCTCCAACTAAAAGAGTAGATGAATGGAAAGGAAAACAAGACCCCCACCTGTTGCCAACAAGAGACTCACTTCTGATCAAAAGACACACACAGACTAAAAGGAAGAGGATGGAAAAAGTTATTGCTTTGATGAACCTAGAAGATATTTAAGTCAGACAGAAAAGATAAACATTTTATGATTTCGCTTATATGTGGGATCTAAGGAATAAAAAGAATAAATTAATCAAAAACAGATTCACAAATATAGTGGACAATTTGGTGATGGACAGAGGGCAGGGGAGATTGTGGGGCTGGGAGAATGGGGTGAAGGGTTAAAGAAGTTCAAATTAGTAGCCGATGGATGGTCACAGGGATGGGGAGCACAGCACAGGTAATGCAATTAGCATGAATACATTGACTAGGTGGAGGGTCAGGGGAGGGAGGGAGCAATTGGGGGAGATCGTTTTACAAACTACATAGATGTCTAGCCAATATACTGTATACTTGAAACTAATTAAAATAAATAAATTATTTTTAAAAAGATAAATAATCCTTGCATTATGGGTAAAAAAATAAAATGACAATTTACAGGAGGAAATATGAATGGTAATACACATATTAAAACATCCACACTTAACCTCACAACTAATCAGAAAATTGCAAATTAAAACAATTAGATAATATTTCATACTCATCAAATTGGCAAAAATTAATTTCTGAAAAAAACAGATTTTGATAAAACGGAGCAATGAGATTTCTCATGGGCTACTGAGAAAAGAGTAAATCAGTACATGGATTTTAGAGAGCAATTTGGCAATATCTAGTCCAGTTAAAGATGCCCACTTCCCATGATCCAGCCTTTTCCAGCTAAAGATAATTACACAGTGGCACAGGTAAGGCATGTGAAGAAGAACGGGTAGATTAATGTTTACTAAAAAGAAAAATTGGAAGCAATCAAAAATTCTACCAAGAGAATGGACACATGCTCTAAAGCAGTGAAAATTAAAATTCCAAAACCAAATCTATCAAATGGATACATCACAAAATATAAAGTTGAATTTTTTTTTAAAAAAATCATCTACTAAAGGGTATATTGATGTCATTAATGTGAATTTAGAAACCATGTGTAGTAACAGTATGAGGCCATGCATGAAAATGATAAAAAAAATAATAATTGTATCATGTATTACATGATTCCATATATATGAAATGTCCAGAATAGGCAAATCTATAGAGACAGAAAGTAAATTTGTAGACATCAAGGGCTGCACGGGATGAGATTGTCGAGGCGTGGTAGCTAAATGTTATAGGATTTCTTTATGAGACGATGAAAATATTCTGAAAAAGAATGTGATTACACAACTCTGTGAATGTACTAAATAAACACTATGGAATTATGGACTTTCAAGGAATGAATTATATAGTGTGTGAAGAATATCTCAATAAAGCTATTTTATAACAAAAAGAAAAGGAGAATGGTTAGCTCTGGAGACGGAGGTTGGGGAATAGGATTGGGGAAAGAACACAGGGGCTCAAATTTTGCAACGTTGTGTATCTTTCATAAAAATCTGAAGAAAATACAGGTTTTAAAAGTGATAGGTGGAATATGCAAGGGTATTCATTACACATTCTTTACATTTCATTTATGTTTAAAACACATGTAATTTAAAAGGGTATTTATGATCTACTACACATAGGATATTATATCCATGGACTATGATGGAGATAAAGGCGTTGATGATGCCTCCCATGCTTCTGGCTTGGGTGATGATGTAGAACCAATGGAAGGAAAGTTAGATGACAGGACAGGGAAGGTAGGAGAGGGGAGGTGGGGGGCAGGGAGAAAAGACAGGAGAAGGTTATGGGGGGAGAAGGTTTTGAGAGCCAGGAAGTAAATAATTAATTCAATTTTCAATGGGTACAATTTGAAATACCAATAAGATATCCAGAGGGAGAAGCCAAGGAACAGTTGGAAATATAAATTTACAAATTTAGGTTTAGACAGAAGGGTCGTACTTTTCTGTTTACAAAAACCAAAAGGGAGCGTTTTCACTTTATATGTGTGCTTTTTAGACAATGCTTTAAGGCAGCGGTCCCCAACCATTTTAGCACCAGGGACCGGTGCTCCTATGAGCCCCTAATGCCTGATGATCTGAAGTGGAGCTGAGGCAGTGATGCTAGAGCTGGGGAGCGGCTGCAAATACAGATGAAACTTCACTAGCTCACCTGCCATTCACCTCCTGCTGTGCAGCCCGATTCCTAACAGGCCACGGACAAGTACTGGTCTGCAGCCCAGGGGTTGGGGACCCCTGCTTTAAGGGAATAGTGATCCTGAACAGGTATCTTGGGAAAAAGGAAGAAGCCCCAGACATGAAGGCTGTGTGAGGATCAGAGACTCAGGAGGGAAGGAAAGAAAACACACAATCCCAACTGAGGACTGAGAGACAGAAACATGGAGTAAGAAGAACCTAAGGAGGATGAGAGTAAGGGCCTGGCATTACCTACAAGCCCAGAGGGAAAAGAGCAGTTGGGGACCACAAGGAAACCACTGCTGGATCCCGTCCTTGGCTGTGTGCTGAAGAGAAACTCGGTCAAAGAACTAGGAAATAGAAAGTTTCTAAATGAAACTCAGCTGCCAAAAGCTTCCTTCCTCTAGTAAAAAACCACCTGTCTGCTCTTCACTACTGACAGCGACAGTTAATGGGTCTGTGAATGTGTTTTAACTTCCCTTAGCCTTTGCTTCTTCCTCTGTAAGTAAAGGATGGTGCCCTTTACCATAGGGGATTGTCATGAAGATTAAACGGCACTGCAGGTGTGAAGGACTTAATACAGAGTGTTACTGACATGAGGTATTCAGCAAATGCTTGTTCTTTCCCTAGACCCCCACGGGTTCTTTTCTTTTTTATTTTTAATATAGATACACTATGTTTTTATGAGGAATTTCTGTAGTTATGGAACTCTATTCAGATATCTAACCCATCAAAATTGATGTGATAAAAGGCCTTCATATATGTATATATACACACATACATATATAGTAACGTGAGTTTTTTACTGAGATATAATTGACATAGAACATTATATGAGTTTCAGGTGTAAAACATAAATATTCAATATTTGTATATATTGCAAAATGAGTACCATAATGTCTAGTTAACATCCATCACCAAACATAGTTACAAATTTTTTTTCTTGTGATGAGAACTTTTAAGATCTACTCTCTTAGCAACTTTCAAATACACAAGACAGTATTGTTAACTAAACCCACCATGCGGCACATTGTATCTCCTGGACTTACCTACTTTACGACGGAAAGTTTGTACCTTTCGACACCTTCACCCATTTTGCCCATTACCCACCCTCCACCTCTGGCAGCTTCCATATTCCCCAAGACCTCCATATTTTCTTAACAACCCCATCCCACAGAATAGGAACCTGATGCTAGTAAGTCAGAGAGCTGGTAAATGTTGAAGCCAAAATACAAACACTAGTTTTCTGATTATAAATCTTGCCTTCTTCCCACTAAACCATGAAAGTCTTACATTTCAATTCCATATTTTTAGAAGCTTAGAACCAGGGTGCTATGGGACTGGGTGAAGCATTTTGAATCACAGTTCAGAGATAACCTTTGGAAAAGTTAAATTGGAGTGGTTCTGAGTCACCAATTTGGAGGTAGGCAGTGAAAGGACAAATGCGGAAATTTATACCTGTGGTCCCAAAATATATTAGATATTTGTCAAGATTTTAATTGTTTTACTGAGAAGGAATAAGTAAAAATAGCTTATTCTTCATGTTCACAGATGAACACTCAAGCAACATGCAATTAATCACAAGCTTTTTCTTATGCAAATATTATTTCAATGTAAAATCATTTCCATAAGTGCAACTATGAAATCCTTCAGGAAACTGAAACAGAACATAGTTCAATTGTCACGAATGTGCCTTATTCTCTAGCTATGTTCCTTAAATGAGCTGGATTTGGACATACATTTTCTCATTGACTTTCATTACAAATTTGAAGATACTTTTCCATTTTTTCAACTAATGCACATACTTTCGGTCACAGACTGTGTTACAGTATGAATGGCACTATTTATCACTATACATAAAGGACTACATCCTGAACCATTTTATAATAAAAGCTAAGAAACGTGAAAAGGTGCTTTGTAACAGGGACTCTTCTTTTATGGTGACTGAATATATGGCTTTAGGATTGGCTATCACCATCATTTACTATCTGAGTGACTTTAATAAAGTTACTTAAATTCTTGAAGGAAATTCTTAACTGTAAAATGAGGGTAATACCTACTTAATGGCGTGGTTGTGATTATAACATTAAATGACAGATATAGGATGCTTCATGCAATAAGTGCTCAAGAAGTAACAGTAGAAATAGGAGGGAGAGTAGCAGTAATTATAGTAGAAATATGGCAGTAACAGTAGCAGTAACAGAAATAATCTATTTAAATGGGTACCTAATATCACGGCCATCTCTATGCTTGAGAAAAATCTATGGAATGAATCTGGGAGAATAAGAATACTCAAAACGCCTCCTCCACAGCCAGTCCTTGTGCTTGGATTTCCCACCATCAGAATCAAGGACTGTGTTTTCAGGAGACCGCTGGTAAAAGGTGAGAGACCCTGAACCCACGTACGATGAGAGGACTTTTGAGGATTCTTCTGAGAGGAAGTGGTGAGAAGAAATCAAAGGGGAAGGATGAGAGGAGAACAAGAACGACGGTGAAGGTTCCGGCCTATCAAGGGGTGAAGGCAAAGTGAGAAACCCCCAGGCCACAGGGCAAAAGGACTTTTAGAAACAAAGTTTCTAATTTGTTTTTCTACTGAATTCGGCCAAGCAGTATGCACAGTGGGATCCCTGCCGGTGATCCCTAAATGCTGAGAAAAATTAAGTTCACAACTAAATTCTTTGTGTGAGTAGAATTTTATAGCAATTAAGGGAAAGGGCAGGTGCAAACCCAAGAACCAGCCTCAGAGATCTTGAAGCAGACTTTGAACTTCTGCAGGATGTGGAACGGACACCGGAGTTCATCCTAACTGGATCTTAGCAGAAGGGAGACGTAGCTGACATCTATTAGACATTTGCTACCTAAATTCTTTTACTTTCCATTCATCACCATCACCACCAAATCTAAGGTCTCCTAGTGAATTCCCATTCACTGTTCAGGTCTCAATTTTCAAATCACCGAAGGTCTTCCCAGACCCTCCTATGTCCAGGTTAGGTATCGCTGCTGGGCCCTACGATAGCACCCTATACACTTCCCCTGTCACAGCATTTTTCATCATGATAATGTGATTCAATGACTCCCCGCCCCCAATAGGCTTTAAACTCTATGAAGACAAGAACAATGTTTGTGTACACCATGCCATCCCCAACAGAGCACTGCACTCAACACTCTATAGGAGCTCCGTAAATCATTAAAAGAGAAAGCAAGTTGAAGAGAGAAAGAAGGAAGGAGGGAAGAATGTAGAAGGAGAGAGACAATGACCAAAGCATGACACACTCACCGTTGTTAGAAAGGACAGCCCCGTTGGTTGGACATGAAAGAGGAGAAACTGAAACCCAAATACCAACCCAAAACAAAGTCCATTCATGACCCTGTCATTCCCCATCCACGACTGATCTTTCAGAGCCAGGACACCCGGGAGGCAAAGTTTCAGGGGGCAGTCCATGGTTTCTAAGGAACGCACTTTTTTCCAGCTTTATTCTCTGGATTAATCAATTACTCCAG
This sequence comes from Pteropus medius, assembly GCF_902729225.1. Taxonomy (NCBI): domain Eukaryota; kingdom Metazoa; phylum Chordata; class Mammalia; order Chiroptera; family Pteropodidae; genus Pteropus; species Pteropus medius. Next base: position 3,340,915 of record NW_024344240.1, on the reverse strand, counting down.
GAACAAAGATGCTAGAAAATTTAGTTAGAGACAAAGAAGGCAAAGAAATGTCTCCTCCACTGTGTGTTTCCCTCCACTTGTAAAGGGCTGACCTAGCCTGGCAATGGTCAGCATCTCTTGAGTTACGGAGCTATAGTGAGATGCGGGGAGGGCATCCAAGACTGGAGCAGCAGACAAATACGAAAACCACAGCAGTTCAGACTGTCAAGAAGGAAGCCCAAGGTCACAGGGGAAAGAGCGCTCATTCTGAGTATATGGCTATATAGCTAAGAGTTCAACCCAGAAGTATATGTGAGCAGACTTTCAGGGGCGGAAAGGAGCACATTATTTAAATATTATTAAACAATATTTAATAGTGGATATTGTTTAAAATATGCAACAACTTCAACCCACAGCATATGCAGCTTGCTTTTGAGAGCCAGCCCAAGTGTGGTGTGTGGACATCTGTCCAGTTTCAAGCATTGAGAAATGGAGTGAATAATCACTGTTCTTTGCTCAACTCTTCATTCCCAAGACCTGGATAGGCTCCCCTGAAGATAGCCTTTGGGTAGGAGAGAGTCTAACTAAACTCTTTCGTAGCAGACAAAGGCAATGATGCTTGCAGTGGAGGTTGAGGCAACATTCCAGGGCAGATTAAGAAGAAAATTCACCTCTCCAGGTGAAAGCCAGAGGCAAGGGAGAGAGGGCTCACCCCACCTCCACCTACCCCGCCCCCACCCCCAGGGCTAAGAAACAGATACACAGGATTGCTGATGGTGGTTATTAGCAAATGGAATCCCCGGAAATTAAACTAATGATCTGAGGGAGTTGCATTGCCAGAAAAAGAAAAGGAAAAAACAAAAGAAACAAAAAAACTCAGGCTTAGTAAAGAAGGGCCCACAATTTCTCAGCTTCTGAAGCAATCCCAAAGCCCAAGTATTTGTACCAACAGAAAGCGACTGCTTTGAAGACACCCCCCACATCATCCCAAATGCCACTCTCAGATAGTCCTGAAAGGCGCTGGACAAGGGCAATTCAGCAGTCAGAACCTGAGACAGCCAGATCAACTAATGGAAGGACTCGCTTCACTGCCAGCGGTGAGATGACTGATTGATGCACATGAGAATCTGGGATCCTGTAACTTATCAGCAGTAGAAGGCATAAGCTCTGGACTTATTACCAATGATGGCTCTTCTTTTTCTGTTTTCTAAGTGGGAGGTTATTATTGGAGTTATTCCAATTTTTCCTCCATTTTGTACCAGACGTGTGAGACGTGTCTATCGTTAATAGTCCATGGGTAGCAAGATATCACATGCAGACAAGAAAAAGAATGAACTAGAATAAGAATGGAATTCTCCCAGAAATCCCGTGCTCTAATTGAGAATACTATCCCCATAAAAGCTCTTATGAATGCAATGCAGAACATGGCTTTGGGACATCCTGCCCAAGTAAGGGATATATACTGTGTGGAAATGATATTTATATGATACAGTCAAATCGCCTTAGATGGAGGATCTTTAAATGCATGAAAGAAAAAAAAAAGGTGTCTGCATGTGGTAGGGAAGGGGATCTGTAGTTTACCTAGCTCAAACCTGTTCACCCAGCTCTGGGAATGCCCAGTCCACACCCTAATCCCATTGCCATCTACAAGGCCAGCACAGCAGGACTCCTGACAGCCTTTTCTGTACAATGTGACTGCTTTCCAAGACCATACTTGCTTGTACCAAGAGCGTACACCTGTCCCAAGCAGAGCCAATACAACCCTTCTCAGAGGAAACTGGAAATGCAATCAAGGTTCCCGCTTCAGTGTGGCCTCCTCCTGAACAGAGGAAACGAAACCACAGAATTTGACTGAGGCCATGTTTCTAATATGAAGAATGAGCAGCAGAGGAGACCAGTCCACAGAAAGAAGACTGAGCTAGCGTGCAAAGGCCAACACAGAGAGAACTGCGATGGACTCCCATTCCTTGGTTTGAGTTCAAGCCATAGGCTGTATGCCTGCCCTTGGATTTTATGACACATTCCTTTACTTTTAAAACAAAATCCCCCTTTTTGCTTGAGCTACCTCAAATCAGTTTCTGTTCATTATAACCAGTGGAGTCCCAAGTAATCAAGAGATTCACCCCAGGATTTGAGACGTCCTTTTTATCACAAAGACAGCCTCCATTTTGAGCCTTCTGTCTACAGGAATGGCCTGGTGATAGTAAACACAGACCGAGAGACTGAATGAGCACATGGATCATTAATTAGATCAGGATCTCTCTGACCGTTTTTACCCCAGTCTATTTCTGTTATGGAATTATAATTTCCTCACATAGTCGTACTGTTAAAGCAGGTCTCAATTTTCCCCAAAACGACTTCTTTAGAACTAACATAAGAAATGGATGAGATTTTGATGGCCAGGAATAGACAGCTTGGGTCCCAGGCAGCCGTGCGCCTCATTCAGCTCTTCACTGACGTTCTGAGTGAGGCTGCCTGCTTCAGAACTGGATTTCAGGAGCTACGCTTCCACCCAGGAGGAAGCAGTCCAGGAAATTCATCCTGGGAAGACCGAAGATGTAATCTGTGAAGCAGCATGGAACACGGAAACCTAGAACAAGTGTGAGACTAACAGTAAAGAAGGAAAAATCAGATGCCTCCGAAAACATGAAAGGCAGAGAGATGCTCTTATTTCCTGACTTGAAGGTGTTCCATTTTACCAGCCTCTGAAGCAAAAGGAGACATTTGATCAGGAAAATTACAGGAAGTTGGGAGCTGGAAGAGTACAACCACTCGGGGTCTGGGAGCAGCCCAAAGGAAGCTGGGAACACTCTTGCCTACAGGAAGGATTCAGAATCTCTCAGTAGGGTAACCTGAGAAGTACTCCAAGGGGAATTCATCGACGTATGTAAGATGTTGTTCTTTCTTTCTTTTTTTCCTCCATACTTAGAGTGAAGAGACCAATCAAACAAGAAAAATGTGAGGAATTCCCATGCCCAGTCTGATGAGGTCAGCCTCTAGCCACTGCTCAACATGGCAGAAAACCTGCTTGATCTTTATCAACTGATGAGATATACATTTGTATAGAATCTGTAGTTTCCTTTTTAAATAATTTTAATTTAGTAATCCTGTATCTAAGGAAGTAGTAAAGTTTAATTACTGAAGTAGAGAGCGTTTTATTTAAATAATTTTGATTAGGTTACCATGAATTCGAGGAATTGATGGAGTACAGATGTTAAGTGCTAAGTAATAACGTTTTTTGGTTCAAAGTAAAAATGAATTAAATAAATAGGAGTCAAAAGTAATCCACAGAATTAAAATTAGATTTGTTTTTAAACGCTGCCTATAAATATTATAATACTGAAATTTAAATACAAATGTGTACGAGCCTTCAAAATTATTTTCGTCTATTTACCTGATAAATACCGACTCAAGAAACTGCCATGCTGAATTCATTCAATTATCTTTCGTGGCAGTTTAACTGTCCTTGTGCAGCTTTGGTTTTTGAGTGCAAACACTATACTCAGTTTTCCCATACACAGTATACTACTAGCATATGGTACAGTGCTGATTTAGTAGAAAGCTGCTTGCAAAAGAGGTCTGAAGAAAGATTTCTCAGAAGTCTGTGAGGATTCTTCTGCTCCTGCTGTTAAAACATATTTTGTAGATTTAAAATATATTCATGGAACCAGGTCGTCTGAGTTTTCATCATCTATGACTGGATTTCTGTGTGCCAAGTACTTTTTTATGTTGCTCATTTTAGTAAACCTCTTTGTATCCCGAGTTCTCAATAGAATGCCACCCTGCCCATCTGTTCTGTCTCCCTCCTCTGTAGGTCCCCTGCTATGTTGCCAGGGCAACACTACCTGCTACGACATCCTAACGAATGGTTATCCCTTCACTAGACTTCTGATACCAAATGTAACACTTGGCTCTCAAAACCACGGCATTTTATCCTTAGGGTTAAGGTTTCTTCTCTAGGAGATACCTGCCTAGCGAGGCAGGAAGCATTCTCAGGGGTCATCTTCCCACTGTTTCCTTAGCCAAGAGCTTCCTTCCATGTTTAAGAAGCCAATACCGTCCCATCTTTCACCCCAGCAGACTCTATCACCCACAAAAGCATCTAGAATTGCTGGGGATAGCAAACCATGGCAAGAAGACTCACATCAGTGTTTCAAACTTCTGTGTGACCCAAACTACCCTGGGCTGCATGTTAACAATACAACGGTTGCTCTGGACTCTGCCCTTCCTTGCTTCTGATGCAGGAGCTGTGGAGTGGAATCCAGGCTTCTTTTCAACAAGCTCCTGGGTAGATGTACAACAGAGCTTGGGAAACAATGACCTAGATTTTCTAATTCAGGCAGCACAGGATCAGACACTGTTTTTGTACACAGAGGACTTGGGTGACCTGCATTGCTGAGATAGCTGATTGAAAATGCAGATTCATGGGCCCCACCTCTTAAAATCAGAATCTGAGCATGGGATCCAGATGTCTGCATTTTAACAGGCATGCCAGGGCAGTTGTGATGATAGTAGAGAGACCAATCAGACCTGGATCCAAATCCCAGCTCTGCCACGTAAGTAACTAGAAGCACATTTTTTTTTTTAAAAAAGTCTCTGTATCTATTTATCTATAAAAGTGAGGGTGATTATATCTACCTTCTATATAAAAGGATTGTGCACATGAAATAAAAGCCGTGCATTTTTGGCTGTTTCTGAACTAGGCCTGGTCAACTAGAGGGGATATGTAACAGGCGAAAACATTATGCAGTCCAGCCATCATTTCTGAGTAATGATGGAGTCTTTTTGAGGACAGACAACCAGGGGGTAACTTCTTCCAACCAAAATTCATGTTATAAAACTCCAGCACAGTTTCAAGAGACACAGCAGATGGCCACAGCAGTGAAGATATAGTGTCAATCATTTCAAGAATCTACTGATACACAAAATACTTCTGTTTTTATACATGTGCAACACATACATAAATGTTTATTTCATAAAACCCTGGACACTAGGGATTGTGTTGCATATACAGAACCCCAGAGGAGAAAGCTAGAGAACCGCCGCCTTGGAGAGTGGTACTTGGACAGACTGTCCTTCCCACATCATGCCACCAGCCGGTATTTCATTCCCTAGACGTAAGAGGAAGAGTCTCTACCAGACTCTTGTTTCTCGAGCTTAGTCAAGTTAAAAATCTTTCTCCAACTGTCATCGATCTTCCAGGTTTCCAAGACACTTTCAGAGTGCCATTATCATGATGCATCCGTAGTCAAGAATGATAATTCCTCCCTGTAGACTGCATTGTCCATCTCACAGATTTGGGGGTGCAAAGTCAAGGTTATCTGGAGTTAGGGTAGAAGCAAAGCATAACATTCTGATTCCTCTGTTTCCAATTTCAATGTGGCAGGGTCCTGCTCAGTTGAAGGCTGCTGTTCGTTTCCAAATGGCCCTCTAAAGAAAAACAACTCACAGAAAAAGACTCCTCAAAAGTGGCAGTGGTGACCTTAAACACCCATAACCCTTCCCATTGATCAACTTCCTCAACTTGAGGTAGATGAAGAACAGAGAATCTGATGTTGAAAGTAACACCAGGAAGACAATTAAATAATTGGAAAATAAAACCTTTTGGGAAAGGCTAAAGGAAATAAGATATTTAGCCCGGAGAAGAGAAGGCTGAGGAACGACCTAATTATAGGCTTCAAGTACATGAGGAATTAATCTACAGCAGATGGTGACCAGCTGTTTTCAATTCCCACTGAATACAGTACTACAGAAAATTGGCTTAGAGGGTACTATAAAGGATTTAGGATAGATAAAAGAAGGAATTTACTGGTTTTTGAGGGTCACAAAGGTTAAGAGGAGATAGGCTCTATTACTTAGGGAGATGACAGCCACTCCTTCTTTGAGGTTCCCTGGTTTGGACTGGTTCGTTGAAGTGCACTGAGGGGGAAAGAGAGCCTTATCTGTTGCGGCGAAGGCCAGCCCATTCCGCGGTTGCTCATCACACCTGTGCGTTTTATTCATATAGCTTTTCATGGTTGTATTTTTGTTTTCCAGAAGTCATTATGATCACTCCCAGTGGCATTTATCAAGTGCCAAGTGTATGCCAGGCATGGTTAAAGAAAACTACATAGAGTCCACTTTTTACCCTTCAGGCCTTTGCCATTTGACAATTAGAAGCGTTTACTAAGTGGCATCTGAGTGCCAGGCACTGTTTTAGGAACAGGTGCTATCCAGATGAATAAGATATGGCTATTCTCAACAACAGTGGGATTGCGTGTGTGTGTGTGTGTGTGTGTCTGTGTGTGTGTGTTGGGGAAGTAGCAAGGGAGGTATGTTATAATCAGTAACTTAAAAACCACACATACCTGTCCCCTCCCTCCAGAGACTCTTGCTATGCCTTTAGTGGCATATTGTTCTGATACATTCTACAAATCATATTCATCACCTGCAATTTGAGAACCCTATTGTTTTACTACTAAATGTAAGAAGAAATACATTTTAAACTGTGATTTGGTATACACTCACATACACACGGTATACATACACATATGTACATTCATACATACACAAATAAAAAAAGATTTCACAAAGTACTTTACTACCACTTTTACATTTTATATTCTATTCTACTTTATTCATTTTTTAATGCTGGTCAATTCCAATATGTTGATTTTACAACTCTCTAATTGGTTATGACCCATAGTTTGAAAAACAGGGACATGGGGAAGCTTTGCTGAGGCCTGAGGGACAAGAACTCATACTTGTATGCCTCAGTCACAGGGCAAAATGTAGGGTATGGGTTTAGACTTAGAGAAATAGGCCAAATCTCACAAGCTTCTCCAAACTTTAAACTAAAAGGGTATATATGTTCCAGTCTGTCACCAAGGTGAAAAAGTATGGGGACAAAAGCCCCGGGGTTTATAAAGCCCTCTGGGGTAAAGCTTGCTGGCATGCTCCATATCCGTCATGGTGCTGGGGACGAGGGCAGTTGACTAATGAAGACTGGGGAGATTCAGGGTCCTAACAGATAAGGCATATTTGAAGTTAAGAAGACACCAAGCATAGAGGAAGCCTAGGTATGGAGAAGGGAACACTGACTTCCAGTCCCAGCTAGGTCACTAATTAAGTTCAGTGGATCCAAGCAGCTCACTTAGTGTCTCATGAGATAAAGCAGCAGAATCAGCTACAAATAACCACAGGTGCTGCGACAGCACACAGGTCATTCTCCCTCAGCACAGAGCGAGGGGATGACTCAGGTCTGTGAGTCACCCCGACCTGAGATAGTGACGCTGTCAGTCGGCATTGTCTTCTACTACCTGGAGAGCCTTCTCTTTAAAATCATGACTTAAGGCTAGCATTAGAGCTTTTAGAAATGGAGGCAAGATCAAAGGTTAGGTTATAAGGCCCAACTGGTTAACCAACAATGAGTTGCAGATGAGGAATATGAGCCTCAGTTTCCTTATCTGTAAAATGAAAATAATCACAGCCACAGGAAAAAGAGCATATTCTGGCTCACAGCTGGGCCAGTGCGTAATGTCAAGTCCCTGCTTTGCTTTACTATACCTGCTGAGTGACACCTGGTCAGAGGGTGAGGAAAAGAACATGGCCGTGGAGGCTGTGTGGTCTTTTAGGGAAGAGATATTAATACAAATATATGCACACACAACTATTCATACGCATAGATACATATATGTATATTCATATATTCGAATGAGATAATACACTCAAATGAACCGTGATTCCTACCCTCAGAGAACTCCGAAGTTAGCAGAGGGAGACAGACGTGGAAATGATTAACCTAAACAAAGCATTCTGCAGTCCGTGATAGAAATATGAATAATAAAAAATGGGAGCATTTGACTCCCTAATCACAACCTCTTCTATTTCCAGTTCACTTCCCCTACCACTGACAGTCAGGGCTGCACTGTACCTCCCCTCCGAGAAGACAGTTAGAAATGTGTTACATAATTTTGGTTGTCAGATGTCTTAGCCCATTCCGGCTGCCATACAAAATGCTACGGACTGGGTAGCTTACAAACAACAGGAATTTATTTCTCACGGTTCTGGAAGCTAAAGTCCAAGGTAAGAGCGACAGCATGGCCAGGTGAGGACCCTCTCCTGGTTGCAGATGCCCCTTGTGTCTTCATGTGGCAAAGTGAGTTCTATGGGGTCTCTGCTAAACATTTAAGGAAACAATACCAATGCTACAGAAACTCTTCCAGAATTTTTAAGTGGAGGAAATCCTTGCTCTACGAGGCCAGCATGACCTTGAATAACAAAATCAAAAAAAAGACATGAGAAAAACTATAGAATAGTATCCCCCATGACTATATGTGCAAAAATCTTAAAATCTTAGCAAATTGAATCTAACAATGTAAAAAAAGTTCAACTATCTTTAGTCACAGATGACATGATTTATGTAGAAAATTCAATAAAATCTACTTTAAAAAGCTACTAGAACTAATAGAATGTAGCCAGGTCGCAAGATCATTTACAAAGCATCAAAACATATAAAATACTTAGGGGTAAAAGATACAAAAAACCTACAAAAGATATGAAAGAGCTACACGGTGAAAACTACAAATTACAGTGAGACATTATAGAAAACCTAAGTAAATGGAGAGCGATGCCTTGTTCGTGAATTGGAACAGTTAATGTTAAGATGTCCATTCTCCCCCAAGTGATCTATAGAATCAAACAATCCCAATCGAAAGCCCAGGAGGCTTTTCTTTTTGTATAAATTTACAAGCTGATTCTAAAATTCATACAGAAATGCAAAGAACCTAGAAAAGCAAAAGCAAATTTAAAAAAGAAACACAAATTTTGAGGGTTAATTCTATGTAATTTCAAGACTTATTATAAAACTATATTAGTTAGGACTGTGGGCGATTAACATATAGACAAACATCAGTAAAAGAATACGGATTTAAGAAACAGACCCACACATATATGAACAACTGATGTTTTACAAAGGTACTTGTTTCAAAGTAAATTTTCAGTAAACATTTGTAGTAGTAGTAGTATCTTGCACTTTTATATATTTCTAAGGATGGGAGCAAAGGAGGGAGGTAGGGAGAGAGAGAAGAAACAGAAAGGAATAAGGAAGACTGTGTTTATTTGTAGACGACACGATTATGTCCATAGACATCCACTAGTTACCAGATGCCTACCATTTGGGGACAGGGAGAGAGCGTGGGCAAGGCCCTTCTTGAGGGGCTGACAGCAGACAGCTGGCGAAGACAGCTCTGCCAGCAGCAGGGACACAAGTCCCTTCTTCCTCAAGCAGAACTGGGGCAACACATCAGAGACCACCACGGGGACATACAGCAATGGTAGGGTGACAAAGCTTTGTGCCAGGTCACCCAAATGTAGAGGGTGCACTTTAATCATGTACTTATAAATGTTAGTGCCCACTCAGTAGGAATGACTAGTTAAAACTACAAAGTTGACTTGAGAGATGTTTGGTCTTTTTAGTTCAAGTGCCAAAACTGCTAGCTAGGGCTCTCGGCCTCAGGGCAACTTTTCTGGTTGTGTCCTGTGGGAAGTCTGAGTGAGTCATAGACAGCAGCAGTCTGGAACCTGGCTACCAATTTCATGGGATAAAGAGGCAACCTGGAGTATTAATGATTCCCAGAGCTGGGAGTAAGAGCATGCCCTTAGGGCTTATGGAGCCTTCCAGCTGAATTGTCTCTATCCAAATTATGCAGTGCTTAGAAAGAAAATGAGCTTAATCTTTCCCTGAACCTCACAGACCTTATGATTTCCACAGAAAACAATCAGGTATCCTCACAGCATGGGGTGTAGGTTGTAGGTGGGAGGAATGATACCATAAGCCAGTGTTGGAACAACCCTAACAAAGTAAAAATAAGAACGCCTTTCCTTAACCTTCCAGGCTTGTCATTACCCAAAAATCACAGCAGTTGGCAGTGAAAAATTATTAATCACAAGAACGATTCTGAAAAGAAATACTTGTTGGAAGACAGGGCTCAGAAAAAAGGAACAGGGAATGAACAGCATTATCATTGGAAATATAACTATATGAAGTAATGACTGGTCAAAACCATAGGTGGGAAAATAGCTGATGAACAAGTAAGACATATAGAGAATAATTCTTAAGACTTTCAGAGTTCATGCATTAATCTCTAACTGAAAAGGTGTTTGCACATTAGCAGTGAAAAACGATTCACCAGATGACTCATGAAATCATGAACCTGTGGCTTGAATATTAGAAACGCGTTTTTGTTTAGGACGGAGTTCCTAATGTAAGAGGTTTTTCTTGGTTGGTTTGGTTTGTTGTTTGGTTTTGTTACTGTTGTTATCAGAAATATCCAAGGACCTATATTTCCAAGTTGTGATAAGTTTTCTTATCATTGTACGTGACTGCGCATATAACTTTGCTCAATCATTTCAAAGGTTTGAATTCAAGGAATAGAAAATCATCACTATCAATTTTTGAGTGTATGCTATGGAATCGGGATAATTCAGGATAAGCAGAGAAGACTCTGTAATAAGGAGGAATTTGCAGTCAGGCAGACCTGAGTTCACTTCTCAGCTCTGCCACTTACTAGCTGTGTGGCTTTAGGCAAATTCCTTAATCTGACTGAGTCTATTTACACACCCATAAATGGAACTAACAAGAGTACCTATCATGCAGCGTTATCAGAGGTATTAAATGAGGCAATGTGGGTCAAAAGATTAGCACAGAGCCCTGAAAACAGTTATCTGTCCACTAAACAGTAGCTGCTGTTACAATTGCTGCTGAAGCTGCTGCTACTCATTTTGTCGTCATTGCCATTATGTCGTTGTTGTTATGGTGATTTCTAAGCCTAAATGTAAGGCCTCTAGAAGAAAAGGGGACATTCTAACCCCTGCTTCAAGAAGAAGGTGTTTAACCTTTCAGGGAAATTATGCCATCGAGGAAAAAGAATTAAAACAAAGATTAGTTGAGACTCCTACTTTTTCATTTGCTTTCCCCCGTGGTTGAGTGAAGGGAAGTTTGAGTACAAGGTCCTTTTCAAACAACAGACCTACCCTAAAGCCAAGGAAAGATTCAGAAAACCCCACTGCCACCCAGTTTCTGATTAAACATCAATGATGGGCAGCCTTATTTTCAGGCACAATAGTAGGGGGATGGGGAGAGAGGAGGTGTAGAAGGGGAAGTCCTCCACCACTAGCTGGACATCATTTCTGACTTCTGTTTACCGAGGGTTTTTCCTTTCATATCCTCTGGATTGGCGGGAAGAAGATCTGTGTTATATTTGCAGTGTCAGTTACTCTTTGCCTCGATTCTTTTAGGACTTCGAACCTTCAAATTTGACATCAGCACACATGAATTATTGATACCATAAAATAAGTATTTATAACAAATAATTTTTAGAGAGGCTCATGACAGTCACAGTACAATCTGCATGCCAATTCTGTCATCGTTTGCTATTTATTCCGCTTCCTTTCTAACGAATCCCTAAGCTACCTGAACTGCAAGAAGGTTAATGACTTGTCCAAGGGAAATTAAGTCCTGGTTGAGCCAGGAGTAGACGCATATGACTGAACTCCTAGAACAATTATTTTCTTTCCCTCTAGTTTTATTGAGCTATAATTGACATATAAATTGTAAGATACTTAAAGGATACATCCTGATAATTTGATATACATATACACCACGAAAGAATTCATCTAGTTAATTAACACATCCATCACTTCACATATTTGTATATATTTGTGTATGAGGGAACATTTAAGTTCTACGCTCAGCAGATTTCAATTACACAAGACAGTGTTATCAAGTATAGTCACCATGTCATACATTAGACCCTCAGACCTTATAAAAAACAATATTCTTTCCACCATAACTAATTCATTTATTTAATCAAAAGGCACAAGCATACATCTATACTATATGTCAGACTCTGCTTGGTACTCAGGATATAAAAGTGAAAAATTAATTCCCCATCTAGTAGGAAATTATTTGCTATTTATTTACTGCCACACATGTAAATAAATAAGTGCAATAAAGTATTTGAGTATGATCAAAGTAAGACTGGGAAAATTTAATTTTCCTGGGAATATCGGAAAACCCTCAGCAACGGAGATGATTCTTGAGTTTTGAAGGATGAATAGACGATTACTGGATGGATATTTCGTGTGAGGATGGCAGAGAACATATTCTAGGAAGACAAATCAGTGTAACGGCATCATGAATATGCCAAAAATAGCCTTATGTGTCTGAGCAGCTACAAACAGCAGGCTATAGCTACAGCCTACCTGGGAAGGGGAGCGACACACTAAAGCAGAGCAGGACTAGACGTGGAGGGCTTCAGGCCATCCTGAGAATTTAGACGTTTCCTGTGGGCAGGAGGAGCAATTAAAGGGTTTAAGCACAATCAGATTTGCAATTTAGAAAATGGGTCTGGGAAGCAGTGGAGGTTGGCTTGGGAAGATAGGGGGCAAGTGATAGGAGTTCATTACAAATGCCCCAGGTCCAGATGGTGCTATAGTTCAGGCCATGGCAATGGCAGTGGAGTGAAAAGCTAAGAGACGCTGTGAAAGATATGAAGGAAGTGGAAAAGTGGGAGGAAGGGGTTCAGTAGGCCTTCCAGCTTTCTTCTTTGAGTGAATGGATAGGTGTTGGTATCATTCACTGAAATGGGGATTTAAAAAGATGTCATAGGGGACATGGTGAGATCAGTTGCTTAAGGAACAATGAGGTAAAATGTTTAGCAGACAGAAGAATCTGGCGTTTAGGGAGAGTTCTGGCCTAGACCTATAGGTTTTGGAATAGTCACCTTGTATATAATGGTTAAAGACATGAGAATTGATGAAATTACCCAGAAAGAATATGCAGACCAGTGTTTCTCAAAGAGTGATTCTCTCACCACGGGCATGAGAATCATCTAAGAAGCCCATAAAAATGTAAATTCCCAAGCCCAATTCCAGACAAATGAAGCCAAATGGTAAGGAAGGGACTCATTGGGTCTTCTGTATTATGAACAAAACACCTCTGGTGATTCTAGTGCAACCGGAGTTTGAGATCCACTGAGATACAATAGTGTATTAATCAAGACTGTCCAGAGAAAATAAAACTAGTAGTGTGTGTGTGTGTGTGTGTGTAGACAGGTTATCTATCTACCTATAGATACATAGAGTGATATAAAGAGAGAGAAAGAGATGGATTTTAAGGAATTGTCACATGTGATTGTGAGGGCTGGTGAGTCCAAAATCTGCGGGGTAGGCTGGTAGGCTGGAGACCCAGAGAAGTGCTGGTGAGACAGCTTGAGTCCTAAGACAGTTTGCTGGCAGAATTCCCTCTTGGGATTGGGGAGATTAATCTTTTTTTCTATTAAGGCCTTCAACTGATTAGATGACACCCATCCACATAATGAAGATAATCTGTTTTACCCAAAATCTACTGATTTAAACTTTAATCTCAGCTAAAAATGCCTTCACAGAAGCATCTAGAATTATGTCTGACCAAATACCTGAGTACAGCGCCCTAGGTAAGTTGACAGACGAAATTATCCATCATAAATAGGAATGAAAATGGAAAAGAAAGAAATTCAAAGAAAGAACCCTAATGGGCACAAAACTGAAGAGCCAGGCAAAGCAAGAGAAGGACAAAGCAGAGAAAGGCAAGAAGAGTGACCACAGAGATGCTAGGACAACTACAGAAATGGTGCCATGGAACCTGGGAAAAAAAAAAAAAAGATTAAAATGGTCAACAGTGCTCAATGGCACAGAGAAATCAAAAAGATGATAAGTGAAAAGAATTCACTGGATTTGAGAAACAGATATTTGGTGACGTGCCAAGCAGTTTCAGTGACACTGTGGAGGGAGAAACTTGATTAAAGTTAAATGGAGAAGAAACCATTAAAAACAAAAGAAAAAATTATAACCAGAATTGGAGAGAGTGGAGGGAATGCTTATATACCGTTTTAACATGATCATATCATCTGGCAGAGCTTCTAGAAAATTATTCCAAGAAAATTAATATATATCTATGCCAAGATTTGGCTATCAACTATTCATCTGAATATGGTTTCTAATGGTATTACCAAGAAAGAAAGAGAGAGAGAGAGAGAGAGAGAGGACTTACATGTACAATAATAGAGTATAGAGTAAACCAATTGTGTTTTCACCCAGGGCAGATTTACTGTGAAGATAATGAAAGTTAAGCTTTGGAGTTCTCATTTGCATGGACTCCTTCAGTACTGTGGGGTAGGTGCTCATAATTTTGTATAAATAATTTTATAGACTTTTCCTTAAATAAGGCTCTCCAAATTGTGTAAGCTTTAGGCCCCTCCAAAGCTGAATCCCTTCTGAGTATACGCATATAGTTATAAAAATAAAGCTGTGTTTAATAAGACAAACAACTCCCCCTAAATTGGCCAATGATTTGAACAGGTATTTCGCTGCAGAAGACATTGATGACATGGGGAAATACCACTTTTCAGCTACTAGAATGGGTAAATTGTTTTCATGCTCATGAGGATGCAGTAATGTAAAGCTCGCCTACATTACTACTGGGAATGCAAAACAGTAGTGCATCACTTTGGAAAACAGTTTGGCAGCTTTTTATAAACAGGTACTTGTGGTATGACTCAGCAACCTCACTCCTCGGAATTTACTCAAAAGAAATGAAAATGCGGGTCCACACAAAGACCTGTACACAAATGTTTATAACAGGTTTATTAAAGATCATCAAAAACTGGAAGCAATGCAAATGTCCATCAATTGGTGTATGGATAATCTGTGGTATATCCAGATTTTTTTGAAGATAAATTAGACTTTATTACAATTAAAATCTGCAGCTATTTGAAAGATGTGGTTAGGGAAATGAAAAGAAATTACAGACTGGGAGAAAATATTCATAAGACATTATATTTTATAAAGGCCTTGTGTCCAGACCATATGAAGATTCTTCACAACTCAATAAATTCCATTAGAAAATGGGCAGAAACTTTGAAAACACATAGATGCTTAAGCAAAGAGATTCTGATGGCAAACAAGCACATGAAAAGATGCTGAACATAATTAGTCATTAGGAAAATGCAAATTAAAACCACTGAGAAACCAAGAATACCTATTAGAATGGCTAAAATAAAAGAACAAATAAATAGAATTCAGCAATAAATAGAAACAGACTACTGACAGAGTCAACAACATGAATGAACCTCAAAAGTCTTATTTTAGGTGGAAGAAGACAGACATATATATACAAAAGGCTACGTATTGTGTGATTCTATTTACATGACATTCTGGAAAAGATAAAACTATAGGAATAGAAACCAAATCTGTAGTTGCTAGGGACTGGGATGGGGAAGGAAATTTGGGGATACCAGAAATGTTCTCTCTTGGTTTTTGTAGGGTTTACATAACTTGTATGTTTCGAACTCCTCAAATTAAGCAGTTAAAAAGGGTAAGTTTTACTACTTATAAATTATACCTCAAGGAATCTGACTTTAAAAAATTGAAGTTGTAGAAAGATATTTAATAACATGAAATCATGTCCATGTAGTATTAATAAGGGAAGAAAGAAGATTATAAAATAAGCTATATTTGCTTTTCTAGGTTAAGCGTTTTATGTATAGATATATAATACACCAACATATACACCAATATTTCAACTACAGTTGCTTGTGAGATATTAAATAATGGGTGGTCTTTTATATTTTTGGTCATATGCATTTTCTAAATTTTCTTTAATAAGTACATACATCATGTAATTTTTTTTTAAGTAGATTTTTCTTGATAGTGATGGGATTGAGGGTTTTTAAAGAACAGATGAGAAGTGAAGGATCCAGACACAGGGATTCTAGCCTGTTCTGATGGGCTTGGTGGTTTAGGGAGTTATTAGAAAGAGACTCAGTTCAAGAATAGGGTTCTTTGTTTTGTTTTGCTTTGCTTTTTATTTTAAAATGAGTCCTTTCTGACGGGGAAGAGTGAGGATGAGACACCCGTGCAATCAAGCATGACATGACACTCCCTGGGAGACACAGTCATGAAGCAGCGCTGGAAGCAAGACTCAATTATGCTCAAAAGCTGTGATGACTCACCTCTCTCCAAGTGACTCTTTCCATGATGCAGCCCTAATCCTTTGTTCAGCCATTTTCTTTGGGACCCACCCGCATACACTCTGTGTTCTAGCCAAGGGCTTACTCATCGGTCCCAGCCACCGCCTGAACTCCCGCTCCATGCTTCTACTCTGTTCCCTCTGCTGCAATGCTCTCGCATCCATCTCTCTCCTCAAATGAAAAGCAAGGTAATTTCCCCGCCTTCTACAAAAGGTCTGTACCTCTTTGACACTGTCACCTAGCTATACTGTCTTATAGTTATCTGTGACTCCTCTCTCCCTCATTACTCATAACTTCTTAGGATCTTTATATCCTCCACAACATGGAACATAGTGTTTTATTAACGTCTGTTGAATTTCAGTGGCCCAGATCGAGGGGACCAACTTGTTGTATATCCATAAACTGGAGTACTTGTACAACAGGCTGATTACTAAGATCAGCCCAGATTGGGACCAGTCACGGGGAAGAAACCATATTGATGGTTCATCCTAAAATGTAAGTCTTTTGCACCTTGGACATAAGAATTGATATGACAGAGAATTCAAGTATAAATATAACAAAATGAATAAAATTTGTTACATAAATAAAACAAAATTAGGATTTATTTAAACAATGTTCATAGTCTATTTCTTCTTTTTTTTTTTTTAAGCAAGCTGTTCTTTCAAATCTGTATCTGTTTTAAAGTATGTTTGCAGGGACCACTTCCAGCTTATTTCTACTATTAAATATCATGTCCACATGCTCTGTGAAAAAGGGTCTGGCTAGATGTTGTTTTTACAGGAATGAGTGCTGTGGATCATAAATAGGTTGACTGAGCTGTTCATTTATTAACTATAAAAGTGCAATTATGACAAAGTGCAATTAATAGAAAAATACAAACTGTGTCTATGCTTCCTATAGCTGAGTGACCTAGAAATCTCTAAATGCAGGTCCTACAGTGAAAGATGTTAAATGTTCGTGTAAACCGTTCTTGTTCATATAGCCAGCCAGTCTTCTGACATTCCATACTTTTGAGTTCTATGGCCTAGGGCATCCTAGGCTGTCATTCATGGAGGTCATTCCTAGAGGTTGCCATGAGTGTGGTATAGTTGGATGGAAGCATGAGATTCTCAGGAAAGCCATACAAGGAAGACCCAGCTGCCTTTAGGACAAGACTTGTGGCTCTGCTAATGAGTGGATAAACACAAAGTTTGTTGAGACACCTTCCACGGGTGTTGTAAAGGTTTCTTGGCCATATGAGTCAAAAGATTAGAGCATCCATCTTTAGAGATTTAGGAAATCATCAGCCTAAAGATGGTGACTGAAGTCATAGGAGAAGATATGATCATCGAGGGCAAATGACTTTGAGAGAGAAAAAGGAAGAGGACCTTCAAGTAGTGGGGGAAAGAATATACCGTTGAAGGAGACTAGAGAAGAAAAGTCAGAGATCAAAATAAAACCGAGGAACAAGAAATCATATCATTGGTGGTGAACAATGTCAAATGCCAAAGTGAAGATGATGGCACAGCTGCCATCTCACAGTATCTGCATAGACCTCAGATGAGGACCAATCAACTGAGCCCCGTCAACCTACGGAACTGTGAGAACAATGAGAAGAGTGAGAACAGTGCAGGGGAGGCGGGTAGGGAAGGAGAGATTAATAGATTGATTTATTATGAGGAATTGGCTCACATGATTATGGAGGCTGAGAAGTCCCATGACCTGCCATCTGCAAGCTGGAGGCCCGGGAAAACCAGTGTTATAAGTTCGAGTCCAAATCAGAAGGCCTGAGAACCAGAGACATCATGATGTAAGTCCCAGTCCACGCACAAAAGACCAATGTCCAGCTCGCAAATCAGGGAGAGAGAGTGAATTCTCCCTTCCTCGCCTTTTTGTTCTATTAGGGCCCTCAACTGATGGGATGAGGGGGCGATCTGCCTTAGTCACTCTATTCAAATGCTAATCTCATCCGAAAACACCCCCACAGACACATCCAGAAATAATGTTTAGCCAAATATCCAGTCAAGTTGACATAAAATTAAGCTCTCACTGGGGCCATGTGTATCCTGTGCCTGAGTGAGGCAGAGGTGTAAGGTCCAGCCTTCCACCCAAAGGAGACCCACGCTAACTGCCATTTGTTCCAGAACTCCTGCAGGGGAGCTGAGGCCCGAATCGCAGCTCAACTTCTCAATCTGCTCAGCACCGCTTCCTCTCCCTTCCTTTCATAGGTGTTGTTCCCTATTAAATATCTTGTACCTCAGACTTGGTCTCTGTGTCTGTCTCTGAACATGTGTCTTCTCCATGTCTCCCTGAACTGGAACAATGAGGCACTAGAGGAAGGACATGAATTTTGAAGACAGACCTAGGTTCAAAACACAACTATGCTTTTTATTAGCTAGGTGATATTGGCAAGTAATTCAACCTCACTTAGTTTTCTCATCTGTAAAATTTGAATGAAACCTACTTACCTTGCAGTGTTGTAATACAAATTAGAAAAACATATATATGACATCCCTAGCACATGGGAGGCTCAATAGTGGCGCTAGTGTTGTTCAGCAGAAGGCATCACTGGGTGTCTGTCCAGGATGTGTCCAGATCCCTTCATTCAGAGGGGCAGCCTGGCAAGAGGCTCCCGAGACATCCTCTCACAGAGTCTGACACCCACAAACAAGCTGGTGCCTGCCAACGATGGGATGTTAGCAGGGATGATGCATCAAAAACCAAGAGTCACATGTTAAGTTCTCCAAATAATTTTTGAAATCCCTAAATCTGTTGACTTCAGGTGAGAAGGAAGCCCCCCTCCCCTTAGCCAGGATGGGGGAGGGAGCACAGAACACCTGAAACTCTCTGCAAAACAGGTGAGTGACTGACTAGCAGTGGCCAGGCCATTTTTGGACAGCCCCCTCCATTTGCAAGACCTGCATGGTAACACCTATTGTTTCTCAGTCACTTGGGCTTCTTCAAAATCTTTAAATTGGCCTTAAGGTTCTCTTCTACAATGATTAGCAACAACAACAACAAAAATCCCTGTTTCCATGGATGTTAGAGTCTACTGAAAGAAAAATGACATGTACAAATATATAATTGCAAACGATGACTACTATAAAGGAGAGATTCATTAGATGTAGTAGACTTTGGAGGCCCACAATAAACCATGCCACCTGATATTTTGCCCTAGTATACTTCCCTTCCATGTTGACACTGGTTTGGCCATATAATTAATTTTGACTATTGGGACATTGCACACATGGGACAAGCAAAGGTTTGATGAACTCTTGCACAATGAAACTAGACTTCCTGGAATGCACTTTCTTAGAATCCAGTTATCATTCTGTGAAGAAGCTCAGCAGCCACATGGTCCATGTGGCGGATAAACGAGGGCCCTGGCCAACAACCCCAGCTGAGCTCCTAGTAGGTGGCCAGCATAATATGCCAGCCTTGTGAACTTCCAGCTAACTCAGCACCTCAGTCAAGACCACATGAAGCAGAATAACCACCTGATCAGCCAAAAAAAAAAATCATGGGAAGTAATACCATTAGTATTTAAACCAATGAATTTTGGAGTGCTTTGTAACACAGCAATAGATAACAAAAACACAAGGCTATGAGAACAAAAACAAAAGGTCCTATCTAGGCTGGAAAATCGAGAGGCCTTTCCAGAGGAATTGATGATATACATGAAGTTATCTTCCAGAGAGAGCAGTATGAACAAAAGCCTGTGTTTGAAGGGAAGAAGTGCATTTAAAACCAGAATGGAGATCATTTTCTTACGCATTTTCACCTAATTATGAAACATATAGAAAGGCAAACATATGTGTGCATACATATTTTATTTGTTTTATACAGCAATAGTATATTTAAGAAGAGATGAAAGCCCCGAACTAAAACTGATATGTCTATTCTTGCTTATTACTCCAGATTTGCTATTATGAGCCATCTGTGACACCCACACATTGTGCCGCGACCATCTGTAATGTTCCTAATCTAACGGTTTAAATGATGGCTCATGCTCTCATTAGAAGATATGAGCACCTCAGAAAACCTTTGTTGTAAATAGCTAGGTACTGATCCCTTCAGATCCTATCAAGTGGCTTTACCGTAAACCAATGCGCAAAAGAGTGGGAAGAAAGGAGACTAACACCCATGGAGTCCCTTCTATGGACCAGGACATCTAATGGACTCCTGTGTACATGTCTCATTAATCCTCTCAGTAATCTCATGGAGTAGGTATTATTATTCCAGGTTTACTTATTAAATAAGACTTTTAAAGGTTCATTAACTTGCTCAAGTTCACACAGTTCAAAAGTGGCAGAGCCAGGATTTAAACCTCAGGCCCTCTGCTTCTAAGATCTATGATATCTACAGTAGCTGTTGTTGGTTGCCTTCTCAGTACCCACTTGCCCTTCCTTTCCAGATTTTAGATTTTTGATTGGATATCCATATCCTCCTGGGTGTTTTCCAACACCTCCAAGCAAATCTCCAGTTCACAGTGGACATCAACTGGGTGTTCTGCAAATTAACTCAATACTGACACTATCTACTTGGAGATAACACCAGACCCCACAGTTTAAGGGCTCAGTCTCACCAGACTGCACCCACTTTAGAGGCCAATCACAAGTCCGAAGGGCTACCTGTACTGCTAACTGATAGAGTTAGAGTCAGAGTTCCCAGGACCCTCGCCTTAGGTCTGATAACTTCCTAGACTGGCTTACATTTTACCTGTTTATTATAAAAGGAACACCCAGATGGAAAAGATGCACTCCATGGGCACACCACCTTCCCAGCACCTCCACGTGTTCACCAAACCCAGAAGCCCATCCAGTCTCTCACAGTTCAAGAGTTTTTACGGAGCTTAATCTGCAGCACCTCTCCCTTTCCTAGAGGTTGGTGGGTGGGCCTGAAAGGTCCAACCCTCTAATTGTTTAATAGCTTAGTCTTTTTGGTAACCACCTCTACCCCTAGGCTAGGTAGAGACCTCACCTTGTCACGTCATTAGCATAAACTCAGCTGTGATCCAAAAGAGGCTCCTTCTGAGTAACAGAAGACACTCCTATCACTCAGGAAATTCCAAGGGTTTTAGAAGCTCTGTGCTATAAACCTGGGACAAAGCCAGTGAGATTTAAGGGTGGGCCTCTTTGTCTACAGTGGGATTTCTTAGCAGCAGGCACAACTGGTATTTTGGGCTGGCTGGGTCTTTGCTCCGTAAGAAACTAATGTTGTCTGATTTATGCCCCCAACTTCTCTAATGAAATTGCACTGGCAATGTTCACCGATTACCTCCTAAATGATAAATCTAATAGGCATTTTCATCTTTATAATTTCTATTTTTTCCGTTAAGTGCATTAACCAATTCTTCCTTCAAAAATTCTCTCTTCTTTTGGAGTCTGTACTACCAGCCTCTGATGCATAGGTTTTTGCTCTGGGGTCCATGGAGCACAGAAGTATGGATAGGAGAAAATAGATCTTTATTTTTATTAACTCTAATTAAAATTTAACATCTTCTTAAATTATGATTATTGTCAACAAACTATGGTGGTATTAGCAGTACCTATGGCTTTGTCACTGATCAAAATATGGATGTTTTCATCACAAAACATTTACACTCATCCCGACTGCTAAATTATGGTCATTATTAGACTTCTTGTTAGACCTTGGTATTTAATGTGTTAATAACACAATTCTAATAATTTAATTTTTCTGTAATCCTCTGTATTTTATTTTGTGCCTTTAAAATCATTTTCAAAAGGCGTCCATGAGCTTTACCAGACTGCTAAAGAGGTCTAATGCTAAAAGAAAAAAAATGAAATAAAACAACACATAACATTTGTTTCCTGCCTAATTTTTTTTTTTTAATCTCTCTGATTGCCGCTTATCAGTTCAATTTGAAGCTCATATTACGGGGCCCACTGTCTCTTACTTTTTAAGCTTCAAAACCACATGTGACTGACATTGTAGTCACTGTGTTTTACAGTAAGGGTTCACCTAAGGACTTGGAAATAAGTTTGTACGGTGAGAATTTATATTAAAATTCAGCATATAATGATGACATGTGGTAATAATAACAGATGATATCCTAAGAGCTTCACATACCCTAGGCACTTCACAGTAACCCTATGACTTTGATATTATTTTCCCCGTTTTACAGATTAAGAAACAACCGCAGACTGAATCAATGGCTTGGCTAAGTCATACAGTTGTAATTGAGACAGAGGGCTTAATGTGCTGCAAAATGAAGTAATAGGGGTGCCCTAAAGATCTGGATTGGATCCCAGGGCATAACCTGATGGTAATTTGTTTGAATTTATTAAGATATGGGAAGCGACTGTCCATCAGAAGGAGGGTTGATCAGCCTTAGAGGCTTAAAAAAAGAAAGATCTCCGAGATAAAAATTGGCATTCTCTTTTGAAATACTACTCAGGGGAGTTTTTTACTCATCAGAGTATACGGTACTAGGTTAAGGCCATTGGGCCAGGGTTCCAAATGACTTCAGAGGCCAAACAGGTGCACCATGCAGTTCAGAGTGAGACAACTGTGTGGTCAGGCTAATGAAATGAGAATGAATGAGCTGATTAAAGGCATTAGGAGTCACGCCCTGGAAAGATCATCTCAAAAGCGAGATGGACACTTCATGTTCTCTTAGCTTAAAGTCATTAAATATTTCCATACACTCTGCTTTTTGTCCAAGATAAGAAAAACTGAGTTGCATGGATTTTACATATTCCTGTCTCTTGGACAGTGATTTGTCATTGCAATTTGACATTCTGCTTTAAAAAATCAGACCTAGAAATTAGGTAAATGTGAGTCCATTCCTGAAAGATGGATTCACTCTGACCGTCAAGAGAAATCAGGTTTCTAAGTCTGAGTTACTATATATACCATCCTGAGAGTTCCCTTGGGGACTCGATATATTTCTTCTGCATGAATATGAAGTGTCCATCACTTTCTGTTAGAGGACAAATACTTTTTTCTTATGTGTTATATGCTGATGACTTCTAAATTTGTATATAGAGATCAAAATTCTCTTTAGACCCATATATCCACTTAGCTGTCATGACATGACGTGAGAAATTATTTAATCTCCTTAAGCCTCAGTCTCTTTCTAGATAAAGATTTAAATTTAAAAATAACTATCAAATTTGTTGTGAAGATTAGACACTTTGGGGTGGTCTGTTACACATTTTCAGTTGTATTAAACTTCTAGGAAATTTTAACAATAATTGCCATAGACTCAGAAGATAAACAGGTAGTGAATACAAATATATAATCTATACTAAAGGAACCACAAATGTCTATCAGGTACTTGAAAAAACGTTTGGCCCCAACGACAATACAATCTATACAGTATCTCCATCTCTAACTCAGACCATCACCCCAAGCTCCACACTCAAATGTCCAACTGCTAATTTGACATCTTTACTTGGATGTCTACTGGCACCTCAATTCAACATGTCCAAAACAGAATTTTTGATTCTCTCCCCTCCATCCCACATACCTGGTCTTCTCTTAGCTCAATTAACTGCATTACATTTTTCTAAAGAGCTAGGAATAAAGGAACAAGGGGAAGAGGAAGACCTCTTCCCCACATACATTGAGACACATCTCAGTTGGTCTCCAATCTTGTTTGTAGGGATTCTGTTTGTTGAATGCTTGAAAAGGGCCTTCGGATTGTACTAGCTTAACTAGCATTGCTAACCAACTGTTGCAGGATCTGGAAATAAAAACAATCTTGAATTCCTCCCTCACCCCTTCCCCCACAAAAAGAAAGTCCTTCCATATACAGGGTATCAGCAAGCTGGGCCTGGCTAGCCCCTGGAATCCTGAGTGGTGCCTGGACCCACCAGGAAGCTCGAGGGGAGTGACGTGGTTAAGCTCCTGAGATTCAGGTGGGCACATGCTCTCCCACTTGCCTCACAAAAAATCCCATCCCTTCTGGAAGTTCGCTTCTCAAAACTACACCAGCGAAACAGAAGAGAGAAAACAGCAGGTGTCTAGGGACCGTGATCTGCCTACCCTCCCACCAGGGTGATCTGGGACAACCAACTTAAAAGCAGTTCCTCATTCTCTGGTTTCCACAGGCTGCGTTACGTACAGTGCTCCTCCCAACCCACGCACTCTCTCCTGCTCTCAGCCAGTCTCCTCTGGCCTCGGGGCCAGCCCTCCTTACACGTTTCCCTCTCATAATTTCTGGTCCTCTGCTGGTTTCCAAACTTTCAGGAACCTCTCTTATGAGGTCAAAAAGAAAGCTAACACTCTCTGCGCGTCATTATTTGTGATGTGCAAAGTGCAGGGGTCAGGGCAGGGCCCCTCTCATCTGAGTGCAAGATAGGCACTGA
The DNA here is from genome assembly GCF_902729225.1 of Pteropus medius. NCBI lineage: Eukaryota > Metazoa > Chordata > Mammalia > Chiroptera > Pteropodidae > Pteropus > Pteropus medius. The sequence goes on along the minus strand of NW_024344240.1, from coordinate 3,316,575 downwards.
ACCTGCTTATTACTGCTTTTCAAAATGTATTTCTCCCTTGTAATGAACTACTGCTTTTGGTATGTTCTCCAAAGCCTTTTGCTATAATTGAGTTATCTATGACAGGATAATTTTTATTACTCACTCATCTTTATTGCTTTTATTGTATATTCTGTTAATTCTTCATGTACTCTTTGTTTTTAATAAACTGGAATCTCTAGTTTCTTAATAAATTCAGACTCTGGAATTTATTAGTTTTAATAGAAACAATGCAGTAACAGTGGAATATTACAGCTGTGTCAACTTTTTGAATAAATGTTCACTTTATTTATGTTGAATTTTTCTTCCAAGACTTTGAAGATATAGATTCTAAGTTGAAAAGCTTTATTATAGGTACACCTTCTAGTAACCTACATATGTCAGTGCTGGTAGGCAGAAGTCTAAGACGGTCCCCAAGATCTCCATGCCCTGGTCTATGTACACTTTCTCCCAGTTGTTCAATCAAATAATTTAGATGCTGATGGGAAGGAATTTTGTAGATGTGATTAATGTCCTAAATCAACTGACTTCAAGATAGGGAAATTGTCTCATGCTGGCCAGACCTAATCAGTTGAGTCTTTAAAAGGGACAGGGCCCTTCATGACAAAGAGAGTAGAAGCACAGGGATTAAAAATGAGGGAGATTCCCTATCGCCCGCTTTGCAGATGGAGTCAGCCATGTGGCAAGGAATGCCAAGTAGCCTCTAGTGACTGAGAACAGCTCCTGGATAATAGCCAGCAGGCAATAGGGACTCGGCCCTTCAACTGCAAGAAGTTGAATACTGCCACACCATATGAGCCTGGAAAAGAACTTCAAATTCCAGATGATAATGCAGCTAAGCTGACACCTTGATTTTAGCCTTGTGAGGCCCTGGGTAGAGAACGTATCACACCATGCCCGGACATTTGCCCTGCAGAGTATGGGGTAATAAATGGGTGTTTGGGGTTTTTTTTGCCACTACATTTGTGGTATTTTGTTACTCAACAAAAAAAAAAAAAAAAAAAAAGCTAATCCAATAAGACATGCTTACCCTGAGATATGACCTCTACATTACATGATGTCATGCTGAGTCAGCACAGTAAGGTCTGCAGTATTCCTGGAAGCCTTTTCCATACTGGACAACTAGCAATAATTCAACTATACACATGAGTAACTGAATAAATATTTCTTACAAAGCTAAATGTGTCCCCAATTCAAATCCTCCTTAACCAGTATGTACACACACCACACACACACACACACACACTCTCTCCTCTCTCTCTCTCTCTCTCTCTCTCTCTCTCTCTCTCTCTCTTTCTCTCCTTCTCTCTCTCTGTCTCTCACCTCTTAACACTTGGGAAGTATGACAGACAGGTAGTCTGAGTGGAGAGAAAGAAATCACGAATTAAGGTTTAAATATTTTAGTTTTGCAAATTTTACCAAAAAAGAAAGAAAAGAAAATTGCACATTTGCCTTGGAAGGGGTTCATGCAAGTGAGGGACCCTCAGCTTAAGCTTCTTATGGTAAATCTCTCTATATATCTATCTATCCTTAGGAACATGAATGGCACGTCTCAAATAATTCTCTTATACAGCTACATTAAATTAACCATTGAATAGCTATTTGCTTCAGTGACTTAGTGACTTCAATTTTTTTTAAATATTTTTTATTTTTCAATTAGTTGGCACACATTACATTCATTTCAGACATACAACAGTGATCAGAAAAACCACTCCAATAAATCCAGTACCCATCTGACACCATACATACTTATTATGATACTGCTGACTATATTCCCTATGCTATATTCTACATCCCCATGACTATTTTGTAACTATCAATTTGTACCTCTTAATCTCCTCCCCTCTCTTCACCCATTCTCCCAACCCCGCCCAAATCCAGCAACCATCAAAATGCTTTCTATCTATGAGCTTGTTTCTGTTTTGTTTGTTCATTTCTCCATATATACATTCCACATGTAAGTGAAATCATATGACATTAGTCTTTCCCTGTCTGACTTACTCCACCCAGCACAATACCCTCCAGGTCCAACCACATTGTTGCAGATGGCAAGATTCCATTCTTTTTTATAGCTGAGTAATATTCCATTGTATATATGTACCACCTCTTCTTAATCCATTCATCCATTGATGGACACTGTAAATAACATTACATCATAAATAACATTACATCATAATGTAAATAAAATTACATCGTAAATAACATTGTTGTATTCTTGTAAAACAATATTGTAAATAATATCGCAATGAACATATGGTTGTATCTGTCCCTTTGAAGTAGTGTTCTGGGTTTCTTTGGATAAATACCCAGAAGTGGAATTACTGGATCCTTCTTTATCTCTTGTTATAGTCTTCGTTTTAATTAATTTTCTTAACTGAATTAATGTTAATTGAGGGATACCTGTATACTGAGTCCATTTTCAATTTCCTATATCCCGGGTCACATAGTAAAACATATTATATATTTACTTACTGATCTCTGCTTGTTACCAAAAAAGAAAAGGTAAATAATTCAGATTGTGTGTTTCAATCAGGAATTCAAGAACTTCAATCTGTTCTTTCACAAATAAGCAAAACGCTTATCTTGGGGTTCAGATGAAACAATCTCACAGTTGGTGTTTAGATTTACTGTCTTTTGGGTGAAGTAAAAGGAGAAATTTCCAGAAATGCATTCAGTCAATTCAAAGAGAGGAAGTCGAATCTAGTTCTAAAGAGCTTTTTGTCTATAATTCATTTTTCTAAAGAAAAAATTAAGAAAAAGTATAGTATATCAATGCTGAATAACACACTATTTCTAGCAGATGCTTTTACATTATAATTTGTACCAAATGTAGTACCAAGAAAATTAAAATCTCCACTTACTAAGAGTAAAAAATATTCTCCATTAAGTCTAGTAATAAAAATTTCAAGATAAGATTCTAAAATGACATAAGCCTTCAGTTCTAATAAAGATTACTAAACTACAGTGCCAGAAAAGACTAGTTTTAGAGAATAAGATGAGAGTCAAACTTTTACTTGTTTGTACCTTAAACTTGCTTAACTATAGGCAGTGGTTCCTCTACCTGCATTTAATGTAGATTTTTTTTTTTCACTTGAAACTTAAAATGCATAACCAACTGCTATAATATTTTGATATGTTTTCACAAGTAGGAAAATATTAAGTTCCAATAAAAGTATTGAAAGAAGTGAATGAAAAAGTAGAAATAAATTTTTTACTCTGTTGAACCACATGAATCCTTAAGTACTTGGCATAGAAGCAAATAACCCTTTTTAAAAAACCTTTTAAGGAGCTATGTTGTCATTGTACTTTATTTTCAAAACAATTGCTTTGAAATATAACTTTTAAAAACTTAAAAATGTTTTTTCTTCCTTTTCCAACTGTAAAATAATCATTTTCAGGTCCTTTATCTAAAATATTTTTACAAGTACACAAAACCAAAACTACAATAAAGTTCTTTCTAGACTAAGCTATTTATAGTAAAACTTTATTGTAGATAGACAGGTTAAATGAACCTGATTTGACTCGTATGTACCTGATTTCCAGATGGTTAGACATTTATTAGATCCCTGTTTTTACCCGCTGGGGTTGTGGTAGCCGACTTCTGTGATGACCCCCAATGATCCGTGCCCCTGGTACTAACTCCCTTGTGTAGTCGCTTCCTATGTTTTATCATAATGGGTCTGTGGGACCAAAAGAATACAGCAGAAATGGTAGGTGACTTCCAAGGCTAGATCATAAAAGACACTGAGGTTTAGGCCTTATGCTTTCCCTCTCTGTGTCTCACTCTGGGAGAAATCAGCTTCCATGTCGTGAAGATACTCAAGCAGTCCTACGGGAGGTCCTTGAGGTAAAGAACTAAGGCCCCAGGCCAAGGACCACGTGAATGAGCTATCTTGGAAGTTGATCCTCCAGCCCCAGTCAAGCACAGATGGCTGCAGATTAACTGCAACCCCATGAGTGACCCCAGGCCAGACCACCCAGTTAAAACTGCTCCTAGATTTCTGATGCACAAACTGCCTAAGAATAAAGGTTGATTGCCGTTTTAAGGTTGTGCTGTACTTTCTCATAATCTGCTTATTTCAAGAAGTTCTTGAGCATTGATCCCCCAAGTCCTTAAATTGAGAAATTTAAAAGATCAGTAAAGGTGCAGCGACAATTCTTGGCACAAATCTAAATTAATCTTGCCAATTTTTAAATGTGAGCCTTTAGATATAATCTCAATTTTTGAAAAAAAAAAGATTTGTTTTAATAACTGAACTTTTATTTTTAAGAATAAGAAATTTTGGAAAAACAGACTCCTATTTTCTGCAGATTAGAAGTGAAATGTGATCCTGTGGTGGTTGTTTCTTTGTCTCACTCCATATGTTGAAAATTCTGATAATGCGATTGTTAGAAGCAGAGATAAAGATGAGATGGGAGGGAGAGGAGGTAGAAGCAGCTTGAATTGTGATCTCGCAGTTCCCTGCACCACTTATTCCCTAAGATGCCAGTCTTACACTAAAGACATCAGTGATAGGTTTTCTCTGTCCCCTCCCATTGGGATAGAGCTAGCTTATCATTTCTTCAAAAATGGAGAGAAAACAAACTTCTTTCTGTCAAAATTTAAAGGCATTTAGGGGTAAAATTTAAATAAATCGAAGCACTTACAGTAGTAAATGGTTCTCTCTTCAGCCCAAAAGTGTAGTATACTCCTCATGCATCTCCACTTATTTCATTCCCAACTTTTCCAAAACAAGGAACACCTACCAATTAACACAAGACATAGAACACATTAAAGATAAATGGAGAGTAGGGTCTGAGGCAATTGCATGGTCAGTCTCTACTGACAAAAAAAAACAGCAGATAACGAAATATTACTGATATTATGCAGTTGGCCTTTGAATATACTTAGATACATGTGCAGAAAATCATTTACCCAGAGTTTGGTATATATACTCTCTCCAAGTAATAATGTACTTTTCAGAGTGCTCTCACATCTACCTCCCAGCAATTCTATTATGTAAGCCACCAGAATTATTATCTCTATTGAACATATGACAAAGAGTTTAAAGATAATTTTCTCAAGGTCAGCTAGGTAGTGGCAGGGAAGAGACTGTAATTCAGGTCTTCTGGAATCCAATATTGGGCCTCTCTCCAGACCACTCTCTCTACTGAATGTACAAAGCAAATGTTAAGGACTCAGAAAAGTAGTTAATTTAAGAACACTATTCTGGTTTTTAATTCACTTTTAAGTTTTTTATTAATTATTAATTCAAAATATTTTATGTAGTTATATTTTTAATCCACTATTTTATAAAATAAGCTTATTATTATTGCAATATTCACTGTTTTTCTGGTCCGTGTACTTATGTAGGACCCTCGTATTACTAACGATCAGTCCATTGATAAAAAGAATAGGCTACATATAAAAGAAAGTTTCTTCACTGACCTACACATACATTGACTAAGGATCATTTAATTTTGACTCTTCCAAGTAAGTTTTTGAAGGATGAGCAGAATGGAATGGAAGAGGGAAAACATGTGGTCAAAAATAAGTCATGAAGAGAAAAATAAAATGGGATACTAAGTGGCTTAACCAACTGGAATATAAATGGCAGATCAGGTGGATAAGGTGAACAAAGTACAATGAAGGGGGCTGTTGAAGCATCTGGAGTGACTAGGTTAAAGCAATAACTATGAAAAATAACGTCCTTAAAGGCTCAGCTTAAATAGGTCTCCCTCCATAAACCCTATCCTCGTTCCTCAGAACAAAATTCCGAATAACGTGGTACCTCTCTCCTGTTGCCTTCATCAGACCAAAGCCACTCATGACTCAGCACAAGGAAACTCTAGTCTCCTTTAAGGCAGAGTCTCTGTTGGCCTCACTTAACTCCTACAGTTCTTAGTGATAAGTCGGAGTTGGAGGACAAAGTGAGGATGAAAGGAAAGGGAAATGACTTCAATGTTTATTTAATGTCTGCTGTGAGCTCAACATCGTGCTAGACACTTATGTCATCTCATGAGAAAACTAAGTCTTATAGAGTTTTAGTAATTTATCCAAGATCACTCAATGATAGATGGGAAATTCAAGATTTGAAACTAGTTCTTTCTTCCTCCAAAATTGGTACTGAGCTTATTAGTATTTGCTGGAAAATTAGTTCCGTCATGGTGTTTAGAAATGGCTGAAAGAGGGCATTTCACAGTGGTTCTTCACTATTTCTAGATCATGGGCTCATGCAAGAATCTCTCCATAAAATTACATATATGCAAATACATACATTTAGCATCCATTTCTGGAGGATCAGAGCCCTTGGAGTTCATTCAAGAACTGGCTAAGGAAACCAAAGTAAAAACCTATGGATTACATATTCCAAGCCACCCTTCTCCCATCCCACCCTACCCTACTTCTCTTCCCACAGTCTCAGCAATCAAAACCAGAGAAAATATAAACACATGAAAAGTTGGCTTGGAGCATTAAATGTAAAATTCCAATATAACATTACTTTAAAATGCCATGGAGAACAAGGAGACCTTAGAGAATGTACTCCCACAATCTTTAAATTTCAGTTATGACCTTCAGACCATATATGATGTAAGACTGAGATATGAGGTAATTGGAATTCATCCCCAAGGGGGTGAAATAGCTGAAAATCAAACTAAATGGAAAATCCCAGGAAGTATCCTGCCACTTAAGGGAAGAGAGGTTTATTTCTGTCATTTTGACTGAGGACTTTTTCTTAAAAAATGTTTTTGAATTTTTGGAGCTAAATAAAATGCTTAAAATAAAATTTGTGTGGTTTTTATTTATATACTGTATGCTTTTGAACAAGATTTAAAACAGCATATAGGCTTAGAGAAAACATAACAAAATATTATGAAGTACATGTAGGAAAAAATAAAGGTAAAGATATAAAATAGAGACAGGAATGGAGCTGACTTTAAAACATTAATTTATATTGTGATTAGAACTTTCTTCTCTCAATGTAATTTTTAAAAAATACACTGTATTGAGTTTTATATACTAACTGTATATTTTTTCATAATTTACAAAATGTCTTCACATACATTATCTCATTTGATCCTAAATTCACTTTGTGAGGCAATTATGTACATTTTCCAGATAAGGAAACCAAGGCATGAGAGTGTACTGTTCTGCAGCAACTGATCATTACAATTCCTGTTTACAAAAAAATAATGCATCTTAGTCCTGTGCAAGAATAATATACATTTGACTTCTGTGGCCCTGACATTTTCATGAGAGGGTTACTTCCTACTTTATAGGTGGCTTTAGATTTGGAGGTTGGATAGATATAAAATTAAAGGACTTCAGACTTGGAACTGCCGTCTTAGGTAACAATTCCTTCACTTTATGGATGAGTGCATTGACACTCTATGAGGCTAAATGATTTGCCACAATCATCCAATCAGTTAGTGATAAAATGCCAGGTTTCCCAAGTTATTTTCTTCACGTTAACTCTATATCCATTTCTATGACTTTTTATATACCCAATTCTGACCTTTCCCCTCACTTTCCCTTGTGTCCACTGGATAAAGTTCTACATGCATATTGACACACTACAAGACCCTGCATGAGCTGGCACCAGTGACTTCTCCAGCTACTCACCTCCTCTAACAGTATGGGAATATTTCTGACACTCAAGGACGCCAGGTCTTTGAGTAATATCCTGATGGAGTTGTTCTTTTGGGTCTATGAGTAAAGACTACATCTGAGAGTAGCAAGGAATTGAGTTTCTACTCAAAGGAGGGGCCATTCTAGATGTCTATCTCGAGGAAAGACTTGAGTGAAGACGCTCAGATGGGAGGAACAAAATAGCCTCTGGAACCTAGAGTCCTTGGACAAGGATCTCTCCTCCCCCAAGCTAAAGATGAGTGAACGAGATTATGCAATTCCAGGTAACTTTTCAGGTCAAATTCTTGTATGCTAGCTATCCTTGAATGTTCAGTAAAATTCCCTCCAAATACTCCAGAAAAAAAGCCTAAGTTCACACTTGGTGAGGCCATTGGATCCATGTAGCAACCAACCACAGCCAGATCAGCATGAACATGTCAATAGAATTACATAATGAAAGATACCAAACAAGAGAAAATATTAGGCAACATGAACCAAGGCCACCAAATTCTAGTCACTTCTCCCTTTATGCAACTTTAAATTCCCTGAACAGACCCATGAATTCTGCATATTGTTTTTTGTGCCTAAACTTCAATTCCTTTCCCTAAACTTTGCCCTTTTAACAAATTCTTACTCATCATTCATATGCCTGGTTTGGACATCATCTTCTCTAGATAACCTATCCTGACACTCTGTACTCTATTCCCTTTTCCAAAATCTGTGCTCCTTCAGAATAGGGTCTGCCTTTAGTTGCAATGCTTAGCAGTGCAGGAAAACAAAGTATGTACTCAGTGTTAGCTGAATGAACAAAAAGTTATTTTGTTTGTTTAAACACATTTTCAATAGGTAATTCACAAACACTGCAAAAAAATTTCAAGCCTTACATGAATAATTCAACGAAACATAGATCTTTCCTCCAATTCCACCCACCCGCTTGGAGCCAGTCGTGTCTGCTTTCAGATTTTTGCACATATGGGTATTTAAGTGTATTCTTGCAATTTTTACACAATGGTATAAAACATATTTACATAACAATAAAATGCAACATGTTGTTTATTGTAATTGTTAAATATCCTATATAAATAATATGTAATAAATATATATTTATACACTGAGTCCTGTGACTTGTTTTCGTTTAACCTAAGTCGAGCTATTTTTTTTTAAGAGGCGCATAGTACTCCACCGCAGGGGCATACCAGAATCTCCTTCACATTTCCTTATTCACGGTTTCAAGAACACAAATACATCCATTTTCACTGTCAAGGCTTGGTCCGCAAACACAGAAACACTGCACTCCGACGCACCTCCCGGTGGCTCTCGTATTTTCAAACATCTTTTCACGAACCTAGGGCGGGGCCCTGCGTCGAACGCGACCTTCCCACCACGTGCCCCACGCCCCTTCCGCAGGGCGGAAGAACGCGACACCTGCGCACGTCGCGGCGACGGAACCGAACCCTCCCCGCCCCAACCCCAGCGTCTCCCGGCCGCCCGGGTCGCCCGCTCAAACGTGCCGGAACGACCGGCGCCCAGCCTCGCCCAGCTCGGGGCGGACGGGGCGGACCGGGCGCAGCCGGCTCGGCGCTGGGCGGGGCGGGGCTCTGGCTGGGCGGGGCTCCGGCCGGCGGGCGCGGCCGGCGTGCGGGCTCCTCCCCTTTCCTCCCGCGGCGCCGGCAGCCGCAGCACTTCCGGGTCGGCGCGGAGGCGGGGCGGAGGCGCCGCGGCGGCTGTTATTGTTCGACTGGGCTCGGCCGGGCGCTGTCTCCCTGGGCTCCGGCAGTGTCAGTTTGTCCGGCTTGCTCTCAGCCCCTCATTCCCGGCGGCTGACTGCGGAGGCTGCGGCGGGCGGGGCCTGGCGTTTCGAGGGCGAGCGGCGCCGGGGTGAGAGGCGCGGAGGAGGAGGAGGAGCAGTAGCCGGAGGAGGAGCAGTAGCCGGAGGAGGAGCCGTGTGCCCTGGCACCGAGCGGCCGCGGCCATGGCGTACGCCTATCTCTTCAAGTACATCATCATCGGCGACACAGGTGAGGGCCCCGGGCGCGGCCAGGCGGGTGTCGGCGGCCTGCGGGCCTGGGCTGAGGGGCAAACGGTGTCGGGCCGCGGCGCGGGCGCCGACGCCGCCCGGCGCCTCCCTCCCAGCCGCGCCGCTCCATTTCCGCAGTGCTGGAGCTGGTGACGTGGGCACTGCGAGCGGCCGCGGCCTGGCCGGGCCCGGCCCGCAGCCGCTGCCCCGAGCAGCCTGCAGCTGGAGGCCGCGGCGGCCGTTTGCGACGCCGGGTCTGGGAAGTGTATGACAGGAGGGGGCCTCCCAGCCCAGGGCCGTCAGGGCCAGGTTCAGACGATTGCAATCCTTCGCCTGCGCTCCATCACCTTGGGCCTCTTCGCCGCCCCCGTGGATGAAAAAGGGAGGCAGAGGAGAGCAGAAGGTGATGGGAGGAGGATTGGGGGTTTTCTGAACAGTCCCACCTTCTCTGACCTACATGCATCTACCAGGGTTTGCGCAAAGCGCTCCCTGGTGTGGGACAGCCGGCTGAGAAGAGAATGAAACCTTAAAATTTTTGTTTTTTTCCTAACACCTTCAGCTCCCAAGTCAGAATAAATCACATCCCATTACTTGACGGCTGGGAAATCCCTTTCGAGGTCAATAAAGCATGAAAGAGTTCTGTCGACTTTTGCCACGTGTAAACTGAGGTTGTCTGATAGATAGTAAGGCAAGGCCCGTCAGTGCTCTGGGTGTGAGGTTGCTTGTGTGTCAGGGACACTGTGATTATTATTTAGATATATCCAGAGTCACCAGTGCCAATTTTCCAGTTGATGTCTCTTTGAAGCAGAAAGAAATTCAATTTTTCTTAAAACAACATTCGAGTATTTTTTTACAGATAAGTAAACAAACTCGTAAAATATCTTTTAATACTTGTGATTTTGGTATTACTTTGACTCTAATAATAAAACTGAGGCTTCTTCAGGTGTTATATAACTATTAATATACCAGAGTCTGATTACAGTGATGACTCTTGCACAACTTTGGACCCTTTGCACAACTTTGGAATGTAAACTGCAGCTTGTGGTCGCACTAGTGATGTAGCAGATTCAATAAGTAACACATGAAGCATGTTGATTGCTGCCTAAAAGAAAAACTTTCTGCTATAAATACAGTTTTTCAGCAAGTTTTGTTGGTTTTGTTTGTTTTGGTGTGTATATGGAAACTGGATGGTTTTCTACAAAAAAATCCTGGGAAAAGGAGTATTTTGCAAATGTTAGTAGCAAATTTACATACTTTTAAAATGCTGTGGCATATTCTGAGGGAAAAAGAAGTGGGGTCCTAAAGCCTACTGACACATTTTGATTTAGGTTGTAAATCCAAGACTGGAGAGGGACTTCATGTTCATTAATGAGTGGGTTTCAGAAGTAGAGACAGGAATGATTATGGATATTTAGCAGTAGTGAAGATTCAAATTAGTCTTTGCAAGGTGCCTTCTTTTTAAGATATTTGATTATTGAGCATCTACTATGGGTAAGGTATTGTATTGGCAGGAGTGGGGCTACAACAATTAACAAGTTGGTGCTGTTCTCTTGGAATTTGCTCTCATCCAAAAATAATCCCCAAGTAGTTCAAAAGGAGCACACTTTTTCTTGCCATGGCTGTTAACCTAATTCAGGCTCTAAATACCTGACACTGGACTCCATAAGGCAGTACTTTCTACCCACTCCAATTCAGCCTGTAGAGTTTATGTCAGATTAATATTCCTGCAACATGGCTGTTAGGAGTCTATTCCTCTGCTCACATTCTTTTTTTGACCTTCAGGTAACTCCATATTTTAGCCCTTGTTTATTTTTTTTAATCTTCTTCCCACTATTCACTAATTCTTACCTTGCTACTGCCAGCGAGACCCAGTGTCTGACATCTGTGCTTTTTTCCTGGTCCCTGCTGCTCCCTCTGTTTGGCGTGCCTTCTTCGTGGAAATTCTATTCTTCACAGTCTAACCTGGGTCTTCCATAATGCTTTCACAGTAATATATATTAAGCTCTTTTAGTGTCATCTTCTCGTGGTATGCTGGCTGAAAGTGATTACTCCTTGTCTGGATGTATCATTTTTCTGATATGAATCCCAGACTGTTTTATAGATACTTGTGTAGGCATCTATATATGATTATATAATTCTTGAAGGTAGAAAAAGTGTTTTGTATGGCTTTATATTTCAGGAATAGTCAAGTAGAAAGTAGGCCCTCTGCGTTAAATTAATGAAAGAATAGCCAAATGAACCACTGTGTTCCTATTAATATATATTAATAACTTGACGGCAGAATTTTTTAGCCCAATTCTGCCACTTTCTTACTGTTGACATTGTCCGAAATCCTTTACCGTGTTTCCTTAATTTAAAGTATACCCACAGTTGTGAGAAACACTTACTGTGGCCCTCCCCACAAAAGATGATATTAAATCAATAGTGTGAGATCCATCTTGGTTTTTTAAAAAGTCGTAGTGTGAAAAATGTCCACCTTAGAATGAAGGAATTCACTACATTTCCTGTTTCTCATTTTCTCTAGACTATAAAACAGTAATTTTTTTAGCCTTTTCTACTCTTAATAGTGAGATAAAATGAGGACAAATGTGAATACTGTGCTCATTTTCCTTTTCAGAATTCCCTTTCATAGAAGAGATTTTTAAAAGTTTTACATGATCACAATGATACTTTTGAAATACGTGTTTCCTTACCATATGGCCAGATGCATTTAAAATATAGCTTTAAACTTTTTCATTGGTAGCATCTTCCTGAAAAATCATTTAGGAAAATGTCATTTAAATATAAAGTAGAAGTTGATTTTTAACAAGACTTGCCTAATATCATAAGCAGATAATTATTAATTATAGAGGGAGAGAAAAATTGTAATTGTTGACATCTGCCTGCCATTTTAACCTCATCACTAACCTTCCCTTGCCTGCCACTCATCTGGGAACACAAAAGCACAATCTTGGTGTGTTCTATCCGAAATGCCCCTTCTTGCTGTGCACACCCCCACCACCTGCCAGAAAAAGAAAAAAAAGTTTAGATCGCAACTTTTACACCTGACCAATTCCTAGTCTTTCTTTTAAAATGGTAATCCCACTCTTCACTGCATTATACTGATCCCTTCTACTCTTCCTTCGTTCCCTGCCTCTTTTCCCCTCCCCACTCCCACATGTTTTTTTTTAATTAAACTCTTTTGAGGATAAGTGCTATGTAAGAAAATAAACAAGACTAGCCTCGTTATACATTATTATGTCATCTGAATGTATTTTTTAAATCGAGATATAATTGACATATAACATTTTATTAGTTTCAGGTGTGCAAAATAATGATTTGGTATATGTGTATGTTGTGAAAAGATCAACACAGTAAGTTTAGTTGATATCCATCACCATACAGTTACAAATGTTTTTTCTTGTGATGATAACTTTTAAGACCTACTCTCTTAGCAACTTTTAGCTATCATTAAACATCATGCTGTACGGTACATCCCCAGGACTTACTTTTCTTATAATTGGAAGTTTGTACCTTTTGACTACCTTTACTACATGCATTCTAAATAATCTTTTTGTTGCTTGTTGTTTGTCTGGAAAGCTTTTGACTTTGTCTTAAATGTAAGAATAGGCCTTTCAGTGCCAGAAATTTTAACTAGATAAGTGGATGGGCACTTGGGGGAGGTGTTGCAAGACTTTACCTAGAAGGTAATATTTGAGCTGAAGTTGGAATGGTGAGTGGGGATTTGCCAGGTGGGGAAGGAGAGATGTCTAGTAGGTCGTTGGAAGTGCATGTTTGCAGTTTAGTCTGTCAGTCACATATATATGGCAGATTTAAAGAGAGTGAGCTACTGGGAGATACTAGGAAGTTAAATGTAGAGCAATTTTATTGATGACTTTGAGTGTGAAAGAGAAGGAAAGAATAAGTTTAGAGTTGTTTGCAAGATTAAGTTGACTGGTGTGTGTGTGTGTGTGTGTTTTAAGATGCGGGGGATGAGGTTGAAAAATTGAAAATGAGAGAGGGCAGGAGCAAAAGCCTAGAGGACTTGGCGAAGGCATGGCATTAGAGTCTCTAGTGCTTCAGAGCTGTAACAAAAGGAAGCCCTCTTCCTGTGGGAGATTCAAAGTTAAATTTCTTTAGATTCTTGTGAATCACCTAGGATATTTTAAAAAAATAGATTCAGTGTCCCAACCCCCAGAGATTTTGATTTGAGCAAGTTCGTTAGACTATCATCTTCAGAAAATTAACAGTGCGAAGATAAACTGGCAACAACATGGATGGACCTACAAGGTATTATGCTAAGTGAAATAAGTCAGAGAAAGACAAATACCATATGATTTCACTTGGAATTATATATGTGGAATCTAAAAAACAATAAATAAACAACAGAAACAGGCTCATAGATACAGAGAACAAATTGATGGTTGCCAGATTGGGGTGGGGGGAGGTCGGAGGGATAGGTGAAAAGGGGAAGTGATTAAGATGTACAGATTGTCAGCTATAAAAACAGCCATGGGGGTGTAAACTACAGCATAAGGAATATAATTCATATTATAATAACAGTGTATGGTGTCACATGGGTACTAGACTTAACTGGGGTGATCATTTCGTGAGTTATACGAATGTCTGATTACTGTCGTACATCTGAAACTAATATAATGTATGTCAACTGTAACTGAAAAAACTTTTTAAAAAGAAAACTTGGAAATTCAGAGGTAGAAAAATTTCCATTAATTTCTTTAGTTATGAAATATGCATATTATATATGTCTGATATGTACACATAGTTTAATAGTTATGAAGAATAGTAATAAATCAAACACCCATGCTAAAGGTATATAGGTCGTCATTACATACCTCTCCCTCTCTCCCAGGCTTCCACTGGCCTGAATTCTGTGTTAATCCTTCCCTTGCTTTTCTTCATAGTTGTGTCACTTAGCATCCCTAAACTATATTGTTTAGTTTTGCCTATTTTTAGATGTGTTTAGTAGCTGTATTAAATGAGAGCTAAAACATGTCAAACATACCTTTTAATGTCATCTAAAATTGAGACAGTATGTTTCTGTTATACTTAAGTTTTCCTTTACACATATTATTTGCAGTCTTTCAGGATTTTTGACCAGCCCTTTTTCTCTTTCTCGCCTAACCAGTTTATTTGCTACTTGCTTCCTCTAATATGTATGTTGCTCCTGAGACATCATATTGCACCTTAGATGCTGTGCCCCTGTTCTCATTTTCTTCCCTTTCTTCACTTTTCTTAGTTAACCTACCTCCTCATCTCAAATAATGCCCCTCCCTTCTTTCTCGGTGCTCTTGTCCTTTTTGTCCCCACTCTATTCCTGTTCCTGCTCCAACATAAAATTAATTTTCTCCTTTATCATCCCCACTGCTTCCCCTCCCCCATTTTTATCTCACCAGCTCTCCTCCTCTTGCAGTAGCCAGTAATTTTGCTGTTTTATTTGAGCAGATCTTAATTTTGCCAGCTCAGCAATTTTTCCCTCTCATTCTGGCCCAGCTGTGCTTGCTCTATTTTGTTATTCTCTGCTCATCCTCAGTCTGTGAGGCTCTGTCCTTTGCTGCAAAAGATGGCAGCCACATCCTGACCTCTCTTGTTCTCTTGACTTTTCATTTTCTACATGAAATGTTCCTATTTGATTTCATCAGCCTTTGCAGGTTTTAAAATACTCTATATTCTAGATGTTATTCTTCATTCATAAGTAAAGTATGCCTGGCAAAAAGATGCTAGATCTCCTCTGCTATTGTACAGATGTAGTCATCCCCCTTAAATTCCTGCATTGTTTGACAACTCAAACGACTTAGGTCTCATCGTTGGAGATGCTGTTTTAGTAGATCTGCAATGAGCCCTGGACATCTATATTTTTTTAGAGCATTGTTTGTAGTGGCAGAACTGTGACATTCCTCTCTACTGGTTAGTCATGGCCTTTTTCACCCGTCTGTTTTTCTAAAATTGATTCTTTTCTATTGCCAGATTTTCTGCTTTCTGGGATTTTATTTAAGTAATCCCTAAGATATATACAGGTTGAATTTATATAGAATTCTCTATCACATTAGCTTTTGGCACTGTGTCTATGTAGTACATTCTCATGTGGAATTCTCCACACTTTTTATAGTACATACACAGTATCAAAAGCTTCTTATGTTTGATATATGAAGTTACCATTTTATAAATGAATAATTGGGGCAAATTATTTACTTATTTCTTCCCTCCTCTTACTTCCACCTCTTAAAGGTTTTTACTTTTCGTATCTACGAGATAGCACTTTAAGTTTCTCTCAGTTCTTGCTCCAAAATATTCCCATTTTCAGGTGTAGCTGACAGTTAACTCTGTCTCTGGTCAAATCTGAGGGAGAAAGGAAGGAAATAAATATTGATGGATGCACACTGCAGTGAAGTTCTTGAAGGCCAGACAGTGTCTGGCACAGAGTTACTGCTTCAAAAAAAACCATGACTGTGCGCTAAGATAGCCTCTGCTGGGTAGCTTCATGCATTAACCAATGTATCCAGTTTCAGAAAGGATTATGGGCACTTTATGTAAAAAATTTACAGTTTATTTTAACAAAATGAGAGAAAGTGTGTGTATTAGTTCTGTGTTGCTACCATAACAAACTACCATACTTAATTCAAACAACACAAATTTATTTAATCTTACAATTCTGAAATTCTACGTAAGTTTATGTAAATGTCAAAAGTCTGACGTGTGTCTCACCCGGCTAATATTAAGATTTCAACCCGGCCAGGTTCCCTTCCGGAGACAGGATCCTTGCTCATTCAGGATGATGCTAGAATGTGGTTCCTTGCAGCTGTAGGGCCGAGATCTCCATTTTGTTGTTGGCTGTCACCTGAGGCCTCTTTCCAGCTTTTAAAGTCCACCTACATACCCACATTCCTTGGCCCATGGCCCCCTTCCTCTGTCTTCAAAGCCAACAACAAGGGATCAAGTCCTTCTAATGTCATATCTTTTTGACTCTTCTTGAGTCATCCCCTCTCTTTGACTGAAGCTGGGAAAGGTTTTCTGCTTTTAAAGACTCGTGTAATTAGATTGGGTTTACTTGGATAATCCAGGATAATCTCCAGTTCTCAAGGTCTGTAATCTTAATCACATCTGCAAAGTCCCCTTTGCCTCATAGGGTAACATAGTCACAGTTTAGGAATTAGAGCATGGATGTCTTTGTGTGGTGGTGGCATTGTTCTGACTACCACAGAGTGCTAAGGAGTAACAGTAAGAAACAGTGAGTAGAGACAGTTAAATCGAAGTCAGAAGCAACAGTAATACTTGACAGTGACCTTGTGCACACCTCTTTAAAATGGGCACTGTATTTAGCACTAAGCAGTGCAAACAAAAACAGCTCGTTTATCCTAATCATAGTACCCATTGCTTTATAAAGAAATATGTGCATGCATGCACTTAATTATAATTGATAATGGGTTTTAATGTAGTGAGGAATATAAATATACAACTGCTATATTTCTATGTTTTTATATATTTTTATAAATTTTTTAAAAACTATATAAAATGTATTATTTTTACATTTTTTATATATTTATACTACATAAAGGGACTTTTCTAATGGTATAACTCATTGAATCTGAACAGTAATATCCATGAAGAAGGCTGCATTTTACAGGTGAGAAAAGAGACTAATTGTCACATCACACATCTAGTAACTGACCATGCTGGAATTTGAGCCCAGGTTTTTCTGACTTCAAAGTCCATGCTCTGTCTACCATATCATACATATCTCTTGATTCCCACAAATTCCATATTAGACCTCTTCTGTTGGCTTACCAGCTTTGGTGAGTGAATGTGGGAGTATGTAGTCCCTCAGTTCCCTTCACTAAAATAGATAACCACCTCCACTCATGCATTTTAGTTATCTTCTACAAAACAAAGATAAAGTCCTTTTTCTGGTTCTTACCAGCTGTACGAGCTTGAGCAACCTCTTTAATCTCCAAGTCTCTGTGTCCCCAACTGTAAAATGGAATGAATACATGAGGGAATATGTGTAACACTGTCTTGAATAGGAAATGGTTAATATTTTATTTTCACTTTTTATCGTGCTTCTTTGACTGTTTCTGTACTTTCCCCATATGCATTTGAAAAACTAATGCAAACTTGACCAGCGCTATATTAGTGTTTAGTGCTGTTCATAGCAAAAATAATATCTGTTGCCCTCCATATGTTCAAACATGTTGATTTTTTCCCCCCATCCCTACTTAGCTTGCTCATTTGTGGACAGCTGATGCTCTCAGGCCATTATTCTTGACTCTTAATTGTTTCCTAGCTTATGTTGGTATTTTCTTGTACTTACCATATTCATTTGCATCTAGATGTTTTACAGAAAGTTCTTTATCAACATTGTTTTAACAAGATTCAAAATTGTTTATCAAGATTCATTTTATTCCAGGTATCTATATACATATACTCTTTTGCAGCTTTGCTATAGTCTATATGACCATCCATGTTCACTGATAATTTAGAAAAACTCTAGGAAGGACCCATTTGATTACAAGGAACAGAAACCTAATCCAACTAGCTCAAGGAAAAAGGTTTTGATAAGAATTTAAAGAGGGCTCTTAGGGATCCAAGAAAAACTGTAAACAAGTCCTGGAGAACTGGCCACTCGGAAATCTTTATTATCCTCTCATGGCTTCGTTTTCACCCCTTGAGATAATTAGGAATGTGTGTTTGGGGTTTTAAACATTTTTTTCTTTTTTATTTAAACAATCTTTTTATTAATTGATTTCTGACTTTGTTTCACTTAGGTACGTGAAATCGTGTGTGAATTCTTCAGTGCTTGATAGTAATTTTGTCGCTAAGTACTTGGTCATTGTTCATACATTTCCATGTGTGCTGGAAAAGTGTATTCTTGTGTACATAGTACGTTCATGGTTCCATACATGTTCATTAGGTTAGACTTGGTATTTGTGTGGGTCATGTCTTCAATATTCTTAATAGTCTTGAGTTTCGGGGTAAAATGTTAACATCTCCTGTTATGATAATGGAGTTTTTGTGTGTGTAAGTGGTTCTGTCAGATTAAATTTTTTTCCTCAGTAAATGTGAGGACTCATTTGTAAGGTGTATATGGCCTAAGGTCTTTACATCTTGCTGAAGAGTTAGTTAGCTGTTCCTTTGTCATTCAGTTACCTTCCACTTTTTTTTCTTTTTTAAAATAATAGATTTTATTTTTAGAATAGTTTTAGACTTACAAAAAAACTGAGAAGATACCAGAAAGTTTCCATGTACCCCATAACCAGTTTTGTCTGTTTTTAACATTTTACATTAGTTTGAGTTACCCTCCACTTTTTACATTTGTGCCTTTGGTGGTGTAGTTTTTGGTACTCAGCTTTTTGATATTAATTTTGAGTATCTTGGTTCATATTTGCCTAGTACATACTTTTCTATCCTCTCACTTTTCTTGGAATCAGGTTTTTGTTTGTTTGTTTTGTTTCGTTTAGGAAACAAACATAGACACAGTCAAAGCCCCTTATATACCCTGATACCTCTCACTTCCCTTTGTCCCTGGAGGAAACCTTCCTGGATTTGGTGTTTATTATTCCTATGAAAGTTTCTAAATGATTACTACATATGTATGTATATATTTGTAAACAGTGCACAATATTTTATATATTTTTTCAAGTTCATATTAATGGAATTATGCTTGCTCTGAAACCTTTTCGTTCACTGTTGTTTTTAGGGATTTATCTGTATTATATTTATATTCTTTTTGACTGTACTACAAATTTCCAATTCTCTTCACTTAAGGAAATTTTAGGGTGGGTTGTTGGTCATACTGTAAAAGATAATATATAGACTGACTCCTTGAAAATGTGTGCTAGAATTCTGGAGGTATTCCTTGAAGTGGAATTGTACACATCTTCAGTGTTTCCAGCTAATCTAAATCACTCTCCAGAATAGTTTTCAGTTAACCCTCATTCTTGTTCTTTCAACCCTACTGTATCACCTTTTTTTTAAGGCCTTTGTTTTTATATCGCCCATTGCTATATCTTTTTAGAAATTCAATCTGAGAAGCTATCTTTTACCATGAGAATTTAATCACTAATGAATTTGAATTTATTTCTACTAGCAAGTACCACCCTGTCCAGTCACATGACAAGATATCAGGGCATAGATCACAGGCATGCCCATTTGCCATGGCTTTGTGGGGAAGGAGGTACATGTCCCACACAGGAAACAGTATGGTGGTCATGTTTCCCAAGCATGTATAGTATCACCTGTTCTAGAAGGATAATGTAGAATCTAATGGAAAGAGGAATCTCTTCCACTAACTCTTACTTGTGCAAATAAACAATTAAAATTCCTGAGTTTTCTGTTTATAAAATGTGTATAGTACCTGCCTACTGCACCCTATAGTGTTGTTCACCAATACTATAGGTTTTGTTTTGTTTTTCTCTAACTTTGTAGCTGTCTTTGAAACTCAAGTGTCTGTAATTTGTTTCTCTTCATTTATTTACAGTTGAGAGTGCTGTATTCGTGCGTGCTCTGCTGCCCCAGCATTATTAACATTGACAATGACTCTCCCTATAGCATTGGTCCACCTTTAACCATAATTACTGTGCATCTAGGAGGCACCTAATATTCTAAGTTCTCGCTGGTTATTTCAGCTTAAGACAGCACTCTTGTAAATTTCCCAAGAGCCTAGTATTTGTAATTAGAATATCTTGATTAGTGTGGTGGCTCCTCTTAGTGAAGTTCAGACCTCTTTAACTTCAGTTTTCTTCTCTAGAAAAAGGCAGTAGTAATGCCTGGCTTATCTGCCTCATGGGATTTTTGTGAGTTTGAAGTAAATAATGTTTGCAGGTGCCTTGTAAGCTGCAAAGTGCTTTATTTATTGTATTTTATTAGAGATAACTTTTTCTAATCTTTTGAGCATCTTAAAATTAAGTTGGTGGGTGAGGTCTCACCTACAGGAAAAGCTATTCACTGTGCTGGCTTAACTGTAATTACTTGATTTGAAAGAAGCATGATCACATGTTAATCTGTAAAATGACAGTTCTTTGATCCTGAAATTCTCTCTGGATTCCGTAAGTCTTTTCCTATCTCAGATGTCCTCATGGCCCACTTGAGATTGAGAAGAATATCAAGTTGGAGTTGCTCTTTTCCATTAGCCTTTAGGAAAGAGATGATGAGGCCAATACATAGTTGTCTTCTAACGTGAGTTCTTTTACACATTGGGGTCTATACTCAGGAGGCCAATAAGGATGGTATGAAGGCTGTAATCAACCAAGATAATTTAGGGACAGTTAAAATAACTTCAACATTTTAACCCAAGAAAAGAGAAGACTTAAAGGAGAATATAATCATGACTTTCAGATGCTTAAGTGACTCTCCTATAAAAGAGGGCTTCAACAGCCTTTTGTGGCTTTTTGTCGACAGAAGCAGGACCATGAGTAGAGGAGAGGTTAGATTTGGACTCCCTGGGAAATGGAAAAAGCTTGTGAAGTGGGGAGTTGGTGTGTTACTGGAGCTGTTCAAGCAGAAGTGTTTGATTGACACATATTAGGGCTTGGAATTTAGGCAGAGAGTAGAGAATTGGATTGGATCTTTTTTTTTCTTTTCAAAGAAATTTAAGATAATATGTGGTCAGTTCTTCTACTGGAGTTAGAAAAATGAAGAAGACTGTCCCACCCTAAAGGGGAGATCAATTTGCTACCATAATTACAAGATATTGTAATAGAGAAATACGCAAAGTACTAGAGGAGCATTGAGTGGATTCATTGTAACTGGAGTGAATGTCTCATAACATTCAGATTTTTTGGTAAACATTTATTGAGCACCTACCGTGTGTTGAGTGCTGTGCTTGGGCTTTCATATATGTTCTCAGTAATTCTAAGTAGCTGTTGACCACATTTTACAAATGGTAAATCAGATGTGTCATGATCAGATATGGTCTCATTTGTTTGAATAATTCCCTACATAGTAGCCCTGTAGAATCAGTTTGTGCTTTTTGCCCCCTTTTTTTAATATTTGTTATGTGTGGAGAACAGAGAATTGAGCTGAGCCCCTCAGTCTTTTGTTTTGCCAAGATTGGACAACCTTATACCAGGAATGTTATATAGAATATGGCAGTATAGGATTTTCATTGATTTTATGGGGGTTAAGACTAAATGAATCTTGGTACTCTACTGTGAAGAGCATTGTGTGGCATAAAGAGATGGATTTTTATCCTCTGGATAGCTTCACAGAAGCAGTTTTATCTCCCATCCCTAAATGGGATAAATTTCTACCCTTACCACCGATTTCTGACAGTAATTAATGAGCCCTTCCTATCATTTAACATTTTTTTCTTTTTTGGCCCTTTTCCCCCATCCTTTCTGATTTACAGTTTCTTTTCTTAGAGAATTTACCTGAGAATTGGAAAAATCACGTTGGATTTGAGTGCAAATATGTGTTTTCAGCTTTAGTTGAGAATAAGCCTTGCTAAAAGTTCTACTGGTTTGTATTCTTTAGTGGCTTTTAGGAATTAAAAAAAGAAAATCATAATCTATTTCGCAACACATTATTTTACTTGTAGGCTTCTTTGTAATTTTCTTAGACCAACCAACATTTAATATAACTATTTTTGGTCACTCTATAAGTTTTGCTAGTTATTTAAATGCCATGTTACTATGGAGGTCATCGGATGAGGCCAGTAAAAGTATTACTTATGTAGTGTTCGATGCTAAAAGGGGTTCTTTGAAAACTTGTGGGGTTTTTTTTTGAATTTTTATAATAGTGCTTTTGAGCCAAACTGAAGTCTGTGTGTATGTGCGTGTGTGCGCATCCCAGTCTCAATGAGACTATATACTTAGTACTGTTGTACACCTTAATTTTTTTCACTTAAAGGTGAATCTTGGATGTCTTAACATATTGCATATAAATCTGTCTCATTCTTTTTAAACACCTGCATAGCCAAACCATAATTAATTTACCCATTTCCTGATACTGTTAATTCTGGTTTGTATAGCAAACAGCAGAAACCTATTGTGGTTAACTTAAGAAAAAGATTTTATTGAAAAGATTGGGTGCTCCACAGAATTGATAGGAAGGCAATATAATTAAGCTTGAAAATGGCAAAACCAAGGAAGACAAAGCATAGCCAAATGCCTCCTGTCATACACCCTGCTGAAGAAGATGTTGAGTACATGCCATTGCTGTCTCATCTCCACTGTAGACAACCATGGATTCTCTCTTGATGGTCCCCAGTATTGGAGCACTCCTTCAGAGTCCATATACCAGACAAGAGCTTCTGATTGACTGTGTCACATGTCTGTGCCCTTGCTGCCAGGGAGCTGAAAGAAGGTTGCTCTGATGCTAGGTTGTCAGAAACAACAAATGTCTTCCTACACCTGTTGATGAATATTGTTATACACAGTGCTGTGGTAAACATTCTTATGCATTGTGTAAGTAAAATATATGAATCAGCTGGGGTTTACATTTCGCATTATGATAGATGCTGCCAAATAACCTTCCATTAAAAATATGGATTTGGAAAGAATATTTAATTTTGAGTTTGGTATATTTTATGTACTTAAATTCAACAGGCTACTCTCAACATTGTCTGTGGTGACTGATGCCTGTCTATGTTTGGGAGGTCAGCAGTTTAATTTAGTTACTGTCATCACGTACTTCTTGGGCTCTTATTAGTTTAATCTGGCATCTGCATGAAATAGTTCTTTTTGCTTACAGATTTTTAACTTTGATACCTATTCGTACCATACATACTATTTTGAGATCATGTATGGTAAATTTATTGTACAATGATTATATTATACATTTACATCTAGACACCTTCCTTCCATACTTGAAAAAGTATCCTCTTCAAGCTACTTCATTTAAATGTATTTCTGAGATGTGCAGTTCTTATTTGGAATCTTTGCTTATGAGAGGATTACGAAATGGTCATATTAAAGTATATTAATATAACTGATATGTTAACTGGAACATTATTGTTTGGGATAAAGTCAGTGTTGAAGAACTAGTACTCATTATTTAAAGCTGCTTTTGTGAAATTTCTGCCCCGTCGGAGTCATTTAGCTTATGAATATTCCCTCCTTCTTCTTAGTATTGCTCCTAATACCTGGAAAGTGAGATAATGTTCTTTTTAGTTAGGAGAGGTTTTGGTTGCCAATAGTAATATGTATCTGAGAAGAACAAATTCAGGAGGTTGGATGGTGTAGTGGAAAAATATGATTTAGAATTAAAAAAAAACCACACAGATTTGAGTTTCAGTTCTGCTCCTATGTTGTTAACTTGAGGCATATCACTAAAACCTCAGTTTCTTCATCTTTAAAATTAGGTTATCATTTCTGCTTTGCTGTTTATTATTTATTACTATTTATTATCATAGATTTACTACTATGGTTGAAAAAAGATTGTATATGTGGAAGGAGCATATTTTTACCTTCACATTATCAAACACCATGCAGATATTTTAAATGAGATGAGAGAATATTAGCATAAACTTGATTATAAGATTCCATAGATGCAATAAAAAAATACTTATTCATACGAAGTGAGTCAGTTCTTTGGGTATTTGGCAGGTAGCATATAGTCCAGCATAGTCTAAGCTGAGTAATTGCCAAAGATAATAAGTGGAAACAAGCATAATCATATTTTCAACTTAATCTGTACTGTGGTGAAACATATCTGCAGTATTTTCAGTTATTTATCTGTTATCCCAAGCATGTAGTGGCTTCAGATTAAGTTGTAGCTGGAAAACTGAAGAGGATTGGACACTGAAAATAGTGTTATATTTAGGACAGTGGTTGTCAAATTTTAATGCGCATCAGACTCACCTGGTGAGCTTGATAAAACACAGATTGCAGGGCTCCACCCTAAAGTTTCTGATTCAGTGAGTCTGGGGTAGGGCTGATAATTTGCATTCTTACAAGTTTCCAGATGATGATGCCACTGGTTTGGGGACCACACTTTGATAATCAGTGTTTTAGGGAAACCGTGTAATTTATCATCCATGTTGATCCATAGTTTATCAGGACAACAGGAATATCTGAGCCTGCCCCTGGCAAATCAGGATGTAGGCTAATCCTAATTTTACCTAATGGAAAAATCTTTTTACAAAGAGGTTTATGTAATAGAATTGTCACCTGGTAGGTTTTATTTATTATGTTAAATTGTCAACAGATGATCAGATTTTCTCCTTGATTCCTGTTCTTGTAAATGTTAATTAAAAAGGAATAGAAGTATCCTAGATTCAACTGATATATTTTGCCATAAATACTAGCAAAAATATTGTAGATGAGTTCTTTCATTAGATGTGTGGTTGGATTAGATATTAGAGTACTTTCCAAGGTTTTTTTTTTTTTTACAAGCCACAGTAACAGTTACATATTAATTACATTGTAGCCTAGCATTCAGATATGCTGCCTCTAAAACAAGTTTCCAAACAGTAGTGTCCTAACCTTGTGTGTTACATACAGTCTAAAGTTTGCTATTTTGTTTTATTTATTTATTTTTTTTAATGCTAGTTGTGATCCACTAAATTGATTTCATGACCTACTGTTTAAAATCCTACTGCACAGAGGACCTCTGTGTTTTCTTCATTCTGATTCTCAAATGCTCTATCTTCTCTCCGCCATTACGACACACTAGTCAGGGAAAGTGTCAGGAGTTGGGAGAGGAAGGGCAGGGATGTGTTTTTACCACTTGCAGCTCTTTCTTGACATTAGCTTTAGTAGTCTATTTTTTATTCTCTATGAAAATTAGCAAATGCTTCATTTTATTTCCTAATTTTTAAAAATTTTAGTTGCATTGAGTTTTGTATTTGTGAAAATATGGCACTAAAAAAAATAAACCAGGTCTTTTTTAAGAAAATCTAAACTCAGCTTATATTCAGAAACCCTCAACTTTACCAAATTAAATTTGGTTTATCTTAATGAAAGATGTATTAATCATCTAGTATTAGTCAGCATCGAACTAGGAGACAAACCACACAGGGATTCGAACAGGGAAAGTCTAATGTAAAGAATCATTAACTGTAACATGAGATTAGAGTAATGGCTAAGAGGTAAAGAGAACTCTAAAGAATACCTACAATTACAGCAGGTAGAGGGCACAGCAGCTACCCTTAAGACTGAGGCTTGGATGGAACAAACCTGGCATCTAAAGCTCATTGAAGGGACACAGCTGAGGCCTGCTGGATGGCAGAGAATTTCACTGATGGTCTGGACATAGTAAATGAAAAATTCCAGACATGAACTAATAAACAATTCATAAATTTTGAGTTGTGTGCCATTTTGAGTAGCGTGGTGAAATCTCACAGTCCTTCTCCATCCTGCCCAGACATGAATCATCTCTGTGTTCAGCGTCTCCACACTATATATGTTCCCCACCCAGTAGTCACTTAGTGGCCCTCTCAGTTATCAGATTGACTGTCGGCAGTATCTCAGTGCTT
This sequence comes from Pteropus medius, assembly GCF_902729225.1. Classification (NCBI taxonomy): domain Eukaryota; kingdom Metazoa; phylum Chordata; class Mammalia; order Chiroptera; family Pteropodidae; genus Pteropus; species Pteropus medius. The sequence continues at coordinate 3,290,520 of NW_024344240.1, read as the reverse complement.
CTATTCAAGTCACTTTCATTTTACTTAATAATGGCTCCTAAGTGCAAGCGTAGTGATACTGGCAATTTGGATATGCCAAAGAGAAGCCATAAAGTGCTTCCTTTGAATTAAAAGGTAAAAGTTCTGGCCCAATAAGGAAAGAAAAAAATCATGCTGGGGTTGCTAAGATCCACGGGAAGAATGAATCTTCCATCAGTGATTGTTAAGGAGGGAAAAGAAAGTCATGCTGCTTTTGCTCTCACACCTCAAACAGCAGAAGTAATGGACACCGTTTATGAGTGCTTAGTTAAAATGGAAAAGGCATTGAATCTGTGGATGGAAGACATCAGTAGAAAACATGTTTGATTGATGGGCAATGTGTTACGCCAGAAAGTGTTAAGCATATACGACTTCAGCAAGGAACCACGTTCACATAATCTTTATTACAGTTACATTGTTACAATTTTTCTGTTTTATTATTAGTTATTGCTAATCTCCTACTGTGTCTAATTTATAAATTGAACTTTATCGTAGGTACGTATATATTGAAAAAACAGTGTATATATAGAGTTCGGTACTATAGAGTTTTAGACATCCACTGGGGGTCTTGAACAAAACCCCCCAGATAAGAGGGTACTACTGTATAAAAAGATGAATCTTACTGCTCCTAAGGGAGGAAGGCAGAGGTGTAAACTGATAATAAAAGTATAATGTATTAAGTGCTTGATAAAGTGTTTGTAGAATACTCTGGCCTTAGCATGAAATAAGGTGTCAGCCTTATTTGTTCCTTTGAGAACAAAGAAGCAGCACAGATATCTTCTCTCTCTCATTCTGTACATGCTAACTCTTGTATTTCCTCACAATAGCCTTATGATAGATAAGGTAGATAAGGTAGATAGTATGATTACCATTATACAAATAGCAAACAAGGCCAGATAACATGACACAACTTTTTCTACTAGTGTCACACACAGGATCCAAATCCAGTCCAGTAGATTTGTTATCTCTAAATTGATAGTGTACCGTGACATGCAGAAGGGTACAGTAGTAAAAGTTTGCCAGTGTAAAACACAGGACTAGGTACTACTATGCAGGATTTAAAAAGTGAATTCGATATGTCCCTGCCCTTAAGAACTTTATAGTCTAGTAGTGCTGATAAAATGTGGTAAGGGCTCTCTCTGACTGAGGTATTAGAAAACGCTTGGAATTTCATAGGATCTAGACGGTCTGTCTTCCTTGGAAAACTTAAGGTAAGATGTATTTGAGCTGAGTCTCGAAAAATGAGTAGAGTTTAGACAAGTAGAAATGGTAAATAATCAGAATTTAAAAATAGGAAAAAATAGGGTCATTTTACGTATCTGCTAAATGCTATTATACCTTATACCTTCCTCAGTATAAACCATCCAGTTTAACTATAGTATAGACCTTGTATCAAACAGTTATTGGAAATAAGGCTGAAAAGATAAATTTATTATACTTGTTAGACACCTATGTAGGTACTAGGTTGTGAAAGGTTAAAGTAGAGTTCGAACTTCATTCTGTAGACAGAAAAGATAGAAGTTTTTAAAGGAAACAGTGCAGTACTAGAGTTACGATAAAATAGAAACTATATGTACACCCACAGCGTATATATATTTATATTGTAATATAACAGCAGAGACACACTACTAATATGTAGGACAGATTAGAAAGCTGGGGTATAGTTAGTTAGGTGTTAGTACAGTGGTCCAGGTAGGAGGTAAAAAGGCCTTACCTAAGACAATGGTAGTGAAAGTAAATAAGGTAGTGAGAGCTGGAATTAACAAGGTTTAGGGAAGGATGTTGTAGGGAGTCAAAAAATTAAAGACGAAGGTAATTTACAGACACTTTTCCATTTCAGAAGAGTACATACTTCAAATACAGGCTCTTTTCATTTTTTAACATAAAAGTAATGAATATATGTGATAATGTTAAAACACTGCAACGACAGAAGATTGGATATGGAGGGGGGTAAACGTTGACATTATGCAAAGAGAAACAGGTCAGGGGAAATACAGAGGTTAAAACTTTGGTAAGGTCCATTCCACAAAGGGGCGGGCTATACATAGTGAATTTCTTCCAAAAAGTATATTATGGAAAGGGAAGGAAAGAAGAGAAACCTGCCAAACACCCTCAGCCAGGTGGTCATGGTTAACAGCAGCAGTAATCTGTCATGTTAATAATAATCTTGTTAGGATGTGATGAAAATTGTGCTCTGGTCTTCCTCCCAAACAGCCACAACTCCATTCAATCATGGGGGAAAAGCAGACAAATCCCAATTAAGGGACATTCTACAATATACCTGACCAGTATTCCTCAAAATTGTCAAGATCTTCAGAAACAAGGCAAGTCTGGGAAACTCACAGCCGTGAGGAACCTAATGACACACGATAACCAGATGTAATGTGGGATCCTGGATAGAAACAGGACATTAGGTAAAAACTAATGGGGGAAAAAGTCAGAACTTTGGAGAAGGTAAAAGCAAAGAGGTTTCATAAAGAAGGCAGGGTAAGGAGTAAACTACCCAAGTTAAGGTTTCTCCACTCATCATCATGTTCATAGGTGCTCAGCAAATGGTGGCTAAATAAATGCTGTGGTTGGAGCTCTTCCTAAGCTTGTTTTTGAAATGGATTTTACCCTTCAGCGAAGCCTGGCTTCTTTATCTGTTCTGAGCTCAGGTTCAGATTTGGTTTCCTAGAGTCCATGACACACCTAGAGTGAGTTGAGATTATCTCAGAAGCCTGTCAGTGTTCCTTTCTCCTCCAGCATTTATGGCAAAGAATAGTGTTTTTGCTTCTGAAACCACCCAGTTATATTGATTATGTTACATGCACACACAGCCAGAAAGTCTCCATATTTAAAAATTAGAATACCTAATTCATTTTGTGAAGGTAGATGTGTATTATGGAAGCTTCCTAAAGGTTATGGCACTTGAGTTAAGTTTTCTAATAGCTGTCAGCTGAGTGTACAAAAAAATCACTGAGCATTGGAGAAAGAACACTTAAATTTAAAGTATGCTAAATAAATAACGTGCAAAGACCTGGTGTGTAAGAAATACTGGCATAAAGAATCAGACATTCTGTTGATGTTACCTGCTTTTCTTGTTTTTGTGGTTTTGGTCTCATCCTAGAAGTGTTTTAGTTCTTGGAGTACTTTAATACTGTAAATCAAACATACAGAAATAGATGATTTGCATGAAGGGAAGAAGGGCCAGTTCTCTATATCTTTCTAGTTCCTTTTCATTTTGATTCTTTAGCAACTCTTTGTCAGCATACTCATTTCTATACCTTACAGCAGAGTTCCCCAACCCTAGGCCATGACCTGGTACCCATCTGTGGCCTATTAAGAACTGGGCTGCGATTAGGAACAGGGCCACACAGCAGGAGGTGAGTGATGGGCTGGGGAGCGAAGCTTCATCTGTATTTGGAGCTGCTCCCAGCACTAGCATCACTGCCTCAGCTCCACCTCAGATCATCAGGCATTAGATTCTCCTAGGAGCACTGGTCCCTGGTGTAAAAAAGTTTGAGGACCACTGCCTTACAGTGTCAGGGAAAAGATGTCTTACATTCTTAAAGCTACATCGTTTTGAGAACTTTCTTTAATTTTTCTTTTTATTACTAAAGCTCAGTGCCTGGAATATAGTAGGTAGTCAATAAATATTTTTTGGTTAACTATCTCTTCCCTTCCCTGACAGATTTCTTCACTGACAGATTTCTCAAATAAATGCTCTGTATTCCCTGTTTCCTTTTCCCTTACCATTCACTCTTAATATTCGAGTTACTTTTCTGGTTACAGTAGGAATTATAGATAGCATCAACAATAGTGGGAGACTAACAGTAGAAATCTAAGAAGAAGAAATGAAAGATGATTAGTGATTAGTATACTGGTTTCCTAGGGCTGTTGCAGCAAATTATCATAAACTTGTTTTAGGGTTTAAAACAACAAAAACCTGTTCTCTCGCAGTTCTGGAGGTCAGAAGTCCAAAATCTAGATATTGACCACACTCCCTCTGAAGAATCCAGGGAAAATCCTTGCTTGCCTCTCCCAGCGGCTCTAGGTGTCCCTTGGCTAGCGGCAGCATAATTCCAGCCTCTGCTTCTGTCTTCCAGTGGCCTCCTTTCCTGTGTTTCTGTCTTTGTCTCCCTCTGCCTTTCTCCTCTAAGGACATGTGTCATTGGATTTAGGCCTTAACCAAAATCCAGGATGATCTTATCTTGAACTCCTTAATTATATCTGCAAAGATCCTTCTTCCAAATAAGATCACATTTACAGGTTCTAGGGGTTGGGACTTGGGCATATCTCTTTGGAGGGTCACTCTTCAATCCACAACGACAGGCTGGCAGGTGAGAGTCTAACTGAAGTCAGTTACTTTTAGAAAATATGTATTTAAAAATCTGAACTCGGGGTCAGATAAGTTTGGTCGGTGATTTTGCTCCCCAGCTGTATTCATCTTGAAGAATCTTCAACTTAACATTTTTACTAAAACTTATGAATTTGCAGGATTCAAAGTTTTTGCATTTAAGCCTTATGATATATATCTTTATTTGAAGAAGGAATTCTGTTTTCTTTTTCCTAATTTACAGATGTGGAAATGGACCTCTCTATAACTAGTTTGTCTGAGGTCACTGGTCATAAAATAATACAGGTAGATTTGAACACTGGTGTAAACAACTGTAAAGTTTGCTGAGTTTATTAATTTTTTTCTTTAAAAGCAGACTTTATTATTGTTTTTCATGTTTGTCAATTTAGAATGTTAGGACCAAGAAGAAAATTTTCTGTGTTTGCAAAATAAGTTACGAATATTAACACTAACCACATCTCTGTATGATCTGTGTTTGAAGTCTGTCAGTTCTTTCATATGACTTTAAAATATGTTGTTCTATAGTGGATTACTTTTAGTCATAAGATAGTTTGTTCATTCTTATAACTTTTGTCAACTTTTTTTTTGAGGACCAAGTGTATTAAATGACAATTTACAACCATGATTTCAAGATGATAGTTGGACAGAACTTTCCTTCAATAATTAGGAATTGGCCCTCTTACATTTCTATTATTTGTTTTTTCATATTTTAAATTGTGATTGTAAAAATAGAGTCATCGCCTATTTTTCATAATTATCTTCAAATTGGTGGAAGTCAGTTTAAGACTAGGAAAATAAACTTCAGTAGAATACCTAGCAGTTACACCAGTGTTTCTTGTGGAGAAGGACTTATTATTGCCTAGAAATTACTGAGGAACTTATTTATTCGATTCTTGGGCCCAACCAAAGATAGACTGAATCAGAATCTCTAGGGAAGGTAGGGCTTTAGGAATCTGTATTTTTAATGAGTGTTACTTGTAATTGTTTGGCACTGACGTGGTAATTAGGTAATAATAGGTTCTCACCACAATACTGTGTCCTATTGATGACAGTGACTTGGACCCTGAGTAAAATACAAAGGTGACTTCATGGTGTGAACAGCATCATTATTAAATGTAGTATTTTTGTATTAATTAAAGAGTAGTGAAATAGCTAAAGGAGTCTTGAGAAAGAAGACAAAGCTGGAGGTATCATGCTCCCTGATTTTAAACTATATTACTTTAGTAATCAAAACAGTATGGTATTAACATAAAAATAGACACACAAATAAACAGAGCAGGATAGAAGCCCAGAAATAAACCCATGCATATATGTTCAATTAATTTATGACAGTGGGGAAAGGACAGTCTCTTCAATAAATGGTGTTGGAAAACTGGTAAGCCATTCGCAAAAGAATGAAACTGGACCACTATCTTACACCATACACAAAAACTAACTCAAAATGGATTAAAGACGTGAATATAAGATGCAAAACTATAAAACTTCTAAAAGGAAACATAGGTGATGAACTCCTTGACATCAGTCTTGGTGATTTTTTGGATGACTCCAAAAGCAAAGGCAACAAAAGCAAAAATAAACTAGTGTATCAAACTAAAAAGCTTCTGCACAGGAAAAGAACATAGAGGCCAGTGGTTCGCTCAAGGTTAGCTAAGTAGTGCTTTCAACCACCACACAATGCTTACAGTTCATTCAGAATCTCAGGGAGCAAGGCTTGATACTGATTTGGGGATGTTTTGGTAAAGATCAGAAACTTCTAATGGGTAGAAAGTGATTGAGAGTGGGAGATACTGCTCATAGAATGGTCAGGGAGCACCTGGTGGTGGTGAGAAGCTGGCCATGAGAGTCTGTGTGGAGAGAGGAAAGTGGATGGGTAGGGTGGGTGAAGGCCTGCAGGTTCCAACAGTAGTGATGCAGCACGGGGTAAATCCCCCCAGTGGGTACTTACGTCCCATACCACAAGGGTCCTTGGTTCCACGCAGGAAAGAATTTAGGAGCCAACCAGAGTTAAAAGACAAAGGCAAGTGTATTGGAGAAGAAATAATGCTCCATAGAAGATCATGGTCTCCTCTCAGAGTCAAAGAATGAGACCCTGAGTATTTGAGGCACTGGATTTATATCTGTTTCTTAGTTTCTGTGAAAAATTCCTGATTATAGGACATAAAGAAGAGAATGAATGATTGGGTTTGTCTTTAACTTGTGCAAAGTACAGCTTAAAGTCTTTGTTTTTCTGCTTTCCTCTTGTGGTATGGGTAAGCAGTCATTAGTAATCTCAGCCGGAATCTTCCTTTGTCCTGCAGGTTCCCTGTGCTCTGTCTCACGTATGGCTCATTAACCGGTTACCATACCTAACAGCACATAGCAGGCTCTGAAATCTGCTTAGTTTAAGATTTAGTCTGTGTAGTTCTCATGCCTCTTTCCTATATTAGTAAGAGATGGATTTGGAGAGGCCACTTTATGTTTCTTTTGTTTCTGTTTAATTCTGCAATAATAAAGCAAATGTGCTTTTATAAAATAAGCACCTTTTTTGGGGGGGAGGGGGGCTGGTTCCTCTCATATGGCTTTAACCCTTTTCCTATTTAGAAAAAAAAGTGCACCTCGTTGCCAGTGTTGATTTAACATCACACATAGCAATGCTACGTTTTCTAGGATTTGACATTTTCAGTGATCAAGAATTAATACATTTTGTAAATGGAAATACTACTACTAAAAACTAAGTGGTATAAATAGAATGATGTCAGTTGTTTCCAAAAACTATCAGTATACTAGGGTGATGTGAAGATAATTATAAAAGCGAGATATTTTGTGGCAAACTTCGGGGGTAAGGTTATGACTAATCCATGAGTGATTCCAGGATAAACGCTGCAGCTGCAAGCACCGCCAGCGAGTATTCTTGGGGCAAATGGGAATTAAGTACTGTTTTATGCTGACGGCTCTGTCTCCAGCCTGAGCATCTTTCCTAAAATATAGACTCATATATCCAGTTGCCTACTTAACTTTACCACTTGGATGTCTAATAAACGTCTTAAAATAACCAAACCTGGAACTGATAGTCTTTGCTGCTCTGCTATAATTTTCCCCATCTTATTGATTCGTCCATTTGATCAGGCAAAAATTTTGGAGCCATACATACTTAACATACTACTCCTTCTCTCAAAACCCATGTCTACACTGTCAGCCAGTTCTCTTGTCTCTTCTTCAAAATGTATACAGAATTCGATCACTTCAAACCATTGCGACTGCCCTGATCCAAGACATCATTTCCTAGTTCATTGAGAAAGCCTCCGGAACCAGTCTGTTCGCTTCCTGTCTCATATACTTCTACTATAGGTTATTTTCATCGAAGCAGAGTGATTATTTTAGAATTTAAGTCAAATTATATTACTCCTCTGCTCAAAATGGATTTTGAGCAGAAATGAAAATGGATTTTGAGCAGAGTAGGAATTTCAGTGAATCTCTCATTTTATCACACACAAACTTACAAAGTCCTGCGAGGTCTGTTCCTAAGGGCGTGACTTCCCTGCCTTCTAAGCTTAGCCACATTGGCCTTATTGCAATTTCTCCAGGATATCCTACCTTACCAGCTTCTCCTTTAGCTGTTTGCTCAGCCTAGAGTGCTCTTCTCAGTAATCCACCTGCCTGTTTCCTCACCTCCTTTAGTCTTTACCTGAGTCTCACCTTCTCAGTGAGAGAGACCACCTCATCTAAATACCACACCCTTTCCCTTCTGCCCAGCATCCACGTCCCATATCCTTACTCTGCTTTATTTTTCCTCTGTACCATAGCACTTAACACCCTGCAACTAACATGCCCTCTTTGTCTCTATATACACATACACATAGACAGGCACACGTAAGTTTAAAAAAAGAGGTTTGTTCATTGTCTCTTTCTCCCTACTCCACAAAGGCAGAACTTTTGTCTTTGTTTACTTATATATTTCAGTTACTTAGTCTTAGAACCTAGTCAACATTCAGATATTTCTAGAAAGATTGGCTTATGGCAAGCCTTGGAAGTCCATGTAGCCACACTGAAAGTGAATAAAGCATATTTCCACTTTTAGGGAGCTTAAAATGTAAACAGACATAATAATAAGTGATAGCATTATTAATAATAATAACATTTGTTGAATTCTTCATTGAATTTTACTGTGTGCCACACAGTTTTAAGCACTTAATGCACTGACTCATTTAATATTTCCAATAAACCTATGAAATAGTTATTATTACAGATTAGGAAACTGAGGATAAATAATTTGAGATTTTATCAGTAGTGGTTAGCAAGGATTAGGCTCTAGAGAATGTGCCGTTGGAGTCAGAAATCTTAACCACTCCATTGTAATGTTCTTAGAACTAAATGAGTTGACATATGTAAGTTGCTTAAAATAATGTTTGGCACAAGGGGCGGTTTATCTAAGTTTTATCTATTGTTGGGAGTCATTATTTTTAATACTTCAGAGTTCTTCAGAATATAGTCACAATGACGTGAAAATAGTCATTGGCCACTTAAGAAGCTATTCCTCATTCAATTATCTTTTCTAAGTGTCTCAGGATAATCAACAAAATTGATTTTCTTTGTGAAAATAATCAGTTGCAAATCCTACAAAATATATAGGATTTCATCAGTTATGTGAATGGGTGTCTGATATTTAGACTAATAAACAAATAAAGAGTTGAGAGAAGATACAGAAGTTGCTTTTAAAGAATTTGAATACAAGGATTAAGAGAGACTCATGGGGAAATTGGTGAAGGAGACCTTTGAGATTTTTATCAATTTTACTTTATACTATAAAAAGGTCAAATGTTAAATGATGTCCTACAAAGTTTCTATATTACCAGAAACCTCTAAATTAATATTTCTTGCATTCTTTGTTCAAGAGATAGTTATAAATTAAACTTTATTGTGTTAAATTTATTTAAATATTTATAATTTTTTTAAAGATGAAATCCAATGAAAAGTTTTAGATTTCCTATTTATGATGAAATGTTGGCCCCTATTTTAATGGTTTCACGTTAGGGTCTTATTTTTTTCCTCTAGAAAATAAGAGAAATTTTTCAAAGAAAACGTCAGATTTAGACATAAGTTTAGTCATTTTTTATGCTGAAATTACTGGGGTTTTTTTCTGTATAAGTTATTTGCTACATAATTATAAGTTCCAAAAATCCATTTAAAAATCTAGCCTCAATTTAGAGCTTTTTTCAAATATAAATAGTTTGACATTTTGGGCAAAAATCTCCTTTCTGCATGTTTGCCCAATATACAGGTTAGATAGAAGTTCTCAAAAGGTCTAGACATCAGTCTTGTGGAGTTAGTTACTTGAGCTAAGTGTTATGTTCATTATAGCTGTTAAATTAAAACTTGTATTTAACTTGAACATACAAAGATGTAGCTTACTTGTTTTAACTGTGTAGAGATCATAATACCTATCATAGAGCACTTAAAAACCAGTTTAATACAGTAATCTGGTTAAACCCCAGTGCTCTTAGATTTTAAAATGCAGTAAAAGTTGTCTTAAAGTTTCTAATTAGCATGCTCAATCATAAAATAAGAATCGGCCCTTTTTCGTAAAGTATAGGTCTGTTTGAAATTGAACTTACCACATGATGATATTGTTTTTGCTATATTCCAGCACAAGAGTCTGACCTATACTTTTGATTAGTTGGAAAGAAAAATCCTCCATGTTGTTTTATATCATATTACTATACTTTATGGCATGATGGAGCCATTTTTTTCCATTTAGACTTAAACAGATGTTCAGTTATTAACTTTAAATCCACCCATAGTAAAGAAAAAAAGAACATTAAAATTGTAAAACTCTAGATGATATAATAAATCATCAGGTCTAAATGGTAGAGTTAGAGTTATAATGATTATCTGGCTCAATTCTCTGTACATATAGTAAAACTATGTCCAAAGAGATGAAATGAGTTGTACGAAGTCATATCGGTTAAATCCCTCCCAGATAGCCAGCCTCCTGAGATACTGAGAAAAATTCAGATTTACTCTTTCTGAATCATCAACTAAGACAGTGTTTGTAGTAAGATAGGAAGGAGGACAGAAAGAGGCTTCATGAAACTTGATTTGTATTCGTTATGTGCTGGGGATGTCTTCTTGGTCTCTATCTTAATGGAGCTTATGTTCTGTTGGAGGGTCCCACTCTGCCGTGATACAGTCGATGATAAAAGAGGAGGAATTAAGGGCGATCATGATTTCGTTTTTGGTGTGCTCCATTGGAAGGCAATTCCAGAGATAGGAAACACTGGAGGAGGAGCCGAGTTAGTACTGAGTTCTTGGTTGGGAGGATGATGGGCAAGAGAATGAAAAGGAATGCATTAGGTTGGAAGTTTGAGTTTCAGCCCTATAGGAATTAAAGTGGATGTGTTCAATAGGTAGTTGAAAATAATGAGAGTGTAGTTAAGATGGCTGGAGAAATGGATTTGATAATCACTTACTAATTTATAGAAGTGGGTTGAGGCTACAGGACTAGATTAGTTCTCTCAGGTGAAAAGAAAAGGTGACCAAAGATGGGATGATGGGGGAAAACCTCCAGTATAAGGCTTGCATGGAGGTGGAACAATTGTCACAGAATAAGGAACAAAGGAGATAGTTACATCCTTATAAAACCAGAAGAGATTATTTTCAAGGAGGTTGTAGGCAGATAAACTATAGTTTGTGGCACAAGTAGATCATATTTCTGGATCAAATAAGATGAGGGCTGAAAAGAGGCTAGCTAATTCAATTTGGCAATTTGGAAAAGCATTGATAATTCTGAGTCAGACAGCCCAGGTATTTGGAAACAGGTTTTATCGAGAATTAAAATAGAGGTCAACAAATACTGAATAAGATATCTGTAAATATAACTGACCCTAACAAATGGTCTGTTGTCTATTTAAGAATACACCACAATGGCAATTGGCTATAGTCTCCGTATTGAAAGATACTTTGGCTACCAGGAGAAAGCATATAGAATCTTGAAAGTGAAGAACCAAAGAATAAATATTTTCTGTACTTAACTAGCACTTGGTCAGAATAAGTGGTGTTGGTATGGCTAGAGCAATATATATTCTGTTGTGAGATAAGCAAGGGTTTTCAGACTCTCGTATCACTTAAATGACTTCAGTGAGTCTTGAAGTCCCTCAGTAATAAAATCTGTGCTTTCTAATTAGAATTTTTTTCTATACCACATGGGAAAATTTTGGATGTTAAAAATAGAAATGAAGAAAAGACAGAGAATTCTTAAATGCATATTATGAAGTGAAAGAAGCTAGTCTGAAAGGCTGCATTCTTTGATTCCAGCTATATGACATTCTGGAAGAGGCTAAACTACGGAGACAGTAAAAAGATGAGTGGTTGCCAGGAGTTAGGAGTAAGGAGGGGACTAATAGGTGGAGCATGGGGGATTTTTAGGGCAGTGAAACTATCCTGTGTACTGTAATGGTGGATACATTATACATTTGTCAAAATCCATAGAACGTACAGCACCAAGAACAAACCCGAATGCAAACTATGGACTTTGAGTGATGATGTGTTAATGTAGGTTCATTGATTGTAACAAAAGTAGGATCTTGACCGTGGAGGAGGCTGTGCTCATGTGCCGCAAGGAAAACATGGGAACTGGCTGTACCTTCTGATTGATTTTGCTATAAACTTAAACTGCTCTTAAAAATAAAGTCAATTTTTAAAAAAGAACTGAAGATTCATATTTCAGTTGTTCACCTATTCTGTACTGTCACACTTAAAAAAAAATTTTTTTCCCTTTCTATCCTAGACCTGAAAGGCTATTCAGAGGAGTTAGAAATCTGAAAAAATGAATTTGACTTTGACATTTTGTAATGTAAAAGAGAAATCATGGATATTAGGACAAGAAGAAAACTCAGGTCAAATTCCAGTTTATTTCCAGCTAACTAGAATCTTAAAATACTCAAAAAACTTTGAACAAATAAATATTTCCTAAAACTCAACCATACACACACACACCATAGATTGTTACTGGGCATTCTGACATTTTTTATAACATTTGACACTAGGGTCAATCATTCAGCAAAATTATTAAGTGTTTTATCTCTACCATAAGACAAAAAGATATTCATTGACCTTCTCTTATGAGTTTATAATCTAGAAGACACTGAACGGCTTGGTTTAAGTGTCACTTCCTCAGAAAGATCTTCTCCAGCCCTTCAGTCTAAGCCTCTTGTTACTCATCCTCATAGCACTTTAGTCTCTTCTTTCAAATAGCAGTTATTATTATTTCAAGTTACAGTTTATATAAATAATTTGGGCATTCATTCTATCCAATTTCTCTAGCTATACTACACTGTAGGAAGGAAGCATATTGGTTTTCCACACAATTGTATCTTCAAGTCCCTAGTGCAGTGCAAAGTTAGCACTCAATAAAGACTTTTTGAGTGAATGAATGAATGATGGCTGCCTACAAAAAGATGAAATTATGTTTTTCAATGTTTTCACTAGTACACAAAGAAGAAAAGTGAACACTTAACTGCATGAGTACTGTGCTAGAGGCTACTGGGGGGACCTTAGTTGTCTTCTACAAGTTGCTGCCACTTTTTATCTTTCAAATTGAAATGTCGAATGAATAAGAAAGGATGAAAAGGGTGCTTTGAATTGATTAACACCTTCCACCTATATTATCAGTCCTCTAATTTCCCAAGAAAGTAGAGCACTGAAAAATCATGAAAGGTTGTTCACAGAGCACCAGAAACCCTGGCTGCCTGCTTTCCACGTGCTTTCGTAAAGTGTTCTTTAATTTCTGTAAGTTTTGCCCCTTAATATTTTTTTTTTTTTAACTTCCAGGTGTTGGTAAATCATGCTTATTGCTACAGTTTACAGACAAGAGGTTTCAACCAGTGCATGACCTTACTATCGGTAAGTCTTATAAAAGAAATGAGAAGTATTCAGAAGTTTTGGGAAGTGGAGATGGAATATGCTTAGAGAGTCAGTTCTATTAGTGACGAGTCAAAATATCAGTGAACCTAGATTTGTTGCTGTTCAGAATTTAGTCTCTATCACTTTTTAAAAATTGGACTATAGTAAAAATAATATTACCCAACTTTGTAAAAGTGGTTGCAGTGAAACAAGACATATTAATATTTAGGATTTTGATTGTATTTAATGATGAAACAAATGATTGAGAGATAACACAGCACAGGGGTAAGAGCAGAGACTCTGGACCAGCTTGCCAGAGTTCGAATGGAGTCTCTGCCACCAGCAAGCTGCATATCTCAGTTTCTTTATCTGTAAAATGAGAATGATAGTAGTACCCGTCTCACAAATATGAAGCATTGAAACAGTGCCTGGCAACATGGTAAGTGTTGTAGGGCAGGGATCCCTAACCCCCAGGCCACAGCCAGGTATAGTCCATGTCCTGTTAAGAACCAGGCCGCACAGCAGGAAGTGAGCAGCTGGTGAGAGCAAGGAAGCTTCATCTGTATTCGCAGCCGCTCCCCAGCGCTAACATCACCACCTCAGCTCCACCTCAGATCATCAGGCATTAGATTCTCATTGGAGCACTGGTCCCTGGTGCCAAAAAAGGTTGAGGACAGCTTCTCGAGGCTCACCTATAATTTCTAATCGAGAAAAACTTCCATCAAGCATTTTTTAGTTTTCTCAATTATTTAAGTATTAGCTACCATTATTATTATTACTGTGATAGACAAACTGCCATCAAGTATTCTTTAGTTTTCTCAGTTGTAAGGAAGAAATGAGGCAGTTACTGGTAAGGAATAGTCAATAAATATTAGCTGTTATTAACTAATATTATTTAACTGTCAGCTATCATTATTATTACTGTGGTAGAAAAACTACCATGAGCATTCTTTAGTTTCCTCAATTTCGAAGAATAAATGAGACAGTTACTGGTAAGTAATAACTTATTATTGATATTGCTCATTAATTCCAAAAATATAAAATTAAAACAAGTGAAAAAATTGAAGTGAGTAGAATGTTTCAGTGTTCTTATATGTTTAAAGAAATTGTATTTCTACCCGGAAAGCTAAGGAACTTAGCTTGATTATTCTTTGTCTGTAGCCCATTAACAATTAGAAATTAGTAAACTATGAAGAAATAAGGTAATTGGCAATCTAGTTAGACTTTACCACTGATAACTGGATGTATCTTTTTAGTCAGGGACTGCTTATTTTCTATAGATATCATAAATTCACTAGCACGTTAACTCTCATGTCTTGTGTATTTTTAAAATAACAAATGGAAGATAGAATTTATGAATCAAATAACTAGATCAATTAATAGTTTTCAGTGAAGCCACGTGTACTTTGTGGCTATATTAAAATTTTTCCCTGGTGGTGACTGAACAAGAATATTCAAATTCCATTTTATTTCAGTAGTTTTAAGTATACACAGTAATGATGGGTAAAAAGAGTTCAGCTACTTCTGGGCCTCATGACATAGTTTAACTTTGGTGAGCTCATTTTTATGTAGAATCTGTTCTTTGGCCATTAAGTCTGAACCTTGGTAGCCATCTCTTAGGCAGGACTCAGTCCTGAGACTACTGGCTAAACAGTTTTTAGTATAGCATACTAACCAAAAGTGTCTTCCTTTTCATTGAAGCTTTCATTTAATTTTCTAAATTGTTATGGCACACCTGATAAAGAGGATGGGCCTGAGTCTCTGTCAGAAACTGGCACAGGCTATACTTGTGGGGAAGAGATAAGGGAGTAGACCAAAGGGAGTTGTTTGGAAAACTGTAACTCATGTAACTGTACCAGCTGGCTCCTCTCTTGGTTTGCTGATGGTAGGCACGGGGAGATAGACGGCTAAAAGCAAAGCAAAACCAAGGGTCTCTTCTCTCTCTGCATGAGTTAGCTGTAGGTCCTCTGTGGCTCTAGCCCCAGCCCCGGCCTACTGGGCCCACTGCTAGTCTAGCTCCTGAGCTTTGTAAACCCTGGTTTCTCTGTCCCCACAGCCTAAGGATGGTAGCAGCTTCCTGCTGTTAGCCAAGCTCTGCGTTGCTTTACCATCTTTTCTTTGGACTTCTCAGCTCGTCCTCGCTGTAACAGTTCCCTCTGTTTTAAATACTTAAGTATGGTTCCTGTTTCTCTGGTTGGACCTCAGCTGCTATACCTTATGACACCCGTCGCAACAATATATTTTGGAGACATAAAGACAATTTAGCAGGTCATTAGCACTTTTTTTTAAAGGAACATTGGAACGTTTGTGAAAGTAGACATATGACAGTATGTTGATTCTGCTGCATACTTGCCTTTGCCTAATGAATAGAGAAAGGTGAAAAGTAATGGTTGGGTCATGACAAAGAAGTATTAAATGATAGAAAAGGGGAAATAAAAGACCGTAAAAGGCAAGGAAAGACTCTGAAATATTCCTTACCCTTTGACTGCTATCTCAGTGAGAATGGTTATATGAGTCAAAGCAGTTTATAAATAGCTTCCTGGCTACTATTACATTGAAATCGAGACTAGATAGAGCCTTACTACTCAAAGGCTACTCAAGGGCTATTGCACTGGACCAGCAGCATCAGTCATGTGGGAGTGTGTTATATCTACTGAATCGGATTCTGCATTTGAACAGGTGATTCATGTGAACATTAGTTTGAGAAGCATTGGAGCGATGGCTTTTAAATATTGATTACCTTGCTGGACATGAGTCTTTTATCGTTGACCTTACACATACCACATATATGTGAGCACACCTCCACATGCATCTTGGCCTCTCAGTCCCCTGACTTCCTCTCCTGTGATCTTGCTTCCATTCTACCTCAGCTATTTACTCCCATAGTCGCTCCCAGGACCTTGTCATTACCAGTATCTGTACTACTCCAGAATTTCATTTTCGTGTATGTGGCTGTTTGACTATCCTTCCCATCATTCCAGCTCACACCTTCTGGTTCCTAACACTAACAATTTATTTGCCCTTCCCAAACCTATAATGTTTTGACCCTAGCATCTTTTCATTTTCACCCCTCTTGCGTTTTCAGTTCCCTCCTCACCCAGTTTTAATTCTAACCACTATAATCGTCATTATAATCACTCCTGCATACACCCTCCACGTCCTTCTCTTCTCTCTTACTTCACCATACTCTGTGGCTAACTTGTAGGTTAAGTTCAGCTATCTACTCCATGCTTGCACGGGGAAAAACACAGTATCATGCTAACTAGTCTCATTAATTTAATTTCTCGAACACTAACTTTTAGCTGTCCATACATTCTCCTCTTTCCTGTATAACTATATCATACCTTCTTGCTCTGTAAGCACGTAGCACCATTTCTATGTTCATTCTCAGGTGATTACCTGGGTTTCTATTTCGCTCAGAAAGTAGAGGCAAGTAGAAGAGCATTTTCACAGGTTTCCACCACCACATAGACCCACCTACCTGCATTGTGCCCATAAACTGAGCCTTTTTGCTGCTGTGGATGAACCCCAAGCTGCTGGCCAACGTCTACTCAAAGAATGCAGCTTCAGCAGTTCTTTTTTATTCCGGCTGGCATTAATTTTTCTCTTTTCGATGGTAATCTTTGATGACTTCTTTTCTAGCTTTCATTCCTTTTCTCTCCTTTAAGCAAAAGTCCTCAGAAAGAATTATCCACATTTTCTATCTCTAATTTTTCTCCACTCATTTTTGAACCCACTCCAACTAGGGTTCTCTCCTCTCATATACACATATTCAGCTGCTTTCTCAACATCTCTTGTGTATCTAATAGGCATCTCAAACTTAACGTGTCCTAAATAGCTCTTGATTTTTTTCCTCCCCAGTCTTCATAAGTGTACACGTACCCCAGTACCCGTCCTCTCACTTAGATTTATCTTTTTTCTTAACTTTTTATACAAGTAAATATAACTGAACATTGTCCCCCACCAGTATAAAGTCAAATCCATGACAACAGAGTTACCTGTTTGATACTCTGTCTCCAGCCCCTGGTACATATAAAGATTCTATAAATATTTGCTAAATTAGTATACTGTCTGGAGAGAAAGCTTCATAAAGCAACATTTAACATTACAGTGGTTAATGCATGCATTCCTTTAATGATGTTCAATTATGTTGTTTACAAATAATTCCAGTTACAGCCCACTAATTCCCACCACATTTATTTCACTACCTGCTAATGGACAGTTTGACTAACACTGATCTAGAGGGTGGTCCATTTGTATGTTGATTCCACCTTCCTACCTATCTCTCTCACTTCCTTAAAGCAGTCAATCCGTAAGAAATGACTACTAGGAGTAAAAGTGCTTTGGGGAAAAGGTAATAGAATCGAAGCATATTTCTATCAGGCTTCCCACAAGCTGTCAGTTAAAAATATACCTCATTTATTTGGGGTTCAATTTTCTGATAACTTGAGTTGCCTGTAATAATATTGCCAAGAACAAGGAAGAACACTTTAAAAGACCTCTTGTGAACATCTAATTTAGATTTTACAAAGTCTATGTACATGAATTTTAAAATGTAAATACGTTTTCCTGACAGGATGTGATCATTATGAAAATACTGTAAAAAAACAGAGAAAGTTAAATTTCCTATATAACTTTCCTTTGGCCCGCTAGCAACCGCTATAGAGAGTTTGGTGTGTGTATTGCCTTCTAGAGGACTTAAACAATAGTCATGAACACAAGCTGCTCTGATTTGCACTTCTTCCACCAATGTACTAAAGTCCCTGTTTCTCCTCACCCTTGATTCTACAGCAGTTTATTAATGTTCTTAATATTTGTGAATTGGAGAGGGAAAAATGGTTAATTTGCTTCTCAGTTCCTTATTTTTTAGGGAGGCTGGCATTTTTTATATGTTTAAGAACCACTTCTACGTCTTCTCTTTGAATTACCTGTTTATGTCTTTGCCCCTTCTACTACTGGTTTTCTTCTGTCAGATTCATTGATTTTTCTTTTTTTTTTAAATGGCTTTCAAGGCTACTGAGAAAGGCTCCCCAGTACAAGAATTATGTATTCTCTTAAATATTCTTCTCATGCTATAAATTTGTACTCCATCTGGTATATGATTGTGTATATGATTTTCTTTAATCCCTATATAACTTGCAACCCCACACTATTAATTAAATAAGCCATTCATTCTTCCCTATTTGAACTATTACCTTTGTCATCTGCTAAATCTCCATATGTAAGCAAGCCTGTTTGGAGACTCACAAATCTATTCTATGCCTGCTTCTTTGCTATTTCATGAGGCCGTATCACCCTGTGGTATTTATAGTAACTTTCCAGAGTATTTGATATGTGATTGACATTTTTCCTTTTCTAAGTTTTCTTGATTATTCTTGTACACTTGTCCTTCCAGATGAACTTTAGTCTCATCTGCAAAATTTGCAAAATTTTTGGTGAGACTTTTAAAATTTGATAAGAATTTTGTTAACTTTACATGTTAATTTAGAGATAATTTGTTTTTATTGTATTGTATTGAGATTACTAATCTTTCTATATACACAATATGTGTTTTTAGTCCAACTTTTTAAGATTTTATCATTTTCATACAGGCATTGTGCTTTTCTTGTTTGTTCTGGTATACATATTTTGTTCCTATTATGAATAGTTTTTTTGCCCCATCATTGTTAAATTAACTATTTTTGCATGTTCTAGGTAGTTTAGTCTTATCTGAAAGTTATACTTTTTTCCTTAGCTAATATTTATACCTTTTAGTTTTGTTTTTATAAGCTATGACCAAAATCTCTAGAATAATTTACAAGTTGAGGGCATTGTGATCTTTTTCTCAGAGTAATTTGAATTTCTCTGTTCACCTTTAAGTATGGTATTTGCTGTTTATTTTTCATAGAAAATTAAATTCTTTTTTTATATGTAGTTTTCCCTTTATTTCTAGAATTAAGAAAATCTTACTCCCACGGGTCTCAGTTTTGAACTTCTGCAGTGTCTAGGTTCCAGGAACAGGTCCCTGTGCTCCCATGCTGGTCCGAGGAGGGCTCAGCTTGACTACTTGCTTCGTACCCCAGCTCTGTCTGCTCTCTATGTTGGCAGCTCCATCTAGGGGAAGGAGCCACATTTTGCCTTTGCACCTCCACAGTCACCTGGCTCTTACATGTGGCCCTTTCTCACGGGGTCTGTGAGTGGCAGTTTAGAAATTTTGGTGTACAATATGGAATAATAATAACTCACATACTGAACACTTACTGTGTGCCAGGCACTGTTCCATATTTTATTTAAGAATCCTTTTAATCTTGAAAAAAAATCTTATGTAATTGGGTATCATTAATACTACTTTACAGATAAAAAAACTAAGACATAAATTTTAATAACTTGCCCAGGATAACACAGTTAGTAGGTACTGATTACTGAATGTTCAATAAATGATTACAATGCAAGGAAGTAAGTACTTATGCAAGGATGATAATGGTTTAGAGACAATTAGAACATGTATATTTACATTCTGAATATTTTGTTCTGGAAGGTTGGAATTGAATTACATATCTGAAGAAATAAGCATCACTCCCTGACAAGGTCAGATATATGAGACCTTGATTTTGACTCCACAGACAATTTCTTTGGCAGACAGATTGTCTTAATTGAAAATGTATCTGGGAAGACAGCCTCAAAGGCATAGGGGATGATGGTTTATGCTATTAAAAAAGAAAAGGCTAAGGAAGCTTTTCTAAATGGGATTCTCAAGCATATACATATATTTAAGGAAAAAAATTTTTTGAAAAATTATAGTTCAGAAGAGAAATGAGGTTTTTGGTTTTTTTATTTGTTTCTGAAACTTTAAGGACACTTTAGGTTTCAATATTTTTTTTTTTGTCACATAACATAGAAAGGGAAAACCTGCAGTGGGCCCAGTTAAGAATGAAAAAGTAAATGAGAAAGTTGTTTCTGAAGCTGAAATTGA
The DNA here is from genome assembly GCF_902729225.1 of Pteropus medius. Taxonomy (NCBI): domain Eukaryota; kingdom Metazoa; phylum Chordata; class Mammalia; order Chiroptera; family Pteropodidae; genus Pteropus; species Pteropus medius. The sequence continues at coordinate 3,270,334 of NW_024344240.1, read as the reverse complement.
ATTCTGTCTGTTTTTGTTTCATTTGATTTGGTATTGAATATGCCTCTACAATGGAATAAGTATTAAAATGTAGAATAAAACCTACTTCAAGTTACACATCATGGGTGGATAAATTACCTTTCTATTTCACCCTACTAATCTCAGTTGGGGGAAGTGTAGGAGATGCTGAAATGGAATTCTGTCACTGGGCGGTGTGCCCTTCCCTTGGCCGACCAGAGATTGTTTTTCTGCCAGGAAGACATCTGGTTTCTGGGGACCATGTGTGTCTTCCCTTCATCCTGACTCTGATCTAAATACTGATAGAAACCACTCCAAGCAGTAATGATTTGGTATGATATAAGTGATAGACTTTTAGAGTTTTCTTCACAGCTGTTCGCTGTTCTGAAATCATCCCCTTTTTCTCCATTTTAATGATTGAATGAATACTTTAAAGAGATGAGAAATGCAAGAGGAAAAGCCAATACAAGTGTAAAGCTTGTATTCCCTTTATCGTGCAATCATAATCACAAGTCAAAAAATGATGTAGGATAGCTCATTTCAACATGTGTTGGATGTTGATGATGAACATAGTGAAGATTTGGGAACCACTTAAATTTGTAGCATAAAGTACCAACTTAGTAAAGTGTGTGTATCTATCCATACATACGCATACCCCCCCCCACACACACACAAATATGCAGCCATCAAAAATACTAATGGTATAGTTTTATATATTTATTGATTGGCAAAGGCATTCGTTATATGGAATATGTTTATGACATGCTGACTGAAAAGCCAATTGCAAAATAGCGTTTATATGTACTTATTTTTGTAAAATCGTTTACTTATTTCTGTACGTGTATTCATGGAGCAGTGTCTGGAAGTATATTTAAACAGTGATTATTTATAGTGGATGGATATGGAGATTTCTTTCTTAGTTGATAGCCCATACTGAGAACCAAGACTATGATGTTGAAATTCATCTGTCCCTTTTTAGTGATTTTTTTATATTAACGAACCTGTAAAGCATGAAGATCACAGTTGGTTTCTTGACTATACTAGACTCAGATATTTATCTTAGTGTTCTGATTATGTCCATAGTTTATGTCTTAGTAGTGCTTCTGCCTTAGATTATATGTTTTCTAAGGACCTGGCATAGCATGTCCTGGAAATAGATATCCTTTTTTTTATCCTTAAATGTGAAATATTGTCCCACTAGATTGTATAACCAATCATTTTTTACTCTATTCAGGTGTAGAGTTCGGTGCTCGAATGATAACTATTGATGGGAAACAAATAAAACTTCAGATATGGGATACGGTAAGTATAACAAAAGTATATTGTATGTTTTGTTTTAATGTTATTTTATGCCTGTTATGGTTTGTTAGACACTAACACCCCCCCGCAGCCATGAGATGAAATATGATACCAGAAAAGATTCGTTTTTCCTATGCAGGGTTTTCAACAGGTGTACCCCAGGTGTTGGTGAACATATCTGAGTGAATGCTGAAGCTAAATGGAAATGCTCTAGAAACTATGTTTTTAAGGAAAACAAGCAGCATGTCTAAAGCACACATGTGAAGTAAAATAAGAATTTCAATACCATAGAGTCACTTGAGCTGACAGTTTATTAATGTATTCTAAAAGTTTGATTTAGTCCCAACCACTTGAAGCCACCTTGCTCCCAGTCCTGATTCTCTCATTTATGTTCATTGAGTACCTGCTACATGCTATATCATTTTTAATGGCAGTTTCTCATCTGAACCACAGAATATAATTTGAGTAACGATTTTCTCTATTCTCCCATTTTAGATGCATAAAAGAGAAGTTACTTTATTATATACAGTGGATGTCTTAAGGTAGCCGTTCTCAAACTTTTTAGTCTCAGAATCCCTTTATATTGTTAAAAATTAATAAAGACCCCAAAGAGCCTTTGCTTGTGTGGCTTATAGCTGTCAATATTTATCATATTAGAAACTAAAACTAAGAAACTTTTTAAATATTTAGTTATTCATTTAGAAATAGCCATAATAATCTCATATATTGGGCTAAACAATGCAATTTTTATGGAAATTAACTTTTTCAAAAAAAAAAACCCCTATTTTTTTTTTAGTGAAAGGAATGTCATTTGTTATATTTTGAAAAGTCTCTTTACTGTTTGCTTAATAGAAGACAGCTGGATTCTCATATCTACTTCTGTACTGAGTTCTATGTGTGTTGTTTAGTTGAAGTATATGAAGAAAATACAACCTCACACAACAAATAGGTAGTTGGGAAACAGAGGACCACATAGACCCTGAAAAAGTCTCAGGGAAGTCCAGGAGTCTTGGGATCACGTTTTGAGAACCACTGCCTTGGGGCTGTTAGGACTTAATTTTTCATGGAACCCCAGTTGAGAAAAACCAAAAAGGTCTCCTGTTATGAAAAAGACTATATTCTTTAAACTAGTAATTGTAAACTGTGGGGCATTTTATCATCATATACCCCAAGTCATTTTTCCTCTAGCTACTCAGTCTTCATTTCTCACCTGTCACCTATAAGGGAAGGAAGGAGCCTTAGAGAATATTCATTCTCACAGATCACATTCCCAAGGAGACCAAGCAAAATGCCAAAGGCCATTGTGAGACTTCCTTATACTTCTCACAGATCACATTCCCAAGGAGACCAAGCAAAATGCCAAAGGCCATTGTGAGACTTCCTTATACTTCCTATATATCACATAATTGTCCCTAAAATGGAAAACCCTAGATTTCTCTCTTGCTCTGTCCCAGATTCTCTCAGGCAACATGATTTCAAAACGGCACAGAAGAAAGATAAAATATGCAAAATCTCTTCTTTCCTAGAGATTTAAAATGAATATTCTCCAACCAAAAAGAAGTATTTTTCTACTCCTTAAGAGTTTCTCTTCTTTTGAAAACCGATTGTTTTACACAAACTGGATTGCTTTCTTAGCTAATAAACTTCTGCAGCACACATCCTTCAGCATAGCATAGTACAAACCAAACTGCTTGATGTTCTTTAACAAAGTGGTTTTTAATTCCTGTATTTTGCATAAATACTTGCTTTGCTTGAAGTACTTTTTCCCCCTTTTACATTTACGACCAGCTCAGATGTCGACTCTTATGGAACTTTCTGACCTTCATGAGACAGCTGATTCTCCCCATAATATTTTATGTATATTCCTGGTGTAGCTCTGATTCTGTTGTCAGTTTTTTTGTTCACATATCTAACCTTCTCAGAATAAGCATCATGAGGGAAAGAACCATCTATCTATATCTTATTCAACTTTGTATCTTATATTCTCAGTTTACTGACTGATACGATGTTTGGTAAATTTTATTGGATGAATCAGTAGGATCATTGGATGTGTTCGGAGACAGCATCTACTAAAAATACATGGTTTCGAAAGGAAGGACTACTATAGTAATGAAAATTATGTGATATTTTAGGCACAAATCACCTAATTGTAGTTTATTCAATTGTCGTTCTATCCTTAGTGTTCCCTTAAATAATAAGCGCCCCCCACCCCGCTTTTTGAAACTTGAACAAGCCATTAGTTCTTTCCTAGTTTTTTCTTTTGTAGTTTGACTAGCTCTGCCTTTTTTGATAGGAGCCTTTTTTTCTTAGCATATGAGTGGATTGTTTTCTACCGCAATGATCTATAACTGTTACTTTCGCTGAACAGTGTAAAGGGGAAAAAGAAAAAGAACTCTTGTTCACACTTCCGCTAGAAGAGCAGGGGGTAATTTTCTTTCCTCTGTACATGAAAGGGAGACACTGTAGTGCCTTTGAAGACATTATTATGACCCTCACCCCCCAAAAAAAGAATAAGATTTTCAGGTCTTCAGTTGGAGGATGCTAGGACCCAATGGCCTGTCCAGAGTTTTACAAATGTCCAAAAACTCTGTTAACCTAATACTTTTGAAAGTTGTTCTTGAGTCTCTGCCCTGTAGGTTTTCCTCTTATTATTGGTTTTCTTCTTTCATATCTAATTTCCAAACTGTTTAATACACATTATCTGACACACATTAAGGTTGGTTCCACATTTAGTTTATTTATATCTGAATTAACCTTAGTTTCCTGTATCATTAATGTTTTGCAGTGTATCTATACTTTGGAAAGCAAGCTATGTTTTTAGCAAGGGTCATGTCCCTGGCCCTGGACATTTACAAAACCATTCATTCTAGAGTCCTTCAGGGAAAATTTTGCCAAATGTTATGGTTTGTTTTGTCAGTCTTAAAGAAATTAATTTTTTTCCCAATGACTAAGTGTCATTATCTCAGTAAATTTGTCATTCATAATGCATCCATTTCCATTCACAAAAATAAAAATATTTTCCTTGCAAAATATCCACATCCACCATCTTTGCTTTTTTTTGAAAATAGTATGTCTAGCTGCTAGCCAATAGCTTCTGGAGGCCTTACTGAAAGAATGATAACAGCATATCAGTGCCTCCCTTAAAGCACTTTCCCTTGGCCCTGTGTCACTTGTTTTCTTTTATCAGGAGTCACATGTGTGATGTTCTTCATCTCTGTCCCAGTAAGTCAAAGAAAAACATCAGTTGCACCCAGTTCCTATTCACTGACTGATGGAAGACAGGTGTAAGAAGTGGGTTCTCATTATTAGACCTTCATCTAGCCTTTACTCACCATCTTTTTCTGTTGCTTCTTGTCTTTTGCCTTTTGTCGATTTCAGTTGCCTTCCTAGCGCATCCAAATAAATCTTATTCTTCCCAAAAATGTGTAGTATAGATGTTTTAAGTCCATATACATCTGCTCAACTTCTCTAGAAATAGTTTTATTTTAGATTTACAAACATTATTTTCATTAAATAGGATTTAGTGAGACTATGTAAAATATCATGTTAAACATACATGCTAAAAGTGCCTTTTCAGCCAATCACAGGCATCTTTTGGTCCTGTGTAAATAAATATGTCTATTTACACCCAACTCCTTACCTCCCCAAAATGAATATTTTTATGTATCAAAGGAGCCGTAAGGACCAATGACCACAATTCAGTGGGGCTGCGGAAGAGTCCAGGAACCAGCACTGGGAAACCGTAGTGCCTCTGCTAACCCTCTGCTCCCATCCCCCCAGCCCCAGAAATTGAGAGGCTTTTAGAGTCCCAACTGTTGGTTTTTCATCAGCCTTTTCCTAAACAACCACAGAGACAGGAACCGATCTCAGGCATTTATTTCATTCTACTCTAATGTTTACCTCTTACCTGTGGTCTCTAGGTATTCTCTTCTATGGCAGCATTAAAAGAATCTGAAGTCAGCAGACCTCTCTTCTTGTGTTTTTTTCAAAGTAAATGTTCTTAAATTTTTGAAAGCATTCAGCATCTGCTGTTCTTTCTAGATATTTACAACCCTTGTTTCTCTTCTCAGGATCTACTTTAGTTTCTATAGGAGACTCCCTTTAAAAAGGCCTAGAATTATAGTCCAGGTTGACTTTTTCTCCATCCTCACTGTGGACACTGAGGCAGCCTAAAAAGTCACTTTGATTTTTACTGATCTGTTTTTTAAAACAAGTCTTGTTAATGCATTTAGAATTTAGTGCATGACATTTTCATTTTCCTTGTTGATCACAGTTCCTTCATCACTGGCCTAGATTTTAAGTTGAAAGTACCTGAGATTTCTCGCTGGGGCACTAGACAACTTACTTGGCTACTTAGAAATTCTTTTTTTTCTTATTTTTGGTCGTTGGCTAGGTTTTGATAGCTGCAGTTGTTAGATAAATGACTGAAAATGAAAGTAAGAGGTATTACTGTAATATTGATTCTCACAGCTCTTAATTTTCTAACTTTATTGGTTCTTTGGGATCAATTAAGATAACATTTTAGTGCCTGCTATAAATATACTTCAGTATTCTGAGTTAGACTACTGCTAAAGGAGAACTAAAGAGGGAAAAAGATAAGCATTTGAGCAATGTGTTCGTTTTATTTAATCAGTAGTATTAGAACCAAATGATCACATGAAAATGCTTTTGGAATTGTGAGAAGAGGATGACTATGGGCTGTGGCAGAGGCTTTGTGAGAGAATCGGGGAGCTCCAACTGGTTATCAGAGGGGATAGAAATTGGATAGATGGAAGGAGGAGAAAATAGTTTTTCAAAGAGAGTTAACCAGGTACAAAAGTAGGAATATTCAGAATACAGAGGACATCAGTAGACAAAAAAATCAGTTGTGCGAATAAGACTTTTATTGACTAAGAAGATAAAATTCTAAAGAAACAAATATATCAAATTTCTAAGAGCTAAGGACTTAAATTTACGGTATTTAGAAGGTCTTCAGCAGTAGCTTATGTGTGTAAAGTACGTTAGAGGTAACAAGAGAGGAAGAAGAGTTAAGTTGCCAGCCTGGTTAACTATAAGAATTGTTTACAATGGAACAACTCAGGCACATGGGGAAGCCAATTTGGGAGAATCTTAATCTAGCCAATGGAAGTAAATTTTAAAGATACGGGGCAAAGAATCAAGTTTATTTGATTTAGCAACTCTCACATGGAAAATAAAGGTCTGTAAGGTTTCTTATTCACAAATGTTCTGTGACTGATTTCAGTACTAAGCATCACTAAAAATGAGCTTGCCCATTATCTCTCATGGCTGACTTGCTCCATTCTATTTCTTTGTATATCTGGGTATCTTGCTGGAACCCCCCCCGGCCCCCCCCTCCCCCGAAATCAACAGCTATATTGCGAGCAGATAAGCTCATGGTCCACTCTGGCCATCCCAGCCAGGTTTTTCTGGTGCTATTTACTTAGCCTAAGTCATCCTTGTTTCATTAAATACATTTTCCTTTACACTCTCAGCTACTATTAGGAATTCCTTACTATAAGGAACTCTGTATCTTGTTCAGTTTCAAGCTTCTGAAATCTTTAAGGAAACACTTTATAGTGAGGAGGATCAAAAATAACATCTGTTTCCTAAGTTAACATTCTTTTTCATTTAAAACAATATAGGTCAATCACAGTTTGGACAAGTTTATATTAAAGTGCTTTTGAAAAACTTGATTACTTTGTTTTAATATGACCAAGATAATTAATCATTGGGCTAGCTTTTATGCCTTTAGCTGTTGTTTGTTTGTATGTAGTTGGAAAAGCCACAATAAAACACTTATTTGAGCAAGATTTATTTCAAGACTACCAGTACCGTTAACAGAGACTAGGCCAGAGTGTGGGATGTTTTTCCTACAAGTCAGGTCTCAAAAATTTAGAAACTATTCTGAGTACTGACCTTCGCTTATTATGTAGTTAGAGATTTTTAATATGCATAGCTACATTCATAGACCTCATTGGAATTTGTGTTTTTTTGTTGTTTTTCTTTGATTTTATAATGGGCAAAATTCAGATTCGATGGATTTAAAATAAAATGATGCATTAAATATGTTATTTGCAACATGTTTGCAACATGTTTGTTCTTGGAAGGAATGGGAATGGTATATAGATATGTGCTTTTTTCCTCGCAAGATTGTTTTAAAAGACTTTACCTTTGCTTCGTTTTAGGCGAGGGAAACACAAGAGCGCCAAATGTGGTTTTTCTTTAGCATATGTAATTCACAGTGAAATTAATGTGTTAAAAATCTAGACCTTAGTTTTCCCATGCTAAGCAGTTAAAGAAGAAATTTCCATGATGCTTCCATTTTGAACTTGGATTTGAAAGGACTTTTTTTTTAAGATACATCCCAATAAACTATATAAAAATATTTTTAATTTTATGCTTCCAACTAGTATTACCTAGTGTTTTAGCCTCAATCTTTGTGAAGTGAGTTGGCTATTTTTACAGCCCTTTTCTGTGATGACTTTCTCAGTATCTAATTTAGCATAAGACATTATTCTAAGTGCCAAAATTGCTCATGAATTACCAAGAGAGGGTCTTATCTTTAGTTTCCACATAGAAGTTATTTTTACTGTTAAGGTTTACTGATGTCCACTTATTTAGGTGGATGGAGTAATGACCATTTTGTGCATTTGACCTAAGACATTAGAATTCATTCTTTCACTCAACAGACTTCTTTGAATGCCTGCTGTGTACCAGACCCAGTGCTAGGCACTGGGGGTAGGAGGCACGGGAGGGAGGGAGTGTAATGGAGGGGCTAACAAGAACAAGAAGTTATAGTGCTGAGTGTTAGAATAGGGCAGAACCTGAGCTGTCTGTGTGTGTTCAGGTAAGAAGGGCTGAATATTTACATTGGAAGATCAGAATTTAGAAGATGCAAATATGAGTATGTTTCAAGAAAGTAGGTTTTACATACAAAAATCGTGAAATCTGGCTTTATGTTTATTTAATTTACATGCTTATTTCTTTCTCAAAGGTGGGAAAGAAGTGATTAAAAATGAAAAAGTATTTTTGATAAGAACCATCTCAGTTTTAAACTCAAAGGCAGTAGGTATATCCCTTAGCCTTTCTTAAACAGAACATTAGTGCCACTAGTAAAAGAGAAATTAACTGATTTTGCATAATCTCTGAAGTCTGTTTTTACAAGTGGATATAAAGATGACTTTTACATCCTGTTGCCTTTTGACATCATTATATATCAGATGCAGAGAAAATTGATTAAGTGTGGAGAAAAATTATATAAATTAAATTCAGAACCATTTTCTGTTTTTCATAATAAAATGATTGCTCAAAGAATTCCATTTGATGACTGCTGAAAGCTCACTGCAGTTTATGATATAACTGATAAAATCTGCATCCTTGGCCTTCCAACAACCTTTACACCAGCAGATGGTGGGCGTAAAGATGTCATTCATCATTTATTTACAATGGACTTTATTTATTCTAGTGTCAACAGCTGCCCCAGGGAGTGGGTTATTGAATTCAAATGTGAGGCTCTGGGTTATTTGCTTCCTTTCAAATTTGTCTTCAGAGCTTAGTTGCTAGGAGTCCATTCTGTGCTCTAATAATGATTCATGTATTGTGAAGCCATTCAGTAAATTGTGTTGTCAGGGATTGCCAAAAAAGGTTTAGAGGTCTTGTTGGGGAGGGTTTTGGGGGAATGGCATGTGCATCTGGTTGATTTGAGCAATAGTGGTATTATCTGACTTTTTCCTAGATGGCGAAGTAAGGTTTTCTTCTTTTCCTTTATGCACTCATTCCTTACCTGCTTATATTATGCATATGAATAATAAAAAATGTAGAGGACAGTTTATTAAAGGAAACTCTCAACCTTTTCTTTCCTCACAGGCAGGGCAGGAGTCCTTTCGTTCCATCACAAGGTCATATTACAGAGGTGCAGCAGGGGCTTTACTAGTGTATGATATTACAAGGTGAGAACTTGGAAATTTTTCAGTTCAGTGGTCAATGCAGAGAATTTTTCTAAATAAGTATGGTTACCAGTAATAAAAGTGTAGGTTCGCCTTCATGCCCTGGCTATTTGACTTTAAAACGTGTGTCTTGAATTAAATATAAATTTACTCCAGAAAATTGCAACTAAATTATTTTCTTACGTGAGTAAGTACCCAAAGTTGATCAATTCGGTAATAGTATTTATACATTGGAATTTTATGAAATGATGTTACATTAAATTTCTAAACTGAACTGTACTCAATGGACTCTAAATCCAGATACAGTACTTGAAATCTGTTTTCATTACATAAATGGATATGGCTAAAAATAGTTACCTTGAATGGAATATATACTGTTCGTTATACATTGCTGGGGGATATCCTTTGACAGTAGTAATCAAATGATCATTTATGTTTAGGAGAGATACATTCAACCACTTGACGACCTGGTTAGAAGATGCCCGCCAGCATTCCAATTCCAACATGGTCATTATGCTTATTGGAAATAAAAGGTAAAAAGACTGATTTAAAACCTTTTTGCATTAACGATGACGACTGTGGATAGCTAATTATGTGATAACTGTTAAAGCGCTGATCTGGTACATTTGTCCAAATGTAAGTTATTGGTTTCTTAAATTACAAAATTTTGAAAATCCTAAGACGTTTCTTTTGGTTTTTAAAATATATAGATAATAAGCTTTGTTGGAAATTATTATTATTTCAAATAGTTTTTTTTCTAGAAGGTATACTTTAAAGAATAACCTGAAAGAGTTTTATCTGATTAGTAATTTAAAATAAAACCCATTGATTATTTGGGGGATAAGTCAACTGTTAAATATTGTCCAAATTGTTCTAAATAGTTGGCAGGAGAAATAAGTATCTGTGCAGAACTCAGAAAAATATTTCTTCATGATTTAATGTACATTCTGTGACTTAATGTAATATGTAGGTATCCCACGTATTTCTCCTTAAAATCCTGAAACATGTTAAATATTGGTCAGTAGATATCACAGTACTTTTAAACTTACCTATAAGGCCTTATATCAGTGTCATCCTAATGGTGTTTTTCAATTTTATTTTACTTTATATTTCTAGGAAGCGTTATCTGCAGTGAATGTCTTTTGTGCTCTACATTGTAAATGGTAATACATGGGAAAACAGTTTTTTGTTCATGGTTTCTATAAACTTGCAAGAGTGCCACTAATTTTAGTAGAAAATTACAGTGGTAACAAATAAAATTAGCATTTCTAAAATGCTAGACACCATTCATTCTTTATTTAGGTTTATAAAATAACATTAAAAATAATGTTTGTAGAATGGTAAAATCATGACTCTCATATGATAATGAACTCATGTCAGAGCTTTTATTTATCTCATTAATTAATGAGGGAACCGGTAAAATATTACAGTGATTTAAAAGAGAACTCAAAGTACCACAGTTATAATCAAATAAGTAATGCTGAAATAAATTTACAAATGGATGTGAAACTAAACAATATCCATGGGATAATTGTATTCCATGGGGCACAGTCTGCATTTGTATGGACCAGAATTATTTACATTATTGTCTGTTTTCCAGAAGTTAATTGCTGTCTCTACAGTCTTTGAAAATTTGTGAGATGCAGTTAAAGCAGTGCTTAGAGGGAGAGTATAACACTAAACACAATAGGAAGAAGTTTCAAATCAATAACTTAAACATTCACCTTAAAATGAAAACTAGACATAAGAGCAAATTAAACCCAAGGTAAGCAAAAAAGGAGGTAATAAGAAAACCAATGAAACCGAAAGCTAGTTCTTGAGAAGATAAATAAAATAGATACTGATATGAAAAAAGGAGACACATTACCAGCATTAGAAATGAGTAATATTACTACACATCCTTCAGATACTATAGAGATAATAAGAGAATATTGTAAACAAAATAAATAAATGGATCAGGGAACTGTTGGTCAAAGGGTACAAACTTGCAGTTAGAATATGAATAAGTTTTGGAGACCTAATTCACAGCATTATGATTATGGTTATCAAGACTATTTTATACATCCACATTGCTAAGAGACTAGATAGTAAATGTTCACAGCACAGATGGAAATGTAAATTATGTGACGTGATGGAGATGTTAGCTATGGTGGTAAGCATACTGTGTTAGTTATGTAAATGTATCAAATCAATTGCTTGTACACCTTAAATTTATACAGGATTTTATGTCAGTTATATCTCAATAAAAAATTAATGATCCCTAACAATTTTAAAAATACTATTTTCTTCACAACTCTTTGATCCCTCCATTCTAAGCTATAGTTACCACGGTCTTCCTAAAATTCCTATGTTAGATAACTACTTTCTTATTTTTAGAGTCCTGAAGTCGAAAAAATAAAAATCCAAATAAATGGAGAAATAGAGATAGCCTGTGTTCATGGGTAAGAAAACTAAATATTTTTAAGATGGCACTTCTTTCCAAATTGATCTAAAGATTCATTGTAATCTCAATCAGAATTCTTCAGTTTTTTTTTAGGAGATAGAAATTAAGCTGATTTTAAAATTTATATGAAAATGACAATGTCATAGAATAGCCAAATTTAGAGGATTTGGTTTCATTAATACTGATTTTAAGGTTTATTATAAAGCTACTATAATCAACTTAGTCTGATAATGGCATAGGTAGACAGACCAGTGAAACAGAGAAGTCCAGAAGTAAATCCGTACATATATGGTCAATTAATTTTTTAACGAAGATCCTAAGGCAGTTCAGTGGGGGAAAGGATAATCTTTTCATCAGATGATGTTGGAACAATTGACTAGCCATGTGCAAAAAACAATCTTGACCCTTACCTCACACTGCACACAGAAATTAACTGAAAGTGGATCATAGACCTAAATGTAAGAGCTAAAAGTATAAAAATATTCTCAAAGAAAATGTAAAGTTTTAGTGACTCCGGTTTTTTTTCAAGCATTTCTTAAATAGGACAGGAGAAAGCATAAAAGTGAAAAAATCGATAAATTGTACTTCAACAAAATTTAAAACTTTTGCTCTTCAAAAGACAGTTCCAAAAATGAAATGGCAAGGTACAGACTAGGAGAAAGTATTTGAAGAACATATATCCAACAAAAGATTTGAATCTAGAATAAATATAGAATTTTTACAATTCGTTAATAAAAAGGCAATCCAGTTTTTATATTTTATTTTTATTTTTCTCTGTTCAAACACGCATTAAGTGTTCTTTTTTCTTTTTTTTTTAATTAATTATTTTTTATGGTGACATTGGTTAACAAAACCCAGTAAGATTCAGCTGTATATTTTAACAGTAAGGCATATATATATTTACATTGTGTGTTCACTTCCCATTGTTAGATTTCTTTCTCTTACCACATATTTGACCCCTTTTACCCCATCTGACTCATCCGTCCCCTCTGATAACTACTAATCTATTGTCCATGTCCATGAGTCTCTGTTTATTTGTCTTGTTCATTTGTTGCTTTAAGGTTTATATCCCACATATAAGTGATATCATGTGATTTTCAACTATTTCTCTCTGGCTTATTGTGCTTAGCATGATTATCTTGAGGTCCATCCATATTATCGCAAATGGCAGTATTTCATCTCTTCCTACAATAGATGACTGCCTAAAGGAGCTGTGGTACATATGTATAATGGAATATAATGGAGTAATGGAGTAATATTCCATTATACATATGTACCACAGCTTCTTTAGGCAGTCATCTATTGTAGGACACTTCGGTCGCTTCTATGTCCTGGCCACTGTGAATAATGCTGGTATGAACATCGGTGTGCAAATTTCTTTTCAGATATGGGTTTTCAAGTCTTTGGGGTAAATACCCAGTAGAGGGATTGCGGGATCATATGATAGATCAATTCTTAGCTTTTTTGAAGAACCTCCATATTGTTTTATATAGTGGCTATTCCAATTTGCAGTCCCACCAGCAGTGTATAAGTGTTCCTTTTTCTCCGCATCCTCGCCAACATTTGTTATTACTTGTCCTGCTGATTATAGCTATTCTAACAGGTGTATCTCATTGTGGATTTGATTTGCATTTTCCTAATAGCTAGCGATGTTGAACATCTTTTCATATATTTGTTGGCCATTTGTATGCCCTCTAGGGAGAAGTTCAGGTCCTCTCCCCATTTTTTGATTGGATCTTTTGTTTTTTGTTGTTATTGAGTTGTATGAGTTCTTTGTATATTTTGGGTATTAGACCCTTAACAGAGGTGTTGCTTGCAAATATATTTTCCCAATCAGATGGTTGTCTCTTCACCTTGTTGACAGTTTCTTTCGATGTAGTCCCATTCATTTATTTTTGCTTTTACTTCCCTTGCCTTTGAGGTCAAATTCATAAAATCCTCTTTAAGTCCAAAGTCCTTGAGTTTCGTTCCTATGTTTTCTTGTATGCATTTTATTGTTTCAGGTCTTATATTCAGGTCCTTAATCCATTTTGAGTTAATTTTTGGTGTGTGGTGATAGACAGCAGTCTAGTTTCATTCTTTTACAGGTGGCTTTCCAGTTTTCCCAGCACCATTTATTGATGAGGCTTTCCTTTCTCCACTGTATGTTTTTGGCTTTTTTGTCGAAAATTGTTTGCCCATATAAATATGGGTTTACTTCTGGACTCTCAATTCTGTTCCATTGGTCCGTGTATCTGTTTTTTCTGCCGATACCATGCCATTTTGATTACTATCGCTTTGCAGTATAATTTGAAGTTGGGTAGAGTGATGCTTCCAGCCTCGGTCTTTTTTCTTAGGATGGCTTTGGCGATTTGGGGTCTTTTGTGCTTGCATACAAATCTGATGACTTTTTGTTCTATTTCTTTAAAAAATGCCAATGAGATTTTGAGGGGGATTGCATTAAATCTGTATAATGCTTTAGGTAAAATGGTCATTTTCACTATGTTGATTCTTCCAATCCAAGAACACAGAATATCTTTCCATTTCTTTGTATCTTCTTCGATTTCTTTTAGTAGGGTCTTATAGTTTTCATTATATAGATCTTTCATGTGTTTCATTAGATTTCTTCCTAGGTATTTTATTCTCTTTGTTGCAATTGCAAAAGGAATTGTTTTTTCCACTTCTTTTTCTGACACTTCATTATTAGAGTATAGGAATGCTATGGATTTTTGAACATTGATTTTACATCCAGAAACTTAACTGTATTTGCTTATTGTTTCTAGTAGTGTTCTCGTGGAGTCTTTAGACTTTTCTATATAGAGAATCATGTCATCCACAAATAGTGACAGTTTGACTTCATTTCCTATTTGGATGCCTTTTATATCTTTCTGTTGCCTGACTGCACTCGCTAGGACCTCCAGTGTTATATTGAATAACAGTGGTGATAGTGGACAGCCTTGCCTTGTTCCTGATCTTAGAGGGAAGGTTTTTAGTTTTTCACCATTCAGTGTAATGCTGGCAGAGGGTTTGTCGCATATGGCCGTTATTATGTTAAGGTACTTTCCTTCTATACTGATTTGGTTAAGTGTTTTGATCATAAATGGATGCTGTATCTTGTTGAAGGCTTTTTCTGCATCTGTCGATACGATCATATGATTCTTATTTTTTAATTTGTTTATGTGGTGTAGCACATTAATTGATTTGCATATGTTGAACCTGTGCCCCTGGGATGAAGCCCACTTGATCGTGGTGTATACTCTTTTTAATATGTTGCTGTATTTGGTTTGCTAGTATCTTATTTAGGATTTTTGCATCTATGTTCATGAGAGATATTGGTCTGTAGTTTTCTTTTTTTGTGTTATCTTTACCAGTTTTTGGTATCAGGGTAATATTGGCCTCATAAAATGATTTGGGAAGTATTGCCTCCTCTTCAATTTTTTGGAAGAGTTTGGGGAGAATAGGTGACAGTCCAGTTGTTAAAAATGAGCAAAAGGTCTGAACTGGCACTTCACTAAAGAAGATATATAGATGGCAAGTAAGCACAAGAAAAATATTTAACATTACTAATTATGAGGGAAACGCAGATTAAAACCCCAATGATATACCATTGCACACTCACTGAAATGGCTAAAACTAAAAAAATTAACATACTAAGTATTGGTAAAGATGTAGAGGAACTGAAATTCATAAACAGCTGGTAGGAATATAAAATGATACGATACCTTTGTGAAACAGTTTGGTAGTTTTTTTAGAAAATAAACATGCATGTGTCGTACCACCTAGCTGTTTCACTTCTAGATATTTATTACCCAAGATAAATAAAGAAATATACACAAATATTCATAGCAGCTTTGTTTGTAATAGCCCAAAACTGGAAACCCACGTTTTAATTAACTGGTGAATGATAAATTGTGATATAGCCATACAATGGAATACCATTCAGCAATAAAGAGGAATGAGCTATTGATAGGCGCAGCAAAGTGAACGACTCACAAAATAATTATGCTGAGTGAAAAAAAAAAAACAGACGAAAAAGAAAACATTGTGTGTGATTCCATTTATATAAAATCCTAGAAAATGCAGGCTAATCTATAGTGGCAGAAAACAGATTATTAGTTGCCTAGGGTACTGAAAGAGGAAAGGACGGATTATAGTGATATATGAGGAAACTTTGGGAAGCCTGTTGACTTTACATATACCATACTCATCAAAAAGACATACATATGCCAAACTCATCAAACTTTACATTAAAATAAATATGCAGTATTTTTATGTCAGTTTAATGCTGTAGAAAAAGTAAAATGGCAAATAACATTAAACTGTATAGATTTGATTTTAGAAAGTATTGTTTTAATAGAAATCTAGATTTGCCGTTACAAGAAAATATTTACTTAAGTAATATTTTCATTGTAAAAGGCTAACTTTCAATAACTTTGTAACTAAAAGTATGTATTATCTTGGCTTTCAGTCAAGGCCTTTCCTGGTTATCTTTTCCTCAAATCACCTCACTAAATTATTTAAGAAAGATTAAGTATTGGAAGGAACCTTTAGTCTTGTAATATGGAAGTATTTACTCTGTCATTCAACGGTAATGTTTGCAGTACTAAGAAGAGAATATTTGGAGAAGAAAGAATTTTCACACCTGTATCTTAGCAGTGTTTTCCTTGTGTCTGAAACACGGTGGGTGGCAGCTTACTGGTGGCTTAAATTTGGCTGCTGCCCATGAGGAGCTTATAGTCTAAATATGAAAAGGAAAAGGAAAGTACAATATATACAAGAGGTATTTCTAGTGATTGTGGATGGGTGGCCCTTACAGTTAGGAGTATAGTAGCTGTTGGAAGACATCTTAAGGAAGAAGCTAGAAGAAAGGCAAAAAGAATGTATGACATGCAAAGAATGAATGGGAATGAACAGAGATAAATGAGATGATTTTCGTTAGATGAGGCGAATTGGGGTAGACATGGAAATAGAGAATAAGCGAGTTTTGAATTAGATACATTAAACACTAGGGAGCCAGTGAAGGGATTTGAGAAGAGCAGTGACCTAGTCAGAGTGACAGATGACACGGATTTTATTTTTTACTGTGGCATTTAAAATTCTTTATACAAGAAATAGGAAGCAAAATCTGCAAAGATGAAAGTTTTTAATAGTTAAAGGATTATCATACAAACCTTAAACAAAAAGGTAGCATAGTAGTAAGTATGATTTAGGAAAGAAAGATTTAAGTAATGAAAGCAATTTAAATGGGATCGATAGGGGTGAAAAGTCAAAGACAACATGATTTTATGCATGGAAAACTAAGGAAATAACCAAAGTAGAGTGATAAAACAAAGATCATGAATAGTAAAGTGTCACTTCCCTTTCTTTTAACGATCCTCAAACATCCAAGTTCTTACCCCTCTTTGCTAAGATAACATTTAAAAATACAAACATAATCAGATACTGGTAGTGGAAAAATGGGAATAATTTTAAATATCCCCAAATAAGAGATTATTTATATAAATATGGCATATGCATAAAATGGGGGAAAGGGTAGTTAAGGGAAGATATATTCTTTGTAATTCAAAGCGTATTTTCTCTTAAGAGTGATTGTCAGATACAGGGGCTGAATTCCAGGAGAATGTTACAGCATCACTGTTGCTAGTTCAGCCCTCCCCCTCATTTGCCGCCATCACCCTTTTAATTCTTACTAGAATGTAAACTCCATGAGGCCAGGGGCTTATGGATTTTTGTCTGTTTTGTTGAGTGGTCTGTCCCCAGATCCATGAAGGAGCTTATTTAGGCCCTGGGGGCCCTTAGATGATAATTGGATAAGTTATCCTTACCTGATTATACTATGATATTTACAAACTTAGTTTGCCTGCTTTTTGTGTTTTCATCTTACCACTAATATTTTATAGCACAGTTACCTAAATTAATAGCATGGCATATACTTACTGTTCCCTTTATAGTGTTTTATATCAGACTTTCTTTTCAACATTTCAGACTTTTAGGAGTATTTTTTCAGCACCTGTTCCATTGAATAAATTCTTAGATGGCATTTTTAAGTGGTGAAATATTTCTAAAGTATAACAACTTTGAAGTTTACAAGATAGTCACCAGAATTATTCACGAAGTTTCAGTCACAAACAACAGTGACTGATAATGACTTATATGGCAACTTTGTAAACAGTTGACAGCTTATCCAGTTAGCCAACTTTAAGTTACAAAATTCCTGCTCAATTTTGTAAAGTTGAAACATTGACATTACTTAACATTAGGTGGATGAGACTTTAATATCTTTTTTGGGGTAATATCCCTAATTTGTGTAATTTTGTTTACATAAAATATTACCATTCTTTACTTTATACACAGTAAAAATAATATTGTAAAAGACTACAAAAATGACTTGGGAAAATGATCCACAATATAGGAAATGAAAAAAAAAAGCAAATTACAATGACTAGTGGGTATGAATATATTCTGATAGAGAAGAAACATCACTTTTCCATCTTTTGGCTAATATCCAGTGTGGTAGGGAAGAAACAGACAGTAAAAATAATGAGTTATATAGAATTATTATATTCACCAAGATGTTAATTACTTGTGGAAAGTGAAATTATGAGTAGATTTTTTTCCTTATATTTATCTATATTTGACAAAAAGTTCTTCAGTATAATCAATTATTTTAAAAAGTAGTCATTAAAAAATGTTTTAATGGTACAGCATAGCACAGCGGTCTGGTTGGAATCATTCTGCTTACTCTTCCTGGACTGTGAGCTCAAATGCTTTACTTTATTCCTTTGTCCCTCCGTTTCCTCATCTGTCAAGTGAATTAAATGAAAAATCCGCATGTAAAACACTTCACACAGTACCTGATTCATACTATGTTACTCTGATCATCCAACAGTAAGGAAATAGTTAAATGAATTATGCTGTATCTACTTGATGGGATACTGTTAATTAGTCATTAAAATGATATTTATTGAAAAGATGTAATGACCTAGATAGTAAGTAAAAAAAATTAGGATACAAAATTGCAGACATAGCATGATTATGAATATATGTAAAACAGTCACTTTTGGGTAGAAAAACTAGATTCATTTAATATTGTCTCTCTGTTCCATTCTAGAATACAGTTGGCCCTTGAACAACACAGGTTTGAGCTGTGCAGGTCCGCTTATACAGGGACTGTTTTCAGTAAATACCTGTTTCAATCCTTGATTGGGAGTCCACAGATATGGAGGGCCCAACTGTGTGTATTAATTTATGCCATTTTATATAGGGGATTTGAGCATCCGCAGATTTTGGTGTCCATGAGAGTCATGGGACCAGTCTCCTGTGGATACTGAGGGTAGTTAAGGTTTGGGGGCGTCAGAAGTTATACGTGCAAGGGGATGGTCAGCACCACAACCACTGCATTGTTCAAGGGTCAACTGTATATATGTATACTTCTTTGTTCTTGTTCATTAATATATCCTGAGCACCTACTAAAATTCCTGGCTTATAAGAGACCTTCAGCAAATATTTGTTGAATGAATGGATGTCTTTCTCTTTTTAGATTTTTGTTTATTTCCTAATTTAATGAGGATGTTAATTAGCATTTATGAAACTCAGCTAAAGTCAAATTAGCATAAATGTGCGGTACTGTTTACATTCATCAGATTGGCAGATATGAACAAGTATGATCTTACCACACATTGATGAGGATGTGATGCAACGAACTTTCAAACATTGCTGCTAAGAGCATAAAGTATACAATCGTTTTGGAAAGCAGCTATATACTAAATATATATTCAATAGCAGTGACTTGAGCTTTTTGATTTGCTGTAAATACACTTTCTATCATGACGTTGTACATAAAATTATGTACATACCTACATAAAAAGAAATTCCATGAAACAGTGAGAAATACACCCTGACATTTTCTTTTTTTAAATTCCGAGTATGACTTAGTAAAGTAGTTTTACAATTCACTGAGTCACGTCTCAGTTTGAAAAATACTACATGTACACTAAATGTTTAAAATTTTCATTGTAACATTGTAATAATTAAAAATTGCAAATAACTCAAATGGAGAATTAAAAATTGTGTTACATTCATTCAATAAAATATAATACAGCAATAAAAAAATTAAGAGACTAGATCTATACACATTATGTGGGTAAATCCAAAAAACATAATGGTGACCAAAATTAACAAGTTGTAAGATGATAGCTACATGTGAATTTTTTTAAAACATGCCCAAAAAAACCCTTCTGTGGCTGTAAACATGAGTATAAACATAAAAACTAATGAGGAGGAAAACACCAAATACAGAGTGATGGTTACCTTTAGATAAGCGGGAAGAGAATGAGATCATGAACAGCCATACAGGAAGCAATTCAACTGTAACTACTGATTTTATTTCTCAACAGAAAAATAATCTGATATAAATCTGTCAAAATAAAATATATGTGTTAAGGCTGGATGGCACTACATGGATATTCTCCATCCTTTTCTGTGTGCTTAAAATATTTTATAGTAAAGTTTTAAAATTTTTACAATAAAACACACTGGAAGAAGACTGTTACTTCCCCCCTCCACCACACACCTTACTAGTACAATTCCAGTATGATAAAAATGAACACTATGCTTTCATCTAAAATTTCTATCTTAGACTTTTGTTTCTCTTTCTGTTAACAGTTTTGCTGGGAATTAAACCAACTGGGTTTAATAATCTAATATTTTTTTGTGTGTAATTTGGATTTTATTAAGCTATTTCCTATAGCTTCTGAGAATCGCGTGACTTATTTTTTAATCATATTCATAGACATCAGTCTGGCTAAAGGATGAGAATACTTCTGTAGTTCTCTCTAAAATTATTTGAGTAAAATTATTTTCTTCGAGACTTCACTCTACTCAAAGGCAGAGTGTCAGGCTAGATGTTCCCATTAGGTTTTTCCTAGTTTTAGCATTCTAAGACTGTAACTCTATTTTTCTTGTGTTGGATTATTAGTTCTAAGCGGTGTGTTCTAAACACTTTGACCCTCATAATACCCACCATAATGCAGTTGATTATTATGTGTTAAAAGAATGGTCAGTACAACTTTGAATCTCATGGTACATTTTCTACAGGTGCCTCTGTTTGTCTTGTGTTGGTTAATAACATGGCCCTTTCTTCCTGTTTAGTGACTTAGAATCTAGAAGAGAAGTAAAAAAAGAAGAAGGTGAAGCTTTTGCACGAGAACATGGACTTATCTTCATGGAAACTTCCGCTAAGACTGCTTCCAATGTAGAAGAGGTAAATAAGAGAACCTTTTCAATGTTTATCATCTTTTTACTTAATAGAATTATTTTTTATACCTTAATATTCATTTATTGGTGTATCTTCCATAAGCTTTTTAATCACTGATCATCTTTGAATACCATAAAGTAGGAAAGTTCCTTCTGTTCGAATGCCTTGTAACATTCATCTTATATCAGACTCAAATTATATTCTGAGCCTTCTCTTGAAACCAAAATGCTTTAACACATTTTCGTATGTATTTTCCTTGAGTCTTTTTTATGTTGCATGAGAGGAAAAGGACCCTAATGAAAATTGAAATGTTTAGTCTAGAGACTAAACATTTGTAGCTATTTGTAGCCACTTCTGCTTAAATAGGGAAAGTATTACATTATTGCTGTGTAACATTATACAGAGCATGGGAATTCTGCCACCTTTAGTACATAAAATTTGCAGTATCTCAGTTATTTTCATCGATTAACCTGAACTAATGGAAATTTTCTGAACACATTGGGGTTTTTTTTGTGCTATATTTGTTTAGATATGGTATTTATATGCTGTACATAGATGAGTAGGCACTTAATCCTCTCTAAGGTAAATGTGTTGCTACATTTTATAAAACGCAGAAATGAAGCTTAAAATAAGTAGTTTGCCCAGAGTAATGCTGTAGTGACACCATCTAGAATGGTAAGAATCTTAAGAGCAACTACAGAAAGGGATTCTAGAAAACAAATGATTGAAGAATCTCATTGTTCTAAGGAAAGCAGGAGATGAGGTTGTAGGCAGCAACTAGCCTAGCACTGTGCCTTTGGCATAGTAAACAGTGAGTAAATATTTACGAAGTATGGTACTTGGAGTTTTTCTTATTACCCGCTTGAACCCAGAAATTGAGTACAGTAATTGAACAGCACTGGTGTTTTTACTGAAGAATTTTTTCTTAGGTAATGTGGTATACTTATCTGTACTAGATGAGGTGCTCTCGGATTGTCCTTAATGCATTTCCTGTAGGCATCAACTAATGTTTTAACTGTTGTAGCCAGTAATTACTTGATAACGTGCAAGAGTAATGTTCCACTCCACACAGCACACCCAGAGAGAAATATGTTGCGTCCCTTTGTTCAATTTAAAATAGACATGTAAGCCAAAGGACTCCTTATTAGAGGTGTTGTATTTGAAACCATAAGGGCCAACATGTTGTGGGAGGTTTCAGGATATCTGAAACATATCCTTACTGATTATTAACAGTGGATTTTTTGGCTGATTTTGAGAATCATAAAGCAAAAATTGTTTGCATTTTAATAAAGAACCATGCTTTGTAGTCAGATGACAAGGCGTCAACTATTGGAAAGTAATCATAGATTTTTAGTTCTGTCTCTAATGCCTTTGTGTTCATTTATGGTATTAGGAAGCATTTATTTGTAAGTAGCAAATTAATGTCATTTGGCTGAACATTTAAATGAAATACCAATATCTCCCACTTTTCAAAAGTTCACTTTAGGCCACTTTGCCTTTACCAAAGATCTACATTAATACCTATTTTCACTAGCCAAAGAAATCCAAAGAGGATTCTCGCTTTTACCAAAAAAAAAAAAAAAAGCTGTTAATACTAGTACAGGCCTTTGGTTTAGTGGCGTAACGTGTACTTTCAGAAAGCGGAGGATACTCTTTGCTCTACACCGTTTCTTCTTAGGAAAGGTTTCACAGGAACATGCTACTTTCAGATATTGAGGGAAACCTGTTTATTCCATTAACATTTTGTCATCACTTATTATAACCATTCTGTATCCATGATTAATAATAAAAGTAATCATTTAAATTTGATCTGGGCATGAATATCCCATACTTATGAGAGAACAGCACTTTATTTAATCATGTAAATGTGTCTCTCAGAAGCCAAGGATTTAAGGAATAATCTTTTTAAATTCTATTTTTAAAGGATTCATAGACAGGTATAACATAATGTAATCATCCATGCGATTTTACCTAAAAACCAAAACTGTTTCATGATAAACTATTTTAAAAAGGTGGAAGACCACTTTAAGATCTAAAAAGGGTGAACTGAATCTTGAATCTCTTTACACAACTTAGGAACTGATTGAACATGGAAATAATAACCAAAGTACTTATGCATCTGAGAAGATGGAATAGACTTAACCTTACCTATTCCTCCTGCTAAGTACAACTAAAACTGTAAACATTGTTTATAAAACAATTACAAGATTCCAAAAGGTAGAGAGAAGTTGGCTGACCAGCTAGAGACCTTGGGACCTGAGGAACGACACAGCAGAGATTTCCCTCGGTTTTCTTTTTGCCTCATATCTCAGATTGAGGGCTAGAGAAACTGACAGGTGTGAGGTTGAGAGAGAAGCTTACTCTCTAGCCAAAGAACCAGGCAAGGTGCAGCTTGGCAAGACAGAAATCTTTTAGAAAACCAGCATTGTACTACAGCCAAATGTTGCAGAAAAAAATCTGGGCACTGCTTCCACCCTTAGCTGGCTGTAATGAGGTTCTTCCACACTCATCTTTTCTGATACCAGGAGCCGTATCAGAGGAAGCCACTAAAGCATAGGTTTAAACAAGATCCAGAGTCTTATAAAACTATCCTAAATGTCCAGGTTTCAATAAAAAGTCATTCTTCATACCTAGAACCAGGAAGATCTCAAGCCGAATGGGGGGCGGGGGGAAGATAGTCAATAAATAGATAACAAGAGCAAGATGACAGAGATGTTAGAATTATCTGACAAAGATTTTTTAGGCAACCATCATTAAAATGCCTCAACAAACAATTAGGTGCATTCTTGAAAGTGAAAAATAGTTTCAGTAAAAGAAAACAAGATAAAAAGAACCAGATAGAAATTTTAGAACTGGATAGTACTGTAACCGAAATAAACTCAGTGGATGGGATCAGCAGCAGAATGAAGGGGACAGAAGAAAGAAATAGTGAAGTGGATGATAAAATTATAGAAAGTACTTAGCCTAAACTACAGAGAGAAAATAGTTGAAAAAATATTAACAGTTCCTGAGGGACCTATGGGACAATAATAAAATGTGTCTAACATCGTGTTACCAGAATCCTAGAAAGAGAGAAAATAGAAGATGATTGTGAGAAAGTACTTAACGAAATAATGACTGAAAACTTCCCAAATATGGCAGAAGATTCAAGAAGCTAAACCAACTCCAAACAGGTTAAACCCAAATAAATTCATGCCAAGACATGCAAGACTTCTGTCCAGAGTCAATCTCTGAAAGCTAAAGACAACAAAATTGTGAAACAATAACTTACTAAGTCAAATGACAGCAAAATTCTCATCAGAAACCGTGGAGGCCAGAAAGATATAGCCCAATATCTTTCAAGAGCTGAAAGAGAACTTTCAGCCCAGAATGCTAGAACTAGCAAAAATATCTTTCAGGAATAAAAGGAAATCAAGATATTCTCAAATAAAAGAAAACTAAATATTTATCGATAGCAGATCTATCAAAAAAGAATGGCTAAAGACAATTATCTACCAGAAATGAAATGATCAAAGAATCTTACAGAGGAAGGAGCCCTGTTAACCAAAAGTTTGGATAATTATGATAGACTTTTTTCTTAAGATTTTTGAGTTTGTAAATTATGTTTGACAATTTAAGCAAAATTGTAATATCTGATGTTTTTCTCAGTGCACATACAGGAAATACTATAAAGCGTGGAGGAGAAAGGGACATCAAGGGAGGTACGCTTTCTGCACCTCACCTAACTGAGTACAATGACAACTCTAGAAGACTGTGATAAGTGTTGTGTGTGTGTGTGTGTGTGTGTGTGTGTGTGTATATATATATACACACACACACATATATATACCTATGCTCCAGAGATATATATATATAAAATGCAATCTCTGGAGCAACTACTAAATATACAAATATATATATATAAAATGCAATCTCTGGAGCAACTACTAAATATACAAAGAGATACACTAAAAAATAATAGATAAATCAACATAGAATTCTAAAAAAAAGTTCTGTTAACTCTCAAATAGGCAGAGGAAAAACAAAAAACAGCAAACAAAAATAAAATGGCAGACTTAAGACCTTATGTAGCAGTAATTCCATGAAATGTAAATGATTTAACTATGCCAATCAAAAGAGAGATTGGCAGAGAAGATTAGAAAACAACACAGCTATATGGTGTCCAGAAGAAACTTAATTCAAATATAACAGTACAGACAAGTTGGAAATAAAATGATGGAAAAAGATATACAAACATTAATCAAAAGAAAGTAGGAGCGACACTATTAATAACATGTAAAGTAGACTTAAGAGCAAAGAAAATTGCCAAGGACAGTGGGACGTCATATAATAATGTAAGGAGAATCTACCAGGAAGGCATATCAATCCTAAATTTGTTTACACCAAGGAATAGAGTGCAAGATATGTGAAGCAAAACCAGTAGAAGCAATGGAATTACAGTAGGTAAAGGAATTTAACTAGAAATCAAAGACAAGTCTCCAGCTGTGATTGTGGATTTGTATATTTCTCCTTTCAGTTCTCTTGGTACCAGTTATCAATAATAGGTAATTGGAAAAATCTCCAGAGACTTGGAAATTAGACAGTATACTTCTAAATAATATGTGTGTCAACTCTCAAAAGAAATTTAAAATACATTGAATGAATGAAAATGAAAATACAACATATTAGATTTTGTAGGAAACAGGTAATGCAGAGAGGGAAATTTATAGCATTAAATGCATACATTAGAAAAAAGGAAAAGTCTCAAATCAGTAATCTTAGCTCACACCTCAGTACCCAAAGCAAAATAAACCCAAAGCAAATAGAAGGAAATAATAAAGGTAAGAGCAGAAGTCAGTGAACTTGAAAACAAGAAAACAAAGGGAAAATCAAGAAAAGAAGCTATTTTTTTTTTTTTAATTAGTAAACTTGACAAATTTCTGGCAACTGACAAGCAAAGAGAGAAGGCATAAATGACCGATATCAGGAACAGAACAAGATATAACTACAGATCCTACAGGCATCAAAGGAATAATACATAAATGTGATAAATTTGATGAAATAGACAAGAAAACAAACTCAACAAACTACTACATCTTACCTACTATGAAACAGATAGTTGAATAGCCCTATAACTATTAAGGAAATTGAATTCATAATTTTAAAATTTCCATAAAAGAAATCTCTAGGTCCAGACTATTTCAGTGGAGAATTCTACCAAACATTTAAAGAAAACACGAATTCTGTGTCATCTTTTCCAGAAAGTAGAAGAGATGAAATGTTTCCTTATTTATTTTATAAAGCTAATACTATCCTGATACCAAAACCAAAGAAAGTACAAAAAAAGTACAGACTGATAACTTTTATTAATATATAAGGAAAAATCCTCAACGAATATCAGCAAATAGATTTCAACAATAGATGACATCACATACATATACATAAAATATCTACATCATGGCCAAATGGAATTTATTCCAGGGATGCAAGGCTGGTTCAATATTCAAAAACCAATCAGTAAAATCCACCATTTTAATAGGGTAAAGGAAAAAAAGAATACACATTCTAGGAGTCAGTGCAGAAAAAGCATTTGACAAAATGCAACACCCACACATTTTTTAAAACTCTCAATAAAATGTAAAGGAATTGTGGAGAACTTCTCAGCTTGTTGAAGAGCATCAAAAAAAAAAAAAATACAGCTGACCTTATATTTAATGGTGAAAGGCATAATGCTTTACACCTTAGATCAGGAACAAGGCAGGAATGTCTGCTCTCACCATTATTCAACATATTGGTAGAAGTCCTAGCCAGTCCAATAAAGCAAGTAAAGGAGATAAAGGCACACAGCTCAGGAAGGAAGAAATAAAACTGTTTCTGTTAGTGTGTGATATGATTTGTCTTTGTAGGAAATCCCAAGGAATTTACACACACATGCATGTACACACACACAACTAGAGATGAGAAGTGAGTTCAGCAAGGTTACAGGATACAAGACAGGTATAAAAAAATCTATATTTCCTTATACTAGCGATGAACATCAAAATATAAAATACAGTACCATCTGTAGTCACAGAAAAAGAAAATGAAATAACTAGGTATAAATCTAAAAATGACATGCACAGGGCATGTATGCCGAAAACTACAAAACTGCTGAAAACTGAAAAATTAAGATCTAAATAAATGGATAAATGTGCTATGTTCATTGTTTGGAATACATAATCCAGTAAAGATGTCACTTCTTTACAAATAGATACACCGGTTTAACCCAATTACTAATAAAATCCCAGTAAGATTTTTTTATAGATATCTGACTATTCATATAAAATATATATGGAAAGACAGAGGAACTAGAACAAATAAATCAATTTTGAAAAAGAATAAAGTATGAATCACTATTCAGTTTCAAGTCTTGTGTCATCAGTCTACAAGACGGTGATACTAGTAAAAGAATAAATACGTCAGTGGAACAGAATAGGAATCCATAAATATACCCACACAAATACGCCCAGTCAGTTTTTAACAAAGGTACAAACACAGCTCATGGAGGAAGATAACTGTTTCTATGAACGATGCTCTAACAATTGGCTATCCATAGGCAAAAAAAATGAACCTAAATATTACACCTTATACAAAAACTAACTCAAAATGGATCATGGAGTTAAATGTAAAACTTTATCTTCTAGGGGGAAGAAAATGAGAAAATCTTAAGGATCTGGCACTAGGCTTGCTTGTCACTAAAAGCATGATCCATAAAAGGAAAATTTGATAAATGAGTCTATAAAACCTTTTGAATGATCCTGATAAGAGGATAGAAGGACAGTCCGCAGACTAGGAGAAAATACTTGCAAACCAAGTATTCAACTGAGAAATCTCAAAACTAAAATAAAGAAGAAGAAATCAGATAATAGGCAAAAGATATGAGCAGGAATTTTATTGGAACAGATATATAAATGTCAGATAAGTACTTAAAAAGATATTTAGCACCACTGGCCATTAGAGAAATGCACATTATGATCCCCAAGAGATATCACTACACAACTATCAGAATGGCTAAAATGAAAAATAGTGACAACAAATACTGACAAGAATGTAGAGAAACTAGATCACTCATACATTGCTGATTAGAATATAAAATGATATAGACACTTGGGAAAACATTTTGGCGGTTTATTTCAAAACTAGACATGCAGCTATTGTAGGACCTAGCAGTTGCACCCCTGGGCGTGTATCCCGGAGAAATGAAGACTTATGCAAAAACCCATACAGAGATTTTTTTTGTTCTAGCAGCTTTATTCATAACAGTCAAGTACATCCACACTATGGAATACTACTCAGCAGTAAAAAGGAATGAACTACATCAACAATCTGGATGAATCTCCAGAAAACTATGCTTTGTGAACAAAAGATTACATACCATATGATTCTATTTAGATGACTTTCTTGAAATGACATATGCCTGCATATGAATCTGTAATTATCTCAAAAATTTGATCAAATACCATAATAATAACCACATACAAACTAATTAAATATACTCTGTTCTTTAAGATCATGATGGCAATCTAAACAAATTAAAATTAAGGATTAAGAAGCCTCACAATTATATTATAATAAAATAGTAATATGAAAATAACGTAATATAATTATAAAAGCTTAAATTATATTTTTTGAATTCATGAACATAAAATTTCTTTTTTAAATTATTGTTATCTTTTAAGTATGGCTTTTTCATGCGTCTCTCACATTTCTGAACAGAGCAAATTTTTACACACCAACCAGGTCCCTCCATGCTAAAGGTTATGTGTTTAGCATATACCTAATAAATAATAGTTCCTGTTGAGATTTTTATTATGCATAGACTTTCTCAATAAAATTTCTCAGCTATAGCTGAAGATAAAATTATATAAATATTCATTTAAGGAAAAGAAAACAGCTAGGCTATATGGAATAAGAAAGACCTGGTTGGAGAAAGACCTGTAAATGAGTTTTACATTTAGCAAACTAAGAGAAAAACTCCAAAAATGGGCTAAATAGTAGATGTTTTAAATTTTAATATATAAGCTAATATTTTTAAAAAATGAGTTCATTCATGACCCCTATGCAAACCACAATACCATTATTATACCTAACAAACTTAGCAATAATTCTTTAATATCTGATATCAAGTCTGAATAGCATTCTTTTTATTTTATTCAATTAATGTTGGAGAACAAATACTTAGTTGCTTTGGGATTGAGGAAGACAGACAAAAGGTATATTTTTTTACTTCAGGAAGTGGGAAGAAGAAGAACTAAGCCAACATTTTTTAGCATCTTCTTTGTGATAGGCACTCAACAGCAGTTTCTGTGGTTGGAGAGCTAAGGCCTCAATGAAAATCGTACAGCTCATAAAATTAGAATATATTACCTCTGGGATTTTAACAAGAGTTAGCCTGCTAGACTTAGATCCCAAGAGGAATCATGACGAAATATAAGAGATAAATATGTTAGTTTTACAGAGTTCAGAGATTCTTAATTAGTTAATAAGTTACTTAGACTTGGGGTTGCAAGAAATAGGAATTAATTTCAGGGAAATTTGATCTAAGTGCTTTGTTTTTGCTTTCTAAGGACTTGGATTTGCCTAATTTTGCCACCTTCCATGGGAAAGGCAGTTTACACAGTGGGTAGAAACTCAGATCATGGTTTCAGACTTACTGCCTGAATGTGAAGGATCTTCCTGTAGGAGAGCTGATCATGTGAGGAGTTAAAAGAGTAAGGAAGGTATCCTGATGGCCCATCCTAGCCATCCACCGAAAACGGCGGTTGCCGTTTAGGAAGCTCACGGAAGTCGTTTGTCCTCTTTGTGTAATCTATTGAAAATTACTCAATTCCTAGCCAGTCTTTGGCTCTCAGGTGTAAAGAAGTTGAGGAACCCCTGTATTAAAAAAAAAGTTCTTAAAAGCCATTTTCTAAATTACTTAAAGATAATTATGTCAAAAGAATGATTTATACAAATGTCAATGTCCTGATTATGGACCATCTGGCTAAAGGTTCTTTTAGAAATTTAAAACGACATCATTATTCTTTCAGGTTAAATTTTACTGGTACACCGATGACTACTTTTAGAACTACTGTTTAGAACTAGACTTCTTTCTTTTGCTGTTGTCTGTGTTTATAGACAGATCCAGTTACTGTAATGCAAGTAGAGACCATGAAGTTTACCTTGTGCTTTTCCCTGTAAGAGACTGGATAATGTGCAGCATACGATAACACCATTTTACCAGCATTAGTTGAGTTGTTAGAATAGATTTACTTTTAATCTGCTGATCTGCTGATTTACTCAGCTTAACGATTTCATCCATGAAGGATCTGCGAGAGGGAAAAGGGTCAAAGTGGTGTTAAGAGAAAAATGCACAGGATAGCTCCCCACAATGTCTGGTCCAAAATGTCAGTAGTATCTAGGTTGAGAAACACTGAGCTAGAATGAGAGGATACAATTAAAATCAATGAAGTACAGAACCAACAGCTCAGCATAATACATGAATCTTCTTTATTCATGGAGTGGTAGGTGGGATGGTATATGATTTTGACCTTAAAAATGTTTCATTTCAATGAACAACCTTGGGGAGAGAGTGAAGTCTGGAAAGTACTGTTAAGAAGTGTCACCACTTCTATTTTATGAGCTTTCTGACCTGTGAATTTTTCAGTGAGTATCCTCAACTGTTGCAGCATTTTCCTGATGATATTGCCACCTAGATCCAAGTTCATTAAATTCCTGAACCACAGGACCTCCTCCTTGTTCCACTTCGGGCACCCGCTCACTCCATCACGCACCACCGCTCTACCTATAATATCTCGAGCTTTATATTTTTCATTAGCTATAACCTCAGATGTGCCAGCCATTTTGCTGTTACCTAAACATATGCGGCCGATCTTCAGCTGGGGTCTTAGGTTAAAAATGGCACCCAAAACTCTACTTACAAATTCTGGGGTTTTTAAAAAATTATTTTCTAAAGAGCATAAAAATAAAATGATACCCTAGTCTGGCTAAGCTAGGTTTTACTTAAAGAAGTAAGAATTTAAGACAAGGTCTGCTATTCAGTAGGTAGAGATATAATTTGATATTTATAAAATCACATATAACACTAATACCACACATATATATGCACACAAACATTTATTATATACACATAAACAGAAAGCTTTCTTCATATAAAACTGTTAGCAGACTAATGTGGCACATAAGCATTATGTTTAAGTACATTTGTTTTCCAGCTGTAACTTACAAGTTATAATAGAGGAATTCATTTCTTCTGTGAAATGGATTTTAATCAGTTTTATACAACTTGGGATGGCTCCAAATATGCTATTATCATTTATCCTTTTTGTTATTCACTGAGGAAATACATCTATAAATGTGATAATAGAAGTGCACCCCAGAGTTCATTCCCTAAATGTCAGTGAAATCAGAAAGCCAATTTCAACCAAAATATTCTTGTCTACGTGGTATTCCCAGAGTAATAGGACACCAGAACTCATTCTTTATGTGTTCAACTGTCATTACTACTGATTTTTTAAACATAATATTTGATGCTATACACATATTTGAGTGCATAGCATGTAAATGGAAAAATCCATATGTTGCTTATCATTTATTCAAGTAATATGTTGAATGTGCAGGGTCATTACATTTATAGGGTCATTACATTTTACATAAGGAAAGTGAGGTTTAGGCTCTTTGACAAAAAAGAAAAAATGTGTGTGTGTGTGTGTGTGTGTGTGTGTGTACATACACACATTCTATATATATATTTGACCTCTATTTTATTAAAGATTTTGCTGGTAAGGAAATAAGAATTGACTATGTGACCAGCAGTAATATTTTTGAATATCAGTTTTGACTTCCATTTTCAACTGAGACTTGAAGGTCATTGAGGACACCAAGATGTAGTGTCTGCCTGGTGACTGCCCTGGCTCCCCATCAGATTCACACCTCAACTGGCACCCTCTGGCAGTTCATTCCAGGACCATAACTTTGTTCAGTGTCCCATTCTGCAGGGTTCCAGGAAGATATGACCCCTGTGGTCTGTTCTGTGACAAGCTGAGGAATTCGTATGAAGATTACAAGGAGCCCTTCCTCCTGTCACGGGAATCCAGTGATCTCGATTGTACACATGTGGTATCAGCATTTAGAAGAATATCTCATAAACGGAAATTTTCTTTCAGAAGTATTTTCAAATGATCAAAACATGCCAAGTACCTGACATAATGATTCCGTTGTATATTTGCATGGTACATTGTCAAGCTTCCTTCACATACATCATCCCCATTTTCCCTGGAGGACTCAGACCCCGGGGTTTCAGTTCACCGTCCATTCCCTTTCATGTTGTACTACTCAGTGGAGAATAGCAGTACGAAAGATTGTCCTTATTCTCCTTATCCTCCTTTGAGGAATGTTAATTAAAATGATCACTTCTACAGAGGGTCCCCCTGGTCAAACGAGTTGAGGAGGAGGAGCTGGACTGTATCCACCTTTTAGAAAACCAGAATTCACAGTAGTCTATCAGTTTTCTGAGAAACCAGTGTTCAGAAAATTGTTGACTTTTATTTAACCCCGAGGTTTCCAAGTGTGATTTAGTCATTTCGCAGAAGAAAATGGAATTATGGGTGAGGGATGCACATGAGGGGTTGGTGTCACTTTTATTTTGCTTATTCTCCTAATTCACAGTAACATATAGGTTGCAGTGGGAAGTGTGGAAACTACTTTTTTTTAAGCTCAGAATGTATTGTAAAAAAAAATGGGTTTTTTTTCCAAATCAGTTGTATGTACAAGCAGTGCTTCTCAAACAGTAATGCGCATTCAGCTCACCTAGGAATCCCGTGCAGACTCTGATTCAGTAGGTTGGGGCGTGGCCTGAAAGTCTGCACGTGGAACCTGCTCTCAGTGATGACACGGCTGCCCCGTGCCTCACTCTGTGCAGAGGCTGAGAAGACTCGCAGAGTGCGTTCCTCTTCCACCTCCTCAGAGGCGTTATTCCTTCAGACCTCGTCATCTTCATCTTCTCTTTTTCTACTGATTCTTGACTCTGAGCATATAATTATGTAGTCACATTTCAGCCATCTTAAAATAAAAATCTGTCGTTCCCAGTTCTCCCTGGATACAGTCTCTTTTACCTTCTAGCAAGATCCATCTCCATTTCCTCATTCTTTTTCACACCTCAGTTCACCGTCTGACTTCCTCCACCATGGCCAACATCACCTTGCACCTCCTAATTGCCCCACGTAGCAAATGCTTCTCTGTTCTTCCCTTAGGCAGTCGCCCCTTGGGAGTATTCGTTACTTTTGACTGATCTTCCATGAACTTTCTTTTTCCTTAGCTCCATGATACCGTTTAGTCTTCATTCTTGCTGCCTCTCTAGCCTTCCAGCCTCCCTTAGCAACTCTTCCATGTTGAAATGTCACCTAAATCAGTGACATCAGACACCCTTCTGAAGGGTAGGCTTTGTGTGCAGCTCAGCGTCGATCGCTTCTGCCTGGACAGCTCTGCATGAGCGGCTTTCGGACCCTTCTGGTTCAGCATGTCCAGGCTTGAACCGATAGCGCTTCTCTCATCTTCAGATCTGCACTGTCCTACATCCTGGAGTGTTCCTTTTCCCCAGCCCTTTGAAACAGTCATTTATTCAGTTAATATGTATCACTTCCCACTTGTGTCTTTTTATTCCTACCTGTTAAATTCTCTCCAAGTTTTCTCCTTCCATAATTGCCTCCTAATTGGACTCCCTGTCTTCATTTTTCAATCCTCTACACTGTTGCCTGTGAGATCTTTCTTGAAATGAAAATTGGATGTCACTCACAAATTTTGTTAAATCATGTTGTGGTTCCCCACAGCTTCAAAATAAAAATCCTCAACTTGGAAGACTAGTCCCTGTGTTTGCCAGCCTCCCACATCGTGCTGTCCATATTAAACTAAGAGCCATCAGCTGACAGGTGCGCTGTACCCCCGCCACAGAAAGAGTGATCTCTGCACTTGAAATGCTCTTCCTTTCTTCCTGACCCTTCAAAGATAAGAGTCAAGTCTAATGCCTCCTCTTGGAATGCCATGACACACCCTCCCTGTCCCCCTCCAACCACCAGCCGCCACACACATGCACACAGTCACAATTTATGTGTTCTTTCCTCTGCGTATATTCTTGTATCATCCTGGGCATGAATTTATCTCGGCAGTCTGTCATGACATTCCTTTTCTCATATCAGCTCACCATAAGGGCAGAATTTCTTGAAAAGAGACTATCTTTTCATCTCTGCGTCTGCAGCAGCACAGTCCTTACCCCTCTCCCCACCACCGTAGTAGATAACAAATGTTTGTTATTTAATTACTTTTAACCTTGCTTCTCTTCCTTCAGTCTTTAATCAGGTTATGCTCTAGTCCCACTTGTTAACATGTAAGTCGAATTCTGTCCTAAACCTTTTTGCCCTAAGCATTCTAAAAACCTATGAGATTTGCGGAAACTCAGCTGAAAGCTCCTCCTTTGATCAGGAGCTTCCTTCAGTAGCTGCCCGGGGTCTTCGTGGTTTAAAAGCAGTTTTTTTTAGACCTAGGAATAACTGTAGCAAAGATTATGACAGGCTAGAGGAAGTACCCCTGCCCAAAAGCCCCATGCCACTTTTTGAAGATTTCAGAATACTCCAGAAGGAATTATTTACTTCTGTAATTCCTTCTCTGTTTTCTCTATTTGTTTACCCTCTAAGTTAAAATTTCATTTCCTCAGAGTTGTACATTACCAAAATTTACAGTAATATATTCCTTCTAGGACCTAAAGGTGAGTGTAGTATGAAAACAGTTAAGTTGGCCATCTCCCAAACAATTGTCACTTGGTCAGATATTCTTTACAACCTCTTAGTCATTTGATGGGTTCCTTTTTTCCCAATATTTATTAGTTTTACTTAAAAATTAAGTATTTTGAGCAAATTTATGTGAAATTTATGTGCAACCAGAAAAATATATAAACATCAAAAATTTTTAAGGCACAGGTATCTTAAATTGTTAAAAATCAGGGCTGGAAATTCCTGGCTTGGCTGTTAAAAGTACTAAAGAAAGAAAGAGCCAAGTTGAAAATACAGCCAGCTAACCTAAGACCAATCACAGAAACTTGCCATCTAAACAGGCAGGATAGGTGGGCTTCTGTGTTGGAGGGGAAGACGCATGACTTTATAAGACTTTAGTTAATAAGACCAATTTGAAGTCCCCTTGCTGGAACTTGAGTCCCAACCAGCTACTTAAAAATCTACAGATTTCATTTGCATTGAGAGGACATCTTAACTTGCCTTGGGCCGTGTCGTAAGTGATGCAATGAATGGAGTTGTGGACAAAGACCAAAGGCTTTGTTGTCTCCCTAACCCTGTTCTCAGTGGTGAGGGTGTCACATGAGTTTACACTGGAAATCTGATCTGACCTTTCCAGGCTGCTGCCGGCCTGGAGGAGAGCTTAGTTTAATGAACATTTACTGCTCTCTCCCACAAACTGGGCAACTTTGCTGACTAGCATCAGCTTCTCTACCCCTTATTTAGCCATCACCCTAGGGAACTTCGGGGATGATCCAAACCAGACTAACTTAGAAAGTGACACTCATTTTCTCTGCTTTTAAACCAGAGTAGCCAAACACTACCGTAGAAGAGAAGACCATGCTGATATGTGTGGATCACAGACTTGTACACATGTGTATTTGTCTGGAGTGCATATTCATAGGTGCACAATTCTATAGATCAGCTGCCAAGACTTTCCCACTTACACATGACATAAGCATTAGAATTCTGTGTGTCTAAAATAAACTCTTCATTTCCTCCTCGAAACCTGATTTTTCTTTATCTATCTCAATCACAGCATACCCTTCCATCTCAGTCACTTAAGCCAAATGTGGAGTCACCCTTATTAAACACCTTACCATCCTTACCTTATTTACCAAGTCCTATTGATTTCTCCAAAGTAGATCCTAGGTTTGATCTTTGCTCTCCATTGTTGTTGCCACTGTTGTAATTTGTCAGGCCTTTGTTTCTTCCCCGGATTATTGTTGTAGACTTTTTACTGGTCTCCCTGTTGCCAGCCTTATCTCCTTTAAATTCAACCTCTAAACTGTCCTTGATGTCTGTTGGGCCACCTCTAACCTCATCTCACATGCCTGCCTGTCTCCGGCTTCCAGTGAAACAGCTTAAAATTTGCCTCTGCTGAGAATGCTCTTTCCTCCCCGTAAATTTCCCAATAAATGAGTGGGAGAATATACTTACCCATCAGGCCTTTGCTCACAGGGCTTTCTCTCTTGACAGATTTGCTTTTTTTTTTTTTTTTTAACCATCAGAAGTCATCATGCCATGTTACTCCTCTAAACAGCTGTGGAGGAATTTTCCATGCTGTGTTTCAGTTTTGGATTTACATCTCTCCTGTACCATTTCTTCGAGATTAATGACATTCATATTTATCTGAGTATGCTCAGCCCTGGGTACAAACCAAGTACTTGTTAAATGCTTGTTGAGGAAAAGAACTAAATTACTAAGAAATTAAATATATCTGTGAGTTATCACTAACAGAAAATGGGAAATTATTAAATACTGGAACCCCCCAAACCTTTCTAATCTAAAGTGTTTATTTCCCCCTGTATTTCTCTGATAAAATGCTTCAAGATTTGTTCAGGCTATCTCCTTTCCTTCTTAATACGCATTCACTTGTGATGTTAGTTTTTTAAAGAGAGGGAAGGACACAAAGGATGTAAATAATCACAAATATTATATACTTCCAGAAATAATCCTAGAAATCAAAAGTCATTTCTAGCTAGAAGCTTTTTGGAGGACGTAAGAAGTCTTTTGTCCATTTCAGTTAGTAGATCAGTAGATTTAGCACTGGCCTTCATTCTTTTAATGAAACAGGAAACTATGAAAGAAAGAAAAAAGCAGAATGGTTCTGCTTTGGAATTAGGGATGCTGTGGGAAATGAGGGGAAAGAGGAGAAAACAGTTCTCCCTTCACTGGGCTCTCTCTACTTCCTGCCTCATCCCCAAGAGGTGACCCCTGCAGGATTGCCATGAAATACACTTGGAAAGCCACTGTGTTTTATGATGTAAGTATGAGTCTTCTCAAATAGAACCAGAAAATTTAAAAGTCATGGAATTTGACTGAGTTTTGTATTTAAACTGCCTCGTCTTGAATTCTAGTCTGTTGTTTCCAAGATTCTCCTATATTTGAATAATATTTGCTTCGATCTCAATATGTTTGTTTTATTCTTTAGAGCTCACTGAACACATTACATGTTGCTAATTGACTTTTTCAATGTTTAGTTTTATTTAATCAAGAATTAATTGTAATTCACTGAAGAGCATCGATCAGTGCTTCTCCCCTTTAGTCTGCAGTGTTTCAGGGCACATTCACACTTAGCACGTATACCCACTTCTGTTGTTCCCCAGATATCATTGCACTCATATGTTTATGGTGATGAAAGCTAACATACATGCATTGAGTACTTACTAGGTGCCAAGCACTGTTTTTGGTGCATTACATTCTATGAGGTAAGCCCCAGTAATCCCTTGTTTACAGTGAGGTCGAGCAATGAGTTCAAAGCAACACATCTAGTAAGAGGTGGCACTGGAGTGTGAATCTACCTGGTCTGGTTCTAGAGCTCACCTTTAGCCATTCTGCTAATCTCACAGGCATAGCTGCATCATCACACAAACATCAATTTTCTTGAAAGCAAGTAAAAATTAATTTTATTTGTATATATATTTTGAATTTCTTTTCAGAAATAACATCTATGTAAATCATTTAGCATAGTGACTGACCCATATAGTAAGTACTTATAGTAAATATTGGTAATTTGTAGCTTTAGCAAATGGACTCTTGTAATGTCCATAGCATTAATTGGCAATTAAGAAGAAAATTAAGAGAAAACTAAAGAGTCACTTATTTTACACGGTACTTTGTCTCTAGCATCTGTTCAAAATGTCTAAATAAAACCAAGATATTTTGATTTGGGTTTTTTTTTTAATTCTTACCTAACAGATGCTGTAATTTTTATCTTGCCACCAGGTGGCAGCATGTTACATAAAAATGTTACTGTTGTAAACAGTTTATTTCAGTATTTTACCTTAAAAACTATTAATAAAAATAAAATTTTATTCCATGTTCCCCTTTGCCTCTGTTCTCACTCGTCAGCTGTGAAGGCCTTCTTAGCACATTGTCCGTGGCCTAAAGTAGACTCGCCATGGCCCTGCCCTGTCCACCAGTGCGGGACATTTATTTTCGTCCAACAGGGATGTAAGCCCTTGTGTTTTGATTCTCTCCGCTAAATTGTTTATTCAGCAGCAGTAGGAACTATATCCTCCTCTTTCCTGTATCTTCCGTAGTACCGAGAGAAGTGTTGAATCTGTGGTAATGATTTAATAGGTGCCCTTGAGTAAATGATCAGTAGTATACGTAGAATACACATCAGCTTGTATGTTTGCCGAATATTTATTTGAATCATAATGCATTTATAGTTCTGTGTCGTTACATTTATTTTAATTTGTGCTATAGAAGTCCTTGAAAATTTACTTAAGTTTAGATATTCAGGACCATTTAGATAACTACTGCCAGGGGTTGAAAGATTAGTGTCTGAGGTGGAAGGCAATTAATAGCTAATGAAGGTAAAGGACTGAATGTGGCAGTTAATCAAAGTAGGGCAAAGGGGGAGAGCTAATGGTAAAATGAAGAGTCAGGCTTCTGATATTGGAGCGGAGCTCTGTGTGGGAAAGCGAGAGGCTCACCAAATCAAGTTAGTTGCAGGAAAATCTGTTTATACTTCATGATCATGGATCTACCTATATACTGTTTGTTCCCCGGGGCTGATAATGCAACCCTTTGTTATCAGTTTCTGGCAAATATTTTTTTCCTATTCTGTAATCTATTAATATTTGAATTGACTATATGTGAAATGTGGAAGATATTTGAATATGAATATATATATATATATATATATATCTCTTGTGGTTCTAACATATGTGTCACAAAACCTGCATTATTTTTAGGATGTCCCATTTTAGAAGTATTGCATTAACTAATGTAAATTTTTCTTTAAGTATGCCATCAGCTAGCTTCTTTTTTCTGATATTAAGGAAATAATTATTCCATATAGATTAATTTCCCAGGTTAAAAAATCTTACCCTGGTAAATATATCAAAACGTGTAAGAATAGTGATGAAAGGTTTCAAAAACACATTCTTTTTCTTCTGTTAAACGGCAAATACTGAGCCTCTGTCTCCTGTACAACTTGAACCGTCATCGGTAACACTTGCACACTGGACCGGAAGCTGTCTGTGCAGGTCTGCTGCTGCGGCAGCCGGCGCCGGTTCCCTTAGTGCCTCGTCCCAAATGCTGCACATGCCCCTCCCACTTCCCTCTCAAAGACACACCCCTCATACCTGCTGTCTTCCTCCTTCCCCCTCCTCAGAATTTGCTCCTATAGCCTGAAAATAGAAAAAGTAAAACTGGTTAAAATTATGTCTAAAATGGGAAGAATTTCCAGTTAAGACTGTCCTATTAAAACCTTTGTAGTATCTGTTTAGTTAACTTATTGTTGCTAATATCCTCATTTTTTTCTTGTGTTCAGAATGTTACACCTCTGCCTTGAAAAATATATGCATGGGGGTCGATTTTAGTGACTAGGGTGAAATGAGCAAATAAAATTGTAATTGTCGTAATAGATATGTTATCTCTTATCTGAGTTCTTGAGATGCTTTGCAGCGTTAGTGGAATGAAACTGTGACACCCAAGGCTCTATCATAGAAGTTTCATTTGATCTCTAATAAGCCCTAATATATTTGGTTAATGTTCATTTTATTTGGGAACTGGACAGTTTCAATCATAGCCACACAATTTTAAAACAGGTATACTAATGTCTGCATTTGTCACATAGGGTTTTAAACTCTGAGGACTCTTTAAAATTGATGACTAATTAATCACTGAATATATATATATATTCGCTATGATGTAGATGAAACAATCCATTTATGTAGTATCCTCTCTATAATATTCTCAGAAAAAAGGAAAATATTTTATTTCAGTGTCCTTAATATGTAATCAAAGAGTTAGATTATAAGTAAATGTAGCATTGTCCAAAGACTACTTCATCAGGATGATGGCAATTATGAAAGAAAATATAACCATTTGTTATATTTCAATTGTAATGATATTGCATTTTTTCAAATATAAAATTATATCTTCTTTCCATTGGGTACAACTATTCTTAAAGGTGTTTAATATATTTATTGAAGAAAATTAGTAGTGACTTGGAAAATTTTATGTAGCATAGCTTTCTTAAGACAGTTTTTAAAGTGATTCATCAACAGAGTAGCAAAAAGTCAATTTACTTACATAAATTGGCACATTTAATAATGGTTTTTACAGTATAAATGTTTATGTGAAGTTATAACTCACTTATAGAACCTTGTAGTTTTGTCTAACGGTCTGGTGAAATGTACACATGTGGGTGCCCTATAAGGGAATTCCAGCCCTGTGAATTTATGAATCTATTGACTTCAGTGTTTAGCTAGCCCGATTTCTGAGGCCATCGCTGTAATTGACATGTTATTGGAATTAAAGTTAAATTTTTCCTTATTTATCGGGATAACTTCATTTTGGAGGAGTATAAATCAGTCCATAGTTGGCTGAAAGCCAATTTCTCCTTCACTAACTCCGGCACACGTGAAAAGCACACTCACTTCCAGAGTGCCTCATGGATCTGCAGTGATTAATTCTTCTCATTATTTTGCTGCAAATTCTCATGACCCTCTCTGATGATTCGATCAGCCACTTAGAGTTTATGCATATTCATATCTCTGCGCTCCTGCCGCACTCATTCACGTCTCCTTCACTGACTGGTGTGTTCTTGGTGCAGTAATTGAGCGGCAGTAGATTGATTACTCTGGGGAGCTGTAAGGCCTTTAAAGGTGAAAACATATCAGTCCTGTTAATTAGGAAACAAAAGCTCTGGTGGCAAGTTCAGCAGTCGGATGTTTCCAGTATAGAAAAGAGGAAAGGTATGATTTGTCCCTCTCCATGAACCCGTTTACTTTTCAAATTTGGTCTGTATCTGTGATAGTAAAGAATAGATTTCTTTGTGAGTTTTCATAGAATGCTAATTAAAGAGGACCTGACAATATTAATACTATTATCTGTGATCTCTTAAATCTGATAGTTTAGAAACACCCTCTGTAGCATTGTCGAGACATGCATAAAATATTTTAATTTTTACATAAATATGGAATGGATTAATTTTATTATTTAGAGGTTTAATTTGGTTACAGTGTTCTAACTTGATTTGTTGTCAATTTAGTAGTATGCTTTATGGGAAAAGGGTGAAACTATTCAACACGGCATAGAAGTTGAGCCTGCCCTTTTTATTTCTTTATCATTAGCATTGTTTGGTTTTTCCCTCTTAAACTGTGTATTAAGTTATACATTGTCCTGGCAAAAGGGATCTTGTGTGCAACAGCGGCCTCTATAGTAACCTATTTTCAACATGGAAGTTAATTCAATTCATCTAGTTGACATATTTTTCTCATATGTGCTGGTTCTCACATTATGGTATCCCCCACGACCCCATCATAAATTTTTCTTTTGAGATAAGATTCACACACCATAAAATTTGCCCTTTTAAATAAAGGGTACAATTCAGTGGGTTTCAGTATATTCAAAAAGTTGTACAGCCATTATCACTATCTAACTCCAGAACATTTTCATCTCCCCAAATAGAAACCCCATACTCATTAGCAGTAGCTTTCCATTCCAACCCCCCACCCCCGCCTTTCTCTTGACCCCTAACGACCAATAATCTACTTTTTCTCTCTATGGATTAACCTTTTCTAACATTTCATATAAATGGAATCATACCATGTGTGGTCTTTTATATGTCTGGTGGCTTTTATTTGGCATGATATTTTCAGGGCTCATCCATATTGTAGCATTAATCAGTACTTCATCTTTCTATGGCTGAATAACATTCTGTTACATGGTTAGTCCACATTTTGGTTTTCATTCATCAGTTGACAAACATTTGTGTTGTTTCTGCTTTTTGGTTGGTGCTGCTAATAATGCTAATAACATTCACATCCAACCTCACCCAGTCCTTGGTCTAAGGAGGAAAGCCTTCATTCAGTCTTCCCCACAGTTGCGATGTTAGCTGTGGGTTTTTCTGAGATGCTGTTTTGACAAACAGGTTTAGGAAGTTCCCTTCTGGTCCTACTTTGTGGAGTGTTTTTATCATGAAAAGTTGTTGGATTTTTGTCAAAATGTTTTTTCTGCTTCTATTGAAAAGATCGTGTGGTTTTTGTTCTTTATTCTGTTGATATGTATTACATTGAATATTATGATATTTTTTAGAGCTTTTGTATAATGTTCTTTTACTTCGATGGTTTTAAATTGAACCAATTTCTCTACCTTATATTTCAGGCATTTATTAATACAGCAAAAGAAATTTATGAAAAAATCCAAGAAGGAGTCTTTGACATTAATAATGAGGTATATACATATAAATATTATTGGCTAATATTTAGAATTTTAATTACTACTTGGAGTCATAATTTTATATATTTTTTAAATTACTAAAATGGGTCTGTGGTGTTAGTTAACACATTCATTTATAATCATTTAACTGAAAATTCGTTATATGTCGTACAATAGTTAAGTGTGTAGGAGTAGAGCATCAGTTTATCTGTACAAACGGATTAAAGTAAGTGCCCCTATCCATTTATTGCAGCAATGCAAAATAATATAAATCCTCCAAAGAGAAGAAAATCCACTTTCAGCCACGCGTCCATATGGTGTCATCTGCTTTGGGGAATAATTCTCTAGTGTGTAAATGCATGTACCATGTTACTAATGCAAGATGCTCTCCCTGTTGTCTGGTATGAAAGTGGGAAAGACCCAATTTGGAAATTACCCCCAGTATAGCATACATAGCATGTTTTCAGGAAACTAAATTAATATGCAATTGGTAGCTGGCACTGGTTTGTTTTCTTGGAGGTTTTGGGGGTTTTATTTTGGTTTTTGTTTTATAAATTTTTTTTTTATTATTATTTTGAGCCAGAGTGGGTCAACATGATTAGGATAAAACATAAGTTTTGAAGCATATAATTCAGTATTTACCAAAGGTCATCATTTTGACCTGAATCCCTGCTATGCATTTATTTTCATTTCAGAATGTTTATGTGGATATAGCATATTATTTACTGTTACATAAATATTTTCGCCATTCTACATTAAGACTTTTTGCTTTCAAGAGAAAAACTCTTCCTCCTCCCCGGCTGCCATCAGGAAAGCATTCTGTTAGGAAGCCAGTGTGTGTGTGTGTCTCTTGGCCTATATATAAATGGGGCTCTTTATTATTCGCTTCAATATTCTTTGCTGAACAAAACAGTTTGCCTGAGTTTTCCAAAAAGTACTTGATCTTCTCATTTGTTTTAATTTGGAAAGTTATGGTTTCTGAATCCTATCTTCTAAGCTTATATGGCAGTAAATCTTGAGTTAGTTTAAAGGCGACACCATTCAGAGACTAATGCCATATAAATTGAACAATAATTGGGCCTCTATTTAAAAGGGCCCGTTCATTGTCCCTGTCTGGTTTCATATAGTAGCTGACTGCTTTACTGTGCTTGGTGCGGCTTTGATTGTAATGTGCTGTCAGGAGCCAACAGGCCGTGCGATTTATTTGGCCTAATGCCAGGTCTGACTCCTTGATTCCTCAAGAAGTTGCTACCAGCCCAGAGGGGGCAAAACCAATGAGCCATAGGGCATGCTTTTTATTAAAGAGGAGTCAAAAGAGCGAAAAGAAACCACATCAGCTGCTGTCAATACTGAGCTAGTGCCAGAAACCCCAAGGCTACTACTGTTGCAGAACAACTGCCAAGCACTATAAATCTGAGATTTACTGTGACGTAAAGTTTCCTTAAGAGCTTAATTTCTGAAGCTACTGTATTACTTTTCTCAAAGTGTTGTATTTTTAGGTAAAATCCACTTGAGGGAGTGAGGGTTAAGACAGAAGTGTGAGTTTGATGAATGAAAGCACTACTCTGTGTGTGGGTTCTTGGCAAGCTGCCATGTCTTTGGGGATCATAGAAATTATTGATGACACAGAACACTCATATGCCCTTAGCCTGTACAGCTGATTCAACATGGAAGAGAAATGCTGTCTAGAGAAAAGATTTTATGTTGCGTTAGAGCAGCATAGGCCTTACATATTTTTATCCTTTAAAGATGACTTGCAAGAAGTGTTTTAAACATTTTCTCCATTGTGAGAATTCCCTAAAAAGCAGCGTCGTCCAGTTTCTTTACCTACTACCTGGTATGATAAAGAATTATTTCCAGAAATACTCCCAGCGTATTGTTTCTAAAAGGAAGAGATGCCCCTAAGAGAGATCGTTTTAATTGTGCAAAAATCTGCTTATTATATATATATTTTCTGAGTTGTTTGGTAACATTGTGTCATTAAGAATGAAATGGATTATTATTGGATCCAGTGACATTTATTATCCTTTTCCCCTTTATTTCAGGCAAATGGCATTAAAATTGGCCCTCAGCATGCTGCTACTAATGCCACACATGCAGGCAATCAGGGAGGACAGCAGGCCGGAGGAGGCTGCTGTTGAGTCCGTTTTTACTGTCTCGCTGCCCAAATGGGGCCTACTCACTATTTCTTTCACCCTCTCCTCCTGCTCAGCTGAGAC
The DNA here is from genome assembly GCF_902729225.1 of Pteropus medius. NCBI lineage: Eukaryota > Metazoa > Chordata > Mammalia > Chiroptera > Pteropodidae > Pteropus > Pteropus medius. The sequence continues at coordinate 3,225,716 of NW_024344240.1, read as the reverse complement.
ATGAAACTGTTCGAAATGGCTTTATGTCACAGAAGACTTTAATCTTTCAAATTCTTGTATAACTTTGAATAAATGGTTAATGTTCACTTAAAAAGACAGATTTTGGAGATTGTATTCATATCTATTTGCATTTGATTTCTAGGTCAATCGATGTGATTATTTTTGTTAACTGTTGTCTTGTGCCCTTACCTACGAACTGAATTGTATTAAACACTACAAAGTCATCTTGAGTATTTTAAATTGGTTTGTGTAGTTAGGTTTCCCAACACTTGTGGTTACCTAATGTTTAATATTAATAGAACTGTCCTCAAAAAGTTTGTCAATTTTCAAGGCTATAAGTAAGGAAAAACTGAAGGACTCTTTTAATTCTGTATTTGTTTACTTTCTGTATATATAGTTTAATAACCTGCTTGGGTGTAATTTGCCAAGCTTGAATTCATTAATGCATTTGCATAAATTCTATACTGTTTAGAGCTTAAAGCTACCGAAGCATTGTTAGGAATTGCTTGGACACTGAATTTTAAACTTTTTGACATTGTTAGCAAGCATGTTCCATCTTTTCTTGTCTCTAGTCCAAGAAAAATATGCTTAATGTACATTACTAAAAGCTATGTTATGTGTTAACCTGTTTTAATGCCAAAAGTTTGCTGTTTGTCCACAATTTCTTTAAGACCTCTTCAGAAAAGGATTTGTTCGCCTTAATGAATACTGTTGGGTAAAAACACAGTATAATGAGTGAAATGGGCAGAAGCAAGAACTCCCTACACCTAAGCGACTCCAAGAAGAATGAATGTCCACATTTAGATGGCACATTATGAGGACTTTAATTTTTCCTTAAACACAATAATGTTTTCTTTTTCTTTTATTCACATGATTTCTAAGTATATTTTTCATGCAGGACAGTTTTTCAACCTTGATGTACAGTGACTGTGTAAAATTTCCTTTCAGTGGTAACCTATAATCTTTGAAATATGGTAAGCATCTTGTCTGTTTTGAAGGAGATATGACAATAAATCTACCAGATGGAAAATCCTGTTAAAAAGTAGAAGAGCTTTAGTAATTTACTCAGTGTGGTAGTTTTATCCTTTTTTCCCCTTATTTTTCTCCCCTGGTCTATAATGAAATTGTTATAGCAGTGCAAAATAAAGTCCTATGTATAAAAGTGTTCTTTTTTTTATTATGACCACATCATTTTTTAAAAACTTTTTTATTTTAGTTCATTCACAGTTTTTACGTGTATTTAAGCATATTTTTAAGAGGGTCAGAATGTTTAACACTTAAACTTAGTAAAAATTTTGCTAAAGGGTGATAAAACTTCACAGTATTGAAATGCTTTGTTATTGATGATGTAAGCAATATTTTGCATTTAACCAGCACAAAAGCGCATTTAAACTGTAAGAAAGCTTCATGAGGAAGTGCTAAGAATGAGACTACTTTCAATTTACTCAGTGACTTCACCTTTCTACAAGTCTTCCCTGAATATTCAGCAATACTCTGATAAAGCTTTAACATTACTGTTATGGGAAGACACGTAATGCTGTCTTAGTTTTGTTTTATCTAGCTCCTGGAGGACAGAGGGAAAGGTCAGAGGAGATTGAGTTTCTTGAGTATTTTTATTATAAACTTTTTTCCCCTTAACGTGGTCATATCAAATTCATTGATCTTACCATTCACTTTCCTTAGTGACGAGTAGAAAAAGTTAAGGCAAGTAAGACTTGTTCTGCTCTATACCAAGAAGAGGATGATTCTTTGGAAATTGTTATTTTTAAACTGCTCTTAACTTTTCCAGAAGTTTAATGTGTTTCTTCTCCATGCTGTGTTGCCTAATTCTTCTATAAATCAAGTATAAGAACGTCAACTAATGGTAAAAACAACAAACCAGCACATAAATTTTAATACCCTAAGGAAAGATGGAGCTTTCAAACACAGCTCCTATACCACAGCAACCTTAACCTGCCTCTGGCTTAGGCAGCAGGGTGAGTAGTGAGTGGACTTCTCTATAGTTCATTACCACTTTCTCTACAGATCTCATCTACTTACATCAATTGACTAAGCAAATGTACTGTCAGCTTTCTACTCTGCTCATTTTATTATCCCTGTGACAAATAATGTAATATCGGCACCTGTAATTGAATCTTTAATACTGTAATTGAGTCTTTAACCTTGGATCAGTTTTTGTAGCATCATTGGACATGTTTTAAGAGCTAGAAAATCAGTCACTAAAAAATAAATACAACTTTTAATGCCTCAACATGTAACATTCCGAAGTTGTAATCTTCATAAAGATAGTGTGTTACTGTTTTTCTTCTGAATTTAAGACAACTGAATCAAGAGCAGATTTTTGAAAGAGTAGCATATAATTAGATATGCAGTTCAGCAATATATGAGAGCTGAAGTGGATCTTTATATAAAATTCGTTTTTTTATTTTAAATACCTGTTAACAGGATAGTAGTCCCTATTTAACTTCTGATAGTCAAGAGAGTAGGAATGTAAATGATACCAAAATGTGTAATCATTCAAAAAATGACATGTCTGGCTTTGGGACACATTAGTATTGGTTCACTCATAGGTAGTGAAGCCCCATCTAAGCTCAGTAATAAGATTGGCATGATAGGGTTTAACAATATGAGCTTTAAAAAATACAAGGAGATGACCCTGTTTCATAATTGGAATTTGCAATACACATAAACGAACCAGCATATCTACCTGTGTTTCTTAGAGTTTACATGTGCTTTGGCGTTCAAATGAAAATGGAACCTAGCATCTCGTTTTACATTGGTACATACTCGATGGTGGTACTTACTTTGGTTGAAATCATGATGGGAAACTTTAGAGTGCCAGTGTGTATTCAGTATTCATAAGCTTTACAAAATTATGTGGCCAACTCAAAAACTGAAGGACAAGGGACCGAAAATCTGATAGAAAAAAAAGACAATTCGCCAAAAATGGTATAAAAATGTCCCTAAAATGTATTTTTCAAATTCAAACATACTTGAAATGTAAATTAAAACTAAGATACCATTTCTCACCTGAGAGAGTGGGAGAAATTTAATAAAAGCATGACAGCACATTCTGTTGGTGAAACACTCATGTTGCTGGTGTAAGTGCAAACTAGTACTGTCTTTCTGGAGAGGACCTTGGCAATACCTAATTAAACCAAAATATACTTAAAACCTGTTGACTCGGCCATCCCACTTGCAGGGAACACCATGCCGATTCTCTCCAACAATGCAAAAGCACATGTGCACAAGCTTGCTCACTGCAGCGTTGGCTGCAATTGCAAAATAATTTAAAATGACATAAGTATCTATACATGGGAGCAACCACCTGTTCATAAACCGTGGTTCAGCCACACAGTGGAGTCCTAAACAGCTCTGTGAACTGATGTCATGATTTCCAGGATATATCAAGTTGGAAAAGCAAAGTGCGAGCATGTCTCCAGTTTACCGTTCTTCGTGTAATGCAGGCAATATAAGAAAATACACATGTATCTGCTTATTCGTGCAAAAGAAACGGGAAGAATAAACAAACTAATGAGGTGAGTTACCTACAGAGAGTGGATTGATACAGAGTGGAAAATAAGGAAGATTGGAAATGGAGTATTTGGGACGAGAAATACCTCTCCCTGTGTACATTTTTGTTCAGTTCTGACTCATAACTATAGTAACGTTACACATACTCCAGAAATAATTAAAATCAACCACAGTGTGCAGGGAACTCAAAATATTAATGAATGAACCTACCTATATTACAAATGAGTGACATTACCACACTGGAAGCGGGTAGGAAAGAAAACCAGCAACTTTTTAAAAACAGGATTTTGAGTATATGTATACTGTAAGGTTAAAGACAGTGATCTGTACACAAGTATACTCTAGTAAAAAGGTATGGGTTAGCAATTCTAAAAATACTTTTTGTATATTAAGATTGAGCAAATATGGATAATGGAAGATCCATAATAAAAGCAAAGGTTTCTATTTTTGAGAAGAGTTACAAATAAAAGTTGAACCGAGTGTGGAAGAACTCTGTGGTCTTGGGTAAGAGTAGAGATATTAGGGACTCCGCTTTCATATGTACAGATATGTAGAGAGAGACAGATGGGTGAGTGTGAGTATAGGTACATATATTTCCTAGTTTTGTCTACAGAAAGGACCTGAAAGCAAAGACACCTCAGTAGCAATGAGCACACCTAGTGCTCGGATATTGGTTTCTAAGTACCGTTCTCTTACAAAGGGTTCCTTGGAAAAATGATTGATACCAGGGCTGGGGCAGGGAAATTCGAAAATGAGCCTGGAACATCTTGTGGTGCCAAAAAAGTAAGGAAGTGCTCATAAAATGATGAGGGGGCAAGGGAAGAGAGGCATTTGTCAAAGGATACAGGAGCCAACTTGTTGCTTCCAATGGCTAAATCTGGGACAACTTGAAAAAATAACTGATGCTAGTAATGGATTGTAAACCATGGAAATAAATGTCCATGGTATAGATAAGTGATTGAATCAATAAAAGGGCAGAAAGGGTAGCTTTTCCTTAAAGTAGAATATCAATTAGTAGAGACAAAAGGTACGATATAAGCAGAAAATTATCAAGATAGGAATCGTTAATGAGTGCTAGACATAGTGGGCAAAACATGACAAGAAATATGTACAGAGTATCACCACAGGATACTGCTACAAAAGGAAAAGTAGTAGCAACAGTCAACTAAAGACACCACTTGCATTAAGTGATCAAGATGTGAGGACGGCATATACCAACTGATGCCATTGCACTGAGAAGGGCACAGTTCTGTGGGGTTTTGCCAAAAATATATAGCCTCAATCTAATCTTTGGGAAACCTCAAACAAACCCAAATTAAGGAACATCCTACAAAGTAAATGGCCAGTACTTTTCACAAATATCAAGGTCGTGAAAGAGTGTGAGAAACTATCGCAGATGGGAGAGAAGAGGGAGACATGACAACTAAATGCAATGTGGGATGCTGGCTGGTCCTGGAGGAGGGATTTGATGAAGGGGCACACAGGGGCTTCTCTGGTAGCAGCAATGTTCGGTATTTTGACCTGAGCGGGGGTTACATGGTTATTTGCATTATAATTCTTTAAACTATGCATATGTGTTTTATGCACTTTCTTATAAATATGATTTTGTCTCCATTAAACAAAAATGCTACCTTTTGAGTTGCCCTAAAAACTTAAATGTGTGACATTTACCTTATTCCCTTGTTATGGGTTGAATTGTCCACACTCTCAAAAAAAAATACACACACACACACACACACACACACACACACACACACGCGACACAAAGACACACACACACACACACACCTCCAGTGCCTCTGAATTTGTCTTTATTTGCAAAAAGGATTGTTGCAGATGTAATTAAAATGAAGTCATGCTGGACCCCGTCCTTATAAGAAGACCGCCATGTGAAGACAGACACACAGGGAGGCCACGTGACAAAGTCAGAGATTGACATTGTACGGCCTCAAACCAAGGAACAGGAAAGACTGTCAGCAAGCCCCGGGAAGCTGGGAGAGGCAAGGAAGGGTCCCTCTGCAGGCCGCAGAGGGATTGCAACCTCGCCGGCATCGTCAGGCTTCTAGCCTCCAGTACTGTGAAAGAAAAAGTGTCTGGTTGTTTCAAGCCACCCAGTTTGTGGCACTTCGTCACGGCCGCCCTAGAAATATAAAACATCCTGTATATCCTATGAATGAAAGCATTTGGGTTTTTTTTTTTTTGATAGGTTGTCTGTACCTTCAGTGAAAGGTCATGTGAAAGCCATGGGTTTATGGGAGCGTGACAGCTGCCTCCTTGCTCGGCACATGCAGAGCTCATCCAGAGAGAAGCAACGGTAATCTCTAGGAATATTTTTTACATCTTCCTGCCTTTAATTTATACTTCGGGATGCTATTCGGAATATGAAATCTTTGTACGTAGAGATTTCATGAAAAATCGAAGATACAGCACACTTTCTTGATATGACATTATAGGTACAATTTTTAATGTTACACTCAGAATTCAGTCAAATTGAAGCACCTGTCAAATGTGTACACGTGTGATATGATTATGACCATGACAAAGTGAAAAATAACAAATTTTAGAAAAGACGTCCTTCCTATTGTGGAAATAAGGACAACTTAAAAAGTGGGGACAAGCTGAGCAGGAGAGGTGTGTTTGCGTTTGAGATACTGAAATCATTTATGATACTTTGAATATGACTAACGAGATTCAGCCACGAGGACCAGAGTGAAGGCAACTAGCAGGAGGGGAAGGTAACCACTAGAGAGAAGACCAAGTCATCTTCTAGTTGACAATTAATTTTGCATTAAAATAGCCACATCCCAGCCCCCAAGATCTGCTACTGCACAGAATTCACATTTACAAGTACGTGGTAAATGGCCAAAGCCAGCCTGCTCTCCGTCTTTTCATAGGTGCCTGTGTGTGGGTTGGGAGCAGCCCAGGTACAAGTTGTCCATACTTCCTTTCCCCCAAGCAGGTGGTGATTTACATTAAACCACTGATATTCAACATCCTCTTTGCAGTTGGTGTTATCAAAGCCTTTATTAAAGACTTTCTAATAGTGGGTTAAGTGGATTAAGGACTATAATCGAACAATCTTGATGGTTCGGTCAGGGGCTGTGGCTACATAGTTATCTATTCCTAGGACCTGTCCTATGGAACTTAGGATCTCAGAGGAACTTGGGTTGATTCCACGTGACCAGCCACTGCAGGATGGGTGAAGTATTTATGCTGGTAATGTGCATTTTAAGTGTGAAAAGCAATGATTATTATATAACATCGTATTAGTTTCCTAGGGCTGTCATAGCAAAATATTATAAACTTAGGGGCTTAAACAACAGCAATGTATTGTCTCTCAGCTCTGGTGACCAGAAGTCCAAAATCAGAGTATCAGGGTTACTCCCTTCTGGGGGCTGTGAGGGAGGGATCTCTCTCCTTGGCTTGCACATGGCCATCTTGTCCCTATGTCTCTTCACATCACCTTCCCTTTTGTGTGTGTCTTCGTATCCAAATTTCCCCTATTTATAAGGACACTGGTCACACTGTATTAGGGCCTGCTCTCATGACCTCATTTAACTGGATTACCTCTAAAAATTCTGTCATCAGATAAGGTCACATTCTGTGCTACTGGAGTTTAGGATTTCAACATACAAATTTGGGAGGGGGCGACAATTCAGCCCATAACGTGGTTATGGATTATTACGAATTATCACACAGTAAGAAAGAGAAGCACTCTGCTCTTTAATCAGCCCAGTATGTGTTTATGATGAAGTTGAAGTTTGGGGAACACCACAAATGACATGAACAAGCTAGGTGTAAAGAGATTTTAAAGAACACGTCCTTAAAGTTTATTTTCTTCATCCGTGTCTATTAAACCTAGAGAAAAGCTCAGCAAGTGGCGTAATTTCTTTTCTAATTTTGAATGTCTCACAACTTAAGACCCATTAAAACCCAGCCCTTTGCCACTTGAAGCTCGGCGATGTCATGGGGCTGGCATGCTTGCGTCTCCATGGTGTCGCCTGCTCTGAGGGCGACATGTCATCCCATCAGGCGGCATCGCCCGTCTGGACGACAAAATTCCTGCAAACATGCCGTGCAGTGGCACTGAGCTCCCTCATTCTTGACTTCTCACTCCTTTCTCAACCTGAAAACTTTTTTTTTTTTTTGAACTGGGGGTGAAATTCACATACCATAAAATTAACCATCTTAAAGCGAACAAATCAGTAGCATTTAGTATATTCACAATCTATGCAACCGCCACCTTCTACCTAGTTTCAGAACATCACCCCAGAGAAGGCCCCATACCTACTCAGCAGTTACTCCCCGTGACCTCCGCCACCCAGCCCCTGGTAACCACTAATCTGTGTTCTGCCTCTATAAATCTACTGATTCTGGATATTTCATAATAATGAAATCATACAGTATGTGGTCCGTGTCTGGATATTTTCATTTAGCATAATATCTTTGAAGTTGATATTCATTGTAGTGTGCATCACTGCTTCATTCCTTTTTATGATTGAATATTATTCCATCGCATACATATGCTGCAATTTGCTTATTTATTTGGCCTGTTTACCCCTTTTGGCTGTTTTGACTACTGTAGCTGTGAACAATTGTGTACATGTATCAATCTGATTACTAGTACCTGTTACCAACCTAGTTCTGATTTTTTTACATTTTAATAAAAACATTCCTTCAATACATTATAAAAAAGTTATTAATGCACACGGTTTTTAAAAAGCTTAATAGTATTTAAACAGGGGTCCCAAAACCCCAGGCTGTGGACCGGTACCGGTCCGTGGCCTGTTAGGAACCGGGCTGCGCAGCAGTAGTTGAGCTGCAGGGGAGGGCACGAAGCTTCGTCTGCATTTGCAGCTAATCCCCAGTGCTAGCGTCACCGCCTCAGCCCCACCTCAGATCATCAGGCATTAGATTCTCAGAGGAGCACCGGTCCCTGGTGCTGCAAAGGTTGGGGACCGCTGTATTAAAAGGCTTACAATCAAAACAACCATCCCATGTTCTGTTCATCTCCACCTCATAATCTATTCCCCAGAGTTCTCAGCCATGCTTCTCACCCCACTGTGGTGCCAGGCCTCCCTGGTCAACCTCCAGGTCCTGTGCAAGGAGGGATGGAGGTTGACCCCTGGCTGTACAGTGTTGAGAGGTGACATGGAGGCAGGCCTCACGCCTCCGGTCCCCCTGCCCCGGTGACTGGCACTGCCCATACACATTCCACCCCACCAATCAGAACATGGTTGGCATTTCTTGTACACTGCTAGCTCCTCTCCTACTCTCTGTGCCCTTGTGAATTTGTATCAGTTTCTTTCTACTACTATGTATAGATATATGTTCTTTTACAGAAATGGGACCACAGTGCACACCGCTTTTTTTCACATATTCTATTATAAAATCTCCAACGTTGTGACATAGTCGCCTTAGTTGTAATGGTTAGGAATGAGAGCCCAGGAGCCCCACTGCCTAGTGCAAATACTAGCTCTAACACCTATTCTCAAAGGATTGAAATGCCTTGTTCAGGTTCCTCCTCTATAAAATGGGAGTAATAATCACCCTACCTCATATGGCTGCTGGGAAGGCAAAACACGCTATTGCATGTAACTGGGAGGGTGAAACATGCTATTGCATGTAGTTGAGAGTGTGAAACATGCTATTACATGTGAAGTTCTTAGAAATTGGCTTAGCACTTAGCCAGTACTCAATAAATGTTTTCTGCATGATTTTGACGGCTGTATAATATTTCATTGTGTGGACGTGCTATAATTTATCTAATCGTCCATGTCTGTTAACTAGGTTTATAAATAATTTAGAGACAATAACCAATACTCATATAGCTAAATCTTTGGGCACATCAGCAATTATTTCTTTAGAATACATTCTTAGAAATAGAATTGCTGGTTCATCAAGTATGAACATTGTTAATGATTATATACATATAAATTTTTTCTTTAGATATGTACCAATTTATATTCCAACTAGACCTTGAAGGTGTTCTGTTTCAGGTGCTCTATTACCAACAATGGAAATTTTTATTTAAAAAATGTATTTTGGCAACTCGATGGGCACTCAAAAAAAATCTTTCATTTCAGTGTCATTTATTATGCAGCTTGAGGTTTATCTTTCCCTCATTACATTTAAATACTTTAATTTCAGACAGAATTTTATATGCGTTTTTGGACCAGTCTGTAACATTTTTATTGTGTCACAGATTTCTACATTAGCACCACCTCTCAAAATCCCACAAATTCTCTAGGAATTTTTAAAAATTGTGTTAAGTGTATAGTTTAGTTTGGGGGGAAATTGATATTATTATGATAATAAATGTTTTCATCTGGGAACTTATACAGGAACAAGATGTCTATCTGTGCAACAAGGACTTTTAAGATAATGACATTCATTCCAGAAAAAAAGTTTTGAGGAGCTCAGTTCGCTTTCAAAATCTAAAATTAGTCTTATGTTTGCAATTTCGAATTCAGTGCATTTTAGGGAGAAAATTTCTGCCCCTTTTGCTTTTTGTTTGACCTTATCTAAGGCATTTTACAATTTTTACTATTTTTTTATCGTCTCTCATCTACTTTTAAGCTGCTGTTTTCTATACATCTCTTAGTTCATTATCCTGAAAAATAGCCTTTCCCTTCTTTTAGCTATAAGATGTCAAAAATAAACAGCAAATATTCATTCAGTATGCATTCGACTCAATTCAATATGAATAAACATTCGGCAAATACTGAGCGTTTGCCAAGTAAATATAGTAAATCATATTAATGTGCTACTTGATAATAAAGTGTGATCTTTCACATTTAGCATCCAAATCACTGAAAAATAATCGCTATCAGACTCCTTGCTTGCGGCTTACTAATCAAGTTTTCCACATGGTATCCTGCCCAGCAAGCTGGCTCTTGTTGGCTTCTTTTAACCCTGTCCTCAAGACAAATCACACTTGATTGGCTGCACGGTCCATTACTTCCAGCTTAGCGATGCTGTAGAAGTGCATTCTTTCTCTGACCATCTCCACTCCCACACTTGTGCCCTCAGCCTTTCCTCCTCCTACCTGCTTTGGTTCTTCCTTCCGCCTCTCGCAGTTCCTTTCTCATCCTGTGTCCCTGGGATGTTTATTGCAGTACGATCTGGAATCAGTTTAAGCCTATCGATAAGAGAATTTTAAAACAAAATTTTAACCTATTCTGTAACTGGTAGTGTGATCTTAAGCAACTTACTTGACCTTTTTGTACCTGTTTCCTTGATAAAATGGGGATACAGAAATACCTATTCCATGGGGTTGTTTTGATGATGAAATGGGCTAATATTTATGAAGCACTAGAAGAGTACCTTATGCACAGTAAGCAGCATATATATGTTAATTAAACAGAAAGAGAAAACATTTTTTCATGGAATATTACACAATCGTTTAAAAAAATCAGGGTTCTATGTAAATGACATATTATTAAGTAAAACCATTTACATAATATATAAATCTATGTGTACAAGATAAGTCAAATAAAAGTGATACAGAATAATACCTATATTATGATTATATGTATTATAGATGTATGTATCACACACAGGGAGAAAATTATATAGAGGAATATATCCCAAACTTTTGACTATAACTAATTTCTGGATGGAGAATTTTTACTTTCAGTTATGTATACTTCTATACTGTTTCAATTTTTAATAATGTTGCATTAACATACTACTTGTATAAGTAAAATATTTCAAAAGAAAAAATAGGCAAAGAACATGAACAGACAATTCATAAAAGAAGAAACACATGATTCAAGCATATGAAAAGATGTTCAAGATTAGTAAAATATAAGTTGAAACAAAGAGATACCAACTTTTGCCTGTCAAATTGGCAAAAAATAAAAATGCTTAATAACATCCAGGATTAAGAATTTACATGTTCATAAAATGTAATGGAATTTAAAGAGGGAAAATTGTATGCATGTGTGTGTATGTGCATGTATAAAATGACCTAATGATTTCAATTCTATACTTCTGACTCTATCCTACAGAAATTTTAGCACAAATGCGTAAAGATGAATGTGTAGAATATTTACTTAAACATGATTTGTAATACAAAAATCACATAAATTTCCATGCTATAAGAAAGTACAGGTTGTGGAATACTATGCAACCATTAAAAAGAATAAGTTGGGTTTTTTTTATGCACTAAGCTGAAAAATCCATAATAAATTTTTTTAAATTATGCTGCAGAACAATATTAATGGTAGGATCTCATTTTTGTAAAAATAATTTTAAAATGGAAAAACTTCTTCAGCGTAAATATGTTTTCAAAGCCTAGAAAAATGATGTCCAGGGTTTACACATGAACTGAGTGTTATTAGGGCGGGGTAGGAAGCAGGGGAAATGATTACGTTCATGTTACACAGGTCTGCAGTGCTTGTCCTTGTTTCTGTGAGCTTCTGCTACCTTCAAATTTTAAAAGTTTTTTTTTTTAAGAATCCACATTTTAATTAACAACTCTATGTGTGACTATATTTTCATAAAGTACAGCATTAAAAACAAAAGGGGCAGGGAGTATATAGGAACCTCAATTTTGCTGTGAACCTAAAAATGCTGTAAAAAATAAAGTCTAGGTGGGAAAAAAAATGGCATAAATGATAGAGGCTGTTCATCCCTCTGGCGACTAAATCAAAGTTGCGATGGAAACAAGGAGCAGCAGCAAGGAAAAAGCGCCTGGGATCTACAAGCCACACAACTAGGGAGGAATCCAAGAAAACACTCTGCAACAGCAGAAGGTAGGACGGGGCGAGGACGTGGAGCTGCCCGATCTCCAGCAGCTGACTGAGAAGGAGGCTGTGGCAGCGACAGACGCCTCTTAAAGGGGCCGCGTCTGCAAGCAGATTTTCATGGTGACTGACCTGCTCGCTCTGAGCACCAGTGCCAATTCGGCTGTGCGCAGGGGCACCAGAGATTTACAGGGAGACATTGTTGGAGTGAGGGCCCAGGCGAGGCTTGCTGGGTACACATGTGTCAGCGGTATCTATTGGTTCCTGTTGAGCCCTCCCCCCTCCCAGTGTGTGGACACAGAGCCACCATAGTCGGGACATCATCAAACTGGATAACAGAGGTCGCTCCACCCAGAGGATTCCCTGAAACCCCACCTCCCCCAACTTGCAGCCCCACCGAAGCCACATCCAGATGTATCCTCAGCGAGTCAGGTGCTCCTTGCTGAGACTCACACTGGAAGCAACTGGCCTCAGTTTCTGGTGTGGCCTTATGAGGCAACTATAAGCACAGCATCTGTGGATTGCTTGCTGAATCTTAACAAGTGGCCCTGGAGGGGTAGAGACTAGGGCTAAATTTGGCCTGCAGCTGAACCCCTCTCCGGACTGTACCACTGGACACTGACTTCACAAATCCACACTAATAAGACCGGGAAACTTAGGATCTTTACTTAGTAGATAGAAACAGACAAACAGATATGGAAAAGCAGCCAAAATGGGAAGACAAAGAAGCAGAAACCATATGAGAGAACAAAACAGAGATCCAGATACAATGGAGTCAAGCCATCTAACAGATGCAGAGTTCAAAACACTGGTTATAAAGATGCTCAATGAACTTTTGGGAAGTGTAGATGAATTCAGTGAGAACTTCAATAAAGAGATAAAAAACATAAAGATAGAAATGGAAATTATAAAAGGGAACCAGTCTGAAATGAAGAACACATTATCTGAGATGAGAAGTATATTAAATGAAATAAACAAAGGAATAAACAAAGTGAATGAAGAAGAGAATCAAATACCTTTTCTAGAGGACAGGAAAGCCAAGGACACTCAATCGGAATGGCAAGAGATAAGATGCCAAGAATATAAAAATAATTTAAGGAGGATATGGGACACTATTAAGGCTCCAAATATTCATCTGATCGGTGTAACTGAAGAAAATCGAGATGTTGAACAGCTGTTTGAAGAAATAATGATGGAAAACTTCCCTAACCTGGTGAAGGAAATGGACATAAAACCCCAGGAAACTCAGAGAATTCCAAAAATCCAGGATCCAAAGAGGCCCACACCAAGACACATCATAATTAAAATGCCAAAGGTTAAATACAAAGAGAGAATATTAAAAAGCAGCAAGAGAAAAACAAGTAATTACATATAAAGGAAAACCCATAAGACTGGCAGCTGATTTCTCAAAAGAAACTATGCAGGACAGAGGGCTTGGCACAAAATATTTGACAGGATGAAGACCCAGGATCTACAACCAAGAATAATTTATCCAGTAAAGCTATCATTTAGAGTTGAAGGACAGATAAAGAGCTTCCCAGAGAAAAATAAGCTAAAGGAATTTATCACCACCAAGCCAGTATTACAGAAAATGTTGGAGGGACTTCTTTGAGAATAAAACACATGTATCGAAAACAGGAATATAGAATGGTAACAACTACATTCCTATCAATAAGTACCTCAAATGGAAAAGAATTAAGTGCTCCAACCAAAAGATAGAGTGGCTGAAAGGAAAAGAAAACAAGACCCTACGTATGAAAAGGAAGGGGATGGAAAAAGATATTGCTTTGATGGACCTAGAAGGTATTTAAGTCAGATAGAGAAAGATAAACACTATATGATTTCACTTATATGCGGACTCTAAGGAATAAAAAGAATAAACTAATCAGAAACAGACTCACAAATGTAGTGGACAATTTGGTGTCGGACAGAGGGGAGGGGAGATTGGGGAGCTGGGAGAATGGGGCAAAGGGCTAAAGAATTACAAATTACTAGCTGATGGATGGTCACGGGGATGGGGAGCACGGCACAGGGAACGCAGTTAACGCTAATACATTGGCTAGGTGGAGGGTCAGGGGAGGGAGGGAGCAATTGGGAAGATGGTTTTATGAACTATATAGATGTCTAACCAATGTACTGTATACTTGAAACTAAATTAAAAAATAAAATAAAATAAAGTCTGGGCATTCTCAAGTCAAATCTCCCAAAGTTTATGCTGGAAATTAAAGTTTTAGCTGTGTTGCAGTGTCAAATACAGATTCCTATATCTTAACTAATATCAAGAAAGAAATAACATGCAATATAATATTTTAAGATAAAATGATATGCTGCATTTTTTACGCATTCAAAATTTTACATAAAGGGAATAGTTTCTTAAGGGAAAATTGCAAAGTTTAAGCATACACTCACCATAGGCTACAGCAATCGTGCTTCTCGATATTTTCCTAAAGGAGTTGAAAACTTATGTCCACACAAAAACCTGCACATGGAAGTTTATAGCAGCTCGATTCATAAATGCCAAAACTTAGAAGCAACCAAGTTAATAGATGAATGAAAGCATTAACTGTGGGTACATCCAGACAATGGAATAGTATTCAGTGCTAAAAAGAAATGAGCTATTAAGCACAAAAGACGTAGAGGAACCACTTATGCAGATTGCTAAGTGAAAGAAGACTATCTGAAAAGCTACATACTGGATGTTTCCAACTATATGACATTCTGGAAAAGGCAAAAACTGTGAAGAGAGTAAAAAGATCTGTGGTTGCCAGGGGTCCAGAGGTGGGAGAGAGGAATAGGCACAACACAGGGGATTTTTAGGGCAGTGAAATGCTTCTATATAATACTACCATGGTGGATACATGTCATTATACATTTATCAAAGCCCATAGAAAGAACAAGACAAAGCACGTAAACTATGGAATTTAGTTAATAATAATATCTCTATGTGCATCCATCAATTGTAACATTACCACACTAATACAAGATGTTAATAATAGGGGAAATGAGGATAGGTAAGGGGGTCTGTGGAAACTTTTCTATAAACCTAAAACTGCTTTTAAGAACAGTCTATTAATTAGAAATAAAAGTGTAAAGGGTGAGGTTCATGCTTCCCACCGGATCTCCTGGTTGGAGGGCCATGGCAGAGCCCAGTAGTTCATCACAGCACATTGTTACTTGGGTTCAAGGGCAGCCCAGGTACTTGAAGAACAAAGGAAGCATGCAAATGGCAGGCAGATTTAGCTGTTTTTTTTGCATGAATAGAAAACCCATCAAAAAAGCAAAAATCACTCTCCTTTCTGCTCCTTAACAACTCCTCCCACCACCACTGCACATCTCTTGTATTTTCATTCACACCTGGATCAAATCCTATTGTCAGACTGTGCTTCTTAAGTCCCATGAAGAGGCCCACATGTCCCCCTGGCCTAGTCTCTGAGCGGTCCTGAGCAAGGGAGGCGGGCTATTTGTAAACTCAGGCCCAGTTTTGTGTCCCATGTGCCTGGAGCACACCCGGATAACCCTCAGCCCGCTGAGGCATCCTCTTCCTTGAGGTTCTGTTGGAGTTCCCCGATTCATTGACCTGAACTTCTGTGTCCCAGTTTCAGATCTACTTCCTGTAGGAATGTAAAGTCCAAGAGGGCGGGGAACGGCATTTTCACTGCTTTGTTCTCTGAAGTATCTTCTGCACCTAAAACGATGCCTCATTCATAAAAGGAGTGTAAACACGTGTAAAAAATAGATGAGAAAGGAAAATATGTATATACATAGTTTTCCCAATTATTTTCATTTTTTTATTTTTGGAAAAAGCTCTCTTTTTCTCTAAGACTATGTCCTTCCTACTTCTTTGGTGTTAAAATGGCTTTTCTCAAGTAGTACTGTTTGCCTGTGAGGGAGGGACATTTACTTTGCACCGTCATCCTCCGTACCTTTTGGTATTACCTATTTAAAAATAAATAAATACAAATTTAAAGTTAAAAATAAATAAAATAATTCCAGTTCTTGCTTTTATGATGGCAACTTTTTATATGTCCATAATTGGCAGGACTTGAAATTAAAGATTGTAATTATATTAATTTCCTAAATTTATTTATTTATTTTTTTACTGGTAGCAAAATTCCCCAAATCCTAAAGCACTGAGTACACTGTCTTGCACACACTGGGCACTCAAATATTTGATGAGCAAATGAACCACCTCTAGTTTGAAAAGCTTGAGGTTAGTGTACAGACTTCACAAATAAGTCTCCCTCAGAACACGTGGAGGGCCCTTGTCCTCTGTCACTGTACCCTAACAACAAACTCCTAATGGCTTTCTCCATGACGAGGTTCTCTCGTCCCCCCCACCCCGCCCCACTGTCTACAAGCACACTTGGGGGCCACTCCGGGCAGGGTGTGGGGACTTCTGCGGGAACACGCGTGGTGGTGGGTTGAAAGTCAGGCTGCATCTGCGTCAGAAGCACGGGTGGAAAGACACCCTGTGAGACCTGCCCACTGCCACGCTCCCTCCCCGACCTGGGCCTCCTCCAGAGGCCTTGCCTTGCTCATCAGGGGATCCCCACGTCTAGCAGAGTGTGACCTTATTTTGAAAGAACGTCGTTGCAGGCGAGGTCATACTGGAGTGTGGGGGACTTAATCCAGTGTGACCCATTTCTCCACAAGAAGAAAACACCCTGTGACGAGGCAGACACTCAGGGAGCGTGCCCTGTGCAGGGCCACCGCTGTAGGCCAAGGTCTGCCGAAGACTGCGGGAACCAGAAGCCAGAAAGAGGCGAGAAAGGCTCCCCCAGAGTCCCGCAGGGAGCACGGCCCTGCCTATACCTGAATTTCGGACTCCAGCGTCCAGACGAGAGAACGAATTTCTGCTGTTTGACTCACCCAGTCCGTGGTGCTTCGTATAACAGCAGCCCCGAGAAAGGGATATTTTAAATGTACGACTTCCCCACCAAGTAACCATCCCACCCGCCACAGTTTTGTTCGGTTTTTTACCCCGAAGGTGATCACATAATTTGAACTACACGTACTGATAGAGCTCTCTGAGGTACGTATTCCCTTTTCCACTCCCTGGAAACACATGCTTAAGTAGATACACAGCAAGCACAGGCACCCGGGTGCACCCTCGTTAGGGTGTGCTCTGCGCCAGGCTCCGCGCCCAGTGCTCGTGCCCACAGGGCCCCCACGGACCTGGCTGAGGTGCAGATTCAGATTCCGAAGGCCCAGGGACAGCTGAGCCTCCGAACTTTCAGCCCGGTCTTTGGTCCTGCAGATGCTGCTGGGCCTCGGACACGCTTGGAGCAGCAAGGCTTTTAGTTCGTGGCCCACCCAAGTCCTGCGGAAAACAGTGGATGCCCACGGGAGACACCAAGGGCTGGACTGGGCAAAGGATGGAACGGGGTTCCCAAACAGGGGTGTGAATCAGGAGAGGGCGTCCTGCCAGCTCCGCGAGTCTTGCCCACATAGTGGCACAGGGGACAACATCTCTTCCCCAGGGTCATTTATTTTCATTGCCAATAAAAACATTAACTTTTGGATTTCGATTTACTGATGAAAGGATGGTTAGAATGCCTTTCACGAAATCAGAGACCAGTGCCTCTGATTTCTCTCCGGGATTTTAAAGTTCTTCCTAAGTCCAGATGCTCTGAACACTTAAAGATGCTTTAATAATCACGGTAATAATATTGATAATTTTTAAATTAAGTAATAATTTTAAAGGAAGTCTAGATGGTTTCACTGGTCAAACATCTAATTACTAAAGCAGAGAAGTTGACTGTTGGGACACTTAACCATGGACTTAGGAGAGAGGGTGGTGGGATAAAATGTCACATAGGGCTGTTTTTCAAGTTAATGTTTGACAATGTGAGAAGTGGATTTCATCAGATCAAGAACAGCCTTACCAACCTTGTATCAGAAGCCTGTACCTCGAATAAGCTTTTGTCCTTCTGAGAATACAGCATGAAGTTAACCAAACCTCCCACTTAATATCACCAATGGGAAGTGCTGGAACCCTAGCCGGCGGCCGGCCTGGGCTGGCCTCGAGCAGACACCTCCCACCCTCTGCACAAGCCACTGACTGCATTTCTTCAGTGGGTTTTATTACTGTGAAGAAAAACTTTTTTTATTTCTACCACATGATTTGACACTAAAAATTATTAAAAAGAACTTAACAAAACCAAAGCCGCAACGAAAAACCAGTGTGTTGTGTATGTATCGTTTTTATGCTTCGGACCGGTTTTATTATTTTTGGAACTATTACAAGACTTCTGTTAAACATGTTGACTGTTAAGAGGAAACAGACTCTTGGCAAATGTGGAAAACCAATTACAGAAAACGTCTCTGCGAGAGCTCGAGAAACACCAGGGAGGCACAGAGGAAAAGCTTGTGCTGCCCCTTCTCTAACTGCCGAAAACACAGACGGAGCGATCGCCTTGAAGAAAAAATACAACTGTTACATCGCCGTCTTTATTTTTATATTTACAGGCAAAGACAGTAAAATGATACTTCTCAGATTTGCTCATAATGTAGTAGAGTACAACATAGAATTACTTCTCAAGATAAATCTGACATAAGGAAAGTAATATTTTCAAAATAAACAACCTAAAGAATGAGTATCTGCTACATTCACACACAAACAAAACTTCACCCCTAATGAATCAAATTACCTTTACATTTAAACCCTTGAATTAGAAATATTAATTTACTCAGCTTTTGAGAGCATACCTGTTGTATACAGTGAAGAAACAGCATGCTATCATGTAAATACTAATTAAAAGATATAATTTTATCTATGTAAATACTAACAGGATTGAAATAAATGAAGTTTCAATTTCGAATTGATTAAGTTTGAAAAACTGTAAAGCTGATCTAGAAAAAGAATCAATAGAGGTGACAAAACGTTTTCAATTACTATTTAGCTATTATTTCTTGATGTTCTCCCATGTGTTGGGCGCTGTGTTAAGCACCAAGATGTGCACAGGGGTAAGACATGACCTTGGACTTCAAGGAACTTCCAGTTTGGGAAAAGGCAAAGCAGAAATTTAAATACGATGCGGTAAAGATGCAGCCTGCACGGAAGAAGCTCAAGCAAGTTTTCACAGAATATTCTTAACAGGGAGAACAGCATGCTTAAGGGTCAAAGTGTGTGTAGGGAGGAAGAAGAGTTTGCTGTATGAGAGAAAAAGGATGCAGAAGGGCAGGGCCGCAGATTAACCTGGAGCTGTAGGTGGGGGCCAGATCACCGTGGACGTCTGGGGCAGGCATCAGAGGAGGGAAGGAAAGGCACATTCACTGGGGCTTTTTCAAGAGACTTTTAAGAGTGTGGGCAGAGTGAAAGGAAGCAACAAGGTAAGGCATCTGGGGATCAGCAACTGGGAATCCAGGAAGCCATCGATACCCCGAGGCTGAGGGGTCGGAGGCAGAAGATGGCGGTACGAGAACCTGGTGGTGTGCTGGTGCCCGGGAGAGGGGTGGCCACCTGTTTGTTGAGTGCTAAGAAGTACTAGTAACAAAATAAACAAGAGTAGGTGCTTGTTATGAGATTTAAAATGTTTCTACACACTTATAAGGTGCTTTAATGTTTGGATGTGAGAAACATTAGATGGTAATTACATGCTTAATTATGGAACTTTGTAAAAATAAAATAAAAAGACAACTACTAGCTAAGAAGAGGCCAGGTGGTTCCTCTGTAGTCAGGCCTGCCTCTCTGGGCACCTTGGGTATTAAGACGCTGAATGTGGCCCTGCCTGTCACCCACTGATGGCAGTGGGACTTGGTGGGTTTGGCTTTGCCAGATGTCCCTTCCTCCATGCAGTTCTGTGGCTTACCTGCCAGTATTTCACGGAGATGGCGCACCGTTTGTTGGCCAGGGACAAAGAGCGCTAAGTACTGGCGGCAGAGCAGGTGGGAGCGGGAAGACGGCTGAATACAATCCTTTTGTCCCTCTGGGCCTCCGGGACGTCAAATCCTAACGCTGATCCTTAATCACAAAAGTTAAACAGACTTAGCCAACTCAATTTCCAGTGATAATGAGCATCAGAAAGCACATGGATTAATGAGTCGCAAATGATCCCCTTCAGAATAATTTTATTTCTAATTTCTTAACCCTCCTGATACGGGAACTGTGAACAAGCGATGACGGGCCCCGATTTGGGACTGACTGCCCTCTTTTCCCACCTTTGGCAGAGCTACAGATGACCACTACCCTGGCCATTAATTGTAGAACCAACGCCTGGAGAGACCAAGGTAAATGAGGGGCAGCAACCCTTTACCTTTGGTTGTCGTTAAGGATGTGCCATATCTCAGCCAAAGGTACAAAGTGAAGAAAGGGAAAAAAAAGTCTTAAAGGCACAAGCCTTTCGTCTCGGCTTTATGCTATCGACCCCCCCAAATTCCTGTGTTGCATTCTTTGTTTCTCCTCCCTTCTCCATCTTCTGAAGGACTGGGTAACACGAACATTCCTCCGATAACGGAATGACAGTACACCAGCACCTTTTTTGAGACCGACACCAATTATATGCAGTAAACACGGCCAGCAGGTATTAACTGGGCCCTATGAAGCAACACATCTGAAAGAGAGAAAAAGACAGAGAAGCGGAGGGTGAGGGGACTTAGTCCCGTGCTACTGTCCATGTATAGTCTGTCTAAAAACAAAAAGATGCAAATTTGAGGGATGTTTCTCAAACGATGATAGGGCTGCTTGACTTTCTGTAGCAAAATAAATACATATGGCAATCTTGTATCCACATGGTCACCTAAAATACAAATGAACAGAAGGGCTAATGCAAAAATATTTAAATGTATAACTGTCAAAAAGAACTGATCAAAAGTGGATTAATAATCATATCCATAGAAATAAGTAAGTCTGTTTAGTGAGTGGTTGAGGACACACAGCCACATGGCTCTGAGCAGAGTCAGACAGGATTTCAGGCCGGATTCCCAGCTCTGCACGCACCAACTATCTGACGTTGGGCAAGGTTTCCAACCTCTAGAGCTTCAGTTTCCATGTCTCTAAAATGGAGATAATGATTGTATTTGCTCCTTAGGATTTTTGTGAGGATCAAAGAAGACACTTAGAGTGGTGTTTGGCATGTACCAAGTATTACATCAATATTATCACATTATATAGATAATTCTATAGGTATATATCAAATACCAAAGCAAAAATCCTAAGGAAAAGACTTGCGGGAAAAGTCTAAAACTTATTTGGCAAGACACCTCACACCTTATAGACTATATCATATTACCTGCTGCTTGTGTTTAGTACAAACATCTTAATTTCAGTTTAATCTCTAAATTTTAATCTTTAATTCACTCGCCTTTAAGTAAAATCGGTTTAATTATAAATATCAACAATTTAAATGCTAGAAGTTTAAATAATCAAAAGTAAATTTGCTTCACTCACAGACATCCACACAACTATTCATGTTTCGCTTCCAGGAAAAGCTAGAATCTTTATGGTGATGATTTCTGCTTTTTTAGTCCTTTATTATGATGGGTGAGGGTGCGGAGCCTGGAACAACTATCATCTAAAGAAGCTGCAACAATGTCTTAAAATTTTCCTTGTATCTCTTCGCTTTATAATACCACACACACACACACACACAAAGGACATTGCAAATTAGTATAATTCTGAGGGAAGTCTGTAAAATAAACTTATTTAACATCAAATCTGGTTTAGTGGAAATTCCTCTAATAAGGAATGAGGTCATGTCTCTTGCAATGAATCATGTCCATTAAACTTATCTTCTTTTCTGGATGCTTTCCTTCCTTCATTTGTTTGTCATTTCCAAGTCTCTAATTCTTGTTGATTGTTCAATTAACTGAAATTACTAATATATATTTTTTAATGTTGAAGAGGGCATGAAACTGAAGCTACAAAATATCTGTATCAACACGTCTGCTTCTAACTCTACAATAATTTTTCACGTCGTTTTTTAAAAAGCAAATACCACCTTAATTTTACTCAAAATTCTCTCAACATTTTCCATTTGTCTCTTATTTCATGTGTCTTCTCTTTTGCCATTTTCCTACTCCTTTGATACTGGGAACAAAATAGGAAAGATAGTTATTCTTTATTATAATATTCCATTACCTGGAAAACTTCTTTAAGATGAAAGAAAACGCTGCTCTTCAACATTGTCTAAATAACTGATTGATCTCCATACATTTTTCTCCTGCTCTCATTTTCCTTTACTCCAAAATTACACAGTAAAAGATTACAACTCCGCTTGAATAACTGCCACACATTTTCAAAGACCATCTGAGGAGAACTACAATGTCCTCAAGAGCTCTTTAAAAGGTCTCATCTATTTCAAGGCCTTGAGATATGATCCAATACATAGGATGGATCGGGAGTTTAAGTCTAGACTCAGAATGAGTTTTTTTAACAAAGGAAGCAAACTTGGAAAGCTACCAGGGCAGGGCCATCTTTTTCACACGTGCGGAAACTAAGGCAGTAGTCTAAAACAAGGTTATTTCATATATGTCCCTGCTAATGGCATAAAGGTGCTATTTCAAAATACAAAATGTAGATATCCACATCAATTTTGCTTAAAATTCTTAAAGAATATTCAGATGAATTTTTCTCAGATCCTAAAGGAATCTTGGACAAAACTAAGCCGTTTTTATAACCGTTGGCCCTTCTCAATTACCTTGGTATTTTTAAACTTAAAGGAAGCCCTTATGTCAAACACAATGGTTTTATTTCCTTGAGAATGATTTTGTATTTTGAAATAGCACCTTAATGCCATTATCAGATTCCAGGATCTCCTAAAAGTTACGTTTTCCCACTACGGTGTCCCCACCATCGAGGGGACGCCGGAGCGGGCGGCGACCGGGCTGGCCCGGGCCCTCGCTCCGCACCCATTTTGATCTGTGGAAGGGCGGCGGGCAGGGACAGAGACGACCGCGACCAGACAATGTCCTGCATTCACAGGGGCCTGGGCCAATCACAGGCCGGCGCCTCTCGGTCCCGCGCGGCGCCACCGGCCACGGTTCGGCCGGAGGAAAACCTGGCCTCCGGGCAGCCATCTGCGGCCATCGCTGGCCGGGCTCCCGGCGCTCCCACTGCAGCCCACCGGAGGAGGGGCCCGCGGTGGCGGGCGCCGCGGCGTCCCCTGGGGCAGGGGTCGCGCACAAGGGCAGGACGCACCGCCCCCTCCGGCTCGGGCACGGCGCTGTCCCTTTAAGACGAGCCTCCTCCCGGGGCCGAGAAGCGCGTCGGCGGCCCCGCCGCGGGGGGCAGCGACATCCGGGCTACCGGGCGGGCGACGACGACGGCCCCTCGGGCAGCTCCCATTGCCCGCGGGACGCCTGGCTGGACGCGAATGCGGAGCGCCGCCGGGGCGAGACGGGGCAGTCGGCGCCAGGGGAGCCCCCAGCCGGTGCGCCCCGCCGCCGCCCGCCCCTACCTCGCGGACGTCCCGGCCCGGGCCCGGACGCCGCGGCCGCACGAGGGTCACGGACGCTCCGTCCGCGGAGCCGCGCCGCGCGCGCCCGCCCCGGCCCGCCCCACCCCCTGCGCGTGCACAGGGGCGGGGCGCGCGGCGGCAGCCAATCAGCGCCGGCCGCCCGGGACCGCCCCCGGAGCCCTCGCGGGGGGCGGCGCGCGAGGGAGGACTTCGCGGGGGGCGCGGCACCGGGAGGCGGGCGTGGAAAAGCGGGAGTGGCGAGGCGCGGGGGAGCTGGACGCGCAGCGGGCCGGGCACGACGCCGAAGCTCCGCCGTGGTGAAGGGGCGGGAGCGGCGGGGAGGGGCGCGGGCCGCTCGTGAGAACCGGCGGGAGGTGGGGGAGGCGCCGGGAGCAGGTGGCGCGAGGAGGCGGGGAGGGGTGGAGTGGGAGGGGCGGCGCGGGGTCCTGGAGATTGGGCTCCAGGGATGGATGGGTCGAGTCACCAAGCGTAAAGCTAGAATCTGTCGAGGTTTGTTTATGCAGCACAGAGAACTTGAAGTTGTGTACTTGCTGGTAGAGATATATTCTAAGATATTCCTCTGTCCGAGTTCGTGTGTGTGTGTGTGCGTGCGCTTTTCAAGTAAAGGGGTTACATATTTTAAATTTCTGGTGATATTTATTAAAATTGAAAGTTGATGACTTAAAATTTTTCACGGGGTTGGGAAAAAGAAGAGCAAAAAGCATTTAGAAAGAAAATCCATTTCTGTGATCTACTCTACCAAATATTTGAGAAAGAATATGTGTCAGCAATCGGTCACATTGAGTTGATGTGTAGGTGTGTGGTGGCTTGGAGACGAGGTCAAGACGCAGTGATCGTGAACAAGCCCCTGCCTACCCCAGGGTCTTATTTTCTCCACTTGCAAAATAGAGCAGTGAACTCGCTCTCTCTCAGCATGTTGTGTGATTCGGTGTATATTTGCAGAGAAGTGAAATTTAAGCATTGTCCAGCCTTAGGAGGTGGGCTCCCTTGGGGAGTTATCCTGGGCCACCTTCTCTGTACGCCTCTGGGTGGTCTCATCTACTCACAGAGCGCCATCCTACTTCCAGACCACCCTGCCCTGAGGTCTGAGCATATTTAACTTGAGTGCCACAGAGACGTCATAATCGATGTGTACTAAATGCAGCTCCACATCGTCCCTCCAAACTTCCCGTGTTTCCCATTTTAGCAATTACATCACCACAACTTGGTCATGAGCCCCCCCACCCCCATCCCATCCTCCACTCGTTAAGCCCAGGCTGTTTTACTTCCGTAAATCCTGTCGTCTGGTTGTCGCTCCTGCCACACTCTGACTACCCCCCAAGCAAGCCACCATCGTCTTTTACCTGGTTTGCCGCAGCTACCTGCTCACTAGTCCCTCGGCCTCGGGCTTTGCTCCTTTTCCATCTCGACCTTGCAACCAGATTATTTTAAAGTAAATCCGATCGTGTTACTTACTCCCGTTTAAATCTTTTAGGGGATCTCTATTTACCTCGGGATAAAGTCCATCTCCTTAAATTTGCTTTATAAGGCTCTCCTAATCCCGTTTTCGTTTACATCTCCAGCTGGATCTTTTACCACCGGACATTCCTCTCACCCACCCCTCCCCGAGTTCCACCCTACCTGAAATACTTTCATTTTTCTAAACGTGCCCAGTCGTCTCTAGCTTCTGCAACGCTCCTCTTCCTCCGCTTTTCCTCAGAGGTGGCTGTCTTCTCTTTTTACCTATTTACCCAAAGTGAGGATTAGGGGCGCCATTGCATCCCTACCTCTCCTGTGCACCCGTAGCCCATCATCCTGCCTGAGTGTTAAATCCCACGCCTTCGCAGCGCGGGCTGCATCCTCCTCGGCATTGTTACCAGTTCCTACCATGGTCCCTGGCAATTCAGGTCGGAGACCAATAACCCTTTTAGAATACACAGTGATGGACACAGGAAGCCAAAAATAATGAGTAGCCTTAGGTATCTACTAATAGATTCATTTTATAACGCTGTATTTTCAGCGTTGAATTCCACCTAGTTACAAGTTTATAACATTTTTCAAAAACATATCATGAATTTTACTTAAACCAATGATGTTTTTGTCACAATTACTATAAATCTTTTTCTTTTCTTTTTCTTTTTTAGCAGAAATAGTGTGTGTGGTTTGTGAAGTGAAATTCTGGAACAATAGCTAGCTAGCTGTTCAATGCATATGGGCAGAAATGTTCATTTTAAACTCAGACTCTGAAACTTTTAAAACTGAGTTGAAACTAATGCTCCAGTAATGATTGGAGGAAGGAGTGGAAGGAAAGAGCATTAAGCTCTGAGTTCCGGTTCCTTGTTTTTCACTAAATTTTAGGATAGCAATTATCAATGTGTTAAGAAATTACTCTGATACCGACTTCTTTAAAAAAAATCCTGATACTCTTAATATTTTTCTTTTGTTTACATGAGATGTCAGTGTATTGAAATTCTCATTTTCCTGGTGCTCACTTACAGCTAGCAATACTAACATATGTACATTTAGATCTTTATTATTTCTAAACACCACCCTGCCACAAACTTTCCAATAAAGTTAAACAAGAATTCTTTGTTGAGAGATGTAATATTTAGAGGGAAGGATAAGGGGATAAATCTTAACTACTACAAATTGTTTCCCTTCAGCCTTACTCTGAAGGAGATCCTTGTTGGTTTTCTCATTACTGTATAACTAGTCTGTTGACTTTCTTACACTTTGGTGGAAGGGAGTAGAGTTTAGTAAGAAATAAAAAAAAATGGAAAAGTAGGGAAGAAAAGTTTGTTTCTTTAGTAAAATAGGAAAAAAATGGATTATATAAAAGTAAAAGCAAGTAATGTATTTAAAGTGTTTAAAGCAGAGAAATATGCATTATAATTATTTACTGTTTCTACAGAAGAGTATTCTCCCAGTATGTATCATCTGTTTATAAGACACATCAAATGATGATTATAAACAAAATATAAGGGAAAAATAAATGCTGGAGAAATGACTTCTCGTGTATGTGTGCTTGGATCATTTTGAGTTTAGAAAACATTTTAGACACTGGTTTAGTAAAAGTCTTATAAGTACACTTACATTTTAGTGAACTGTGTTTTTCAGTTTTTAAACCTTTTGTAAAATCTTATTTCTAATTTTTATGAAGTGCTAAAGGATTTTTTAAAAATGTTTATACCAAAACATTAAAAAAAAAAAACCAGCTAATTTTAAGAGTGTCTTCACAATGAAACAGCTCATTTTAAGAGTATCTCCACAATGAAAGGTGTAGATTTTTATAATTGCCAGTCCAGTAGAGATACGTAGATAGCGATGACTAGCACATAGTCTGGTGGGAAGAGGGTGAGATTTGGAATGAAAGACTCAGGTCTAAGCTAGTTTTATACCTTCTGCAAGTTATGTCCAGGACTTAGTTTCTACATTTATAAATTGGGCAATGATTTGTCATCTTGGTCACCTCACAATGCTGATGTGAGGGTCAAGTCAAAGGAGGATAATGGGTACCACTCCCTCTAACGCAATGGGCAAATAGTTACTGGGACTACAATTCTATACACTCTGCTTCGGTCTTGGAGACATTTGGTTTTCATGGAAATCATATATGAATGAAATAAATTACTTTTTCATAAACTCTGATTCCCTAAGGGGATTCGTATCCACTTGCATTTGTTTGTGGGTAGTAGCTGATATTAGAGACAACTGGGACACTATATAAAAAATAATCATTGTAGTAAGTTTACAGAAGATTCTGTTACACTCTAGATTTTGTTATGCTCTACGTATTGTACTAGATGATATGTGTGTGTGTGTGTGTGTGAGTTGAGAGAGAAGCTAATAAAAATAGAGAAAAACAAGGCAAATATTTAATGAAGTATATCTTGTTCAGTGCCCACTGTCAAAGGTTAAAAGAAGATATTCTTTAATGACAATATTATTTGTTATTATTGACCCATGATAAATCTAGGATAAAGTAGCAACGAGAGCACTTCTATTATCCTTGACTCCTTCACCTGAGTTTGAAATATTTGGCCAGCGGTTAATCCTACTTGCAGGTTTGACTGAGAACTTACTATGTGCAGAAAGTTATAGTATATACTCTACGGATGGTCAAATAAATACAAAGGCATTTTCTCTCAAGGAAGCTAAAGTCGAGTTGTGGGAAAGAAAAAAAACCAGAAACCCTAACACATTTGTGAGGGAGCCTACATTCTTTTTGAGGGAAGGACAGCTGGGTGAGCAATAAATACCCCAGCTGCTCCTCTTTGCAGGCTTCTAAAAAAACCCCACCAGCAGTCAGAGGAGGTGACTCCTCCCTGAATGTGTCATCCTCACCCTCTACCGTTAGAGTCCTATTCTCTAGGGTCCTAAAGTTTTTCTTTTTAATTTATTGAGGTGACATTGGTTAATAAATTTACATAGGTTTCACATGTACAATTCAATGATACGTCATCTGTATGTTGCATTGTGTTCACCACCCAAAGTCCAATCTCCTTCCGTCACCATAGATTTGATTCCTTTTACTCTTATCTACCTCCCCCTCCTCCCTTTCCCTCTTGCAACCACTAAACTGTTGTCTGTATCTATGAGTTTTTGTTTGTTTCTCTTGTTCATTTGTTGCTTTCAGTTTTGTATCTCACATATGAGTGAAATCATACGGTTCTCAACTTTTTCTAACTTATTTCACTTAGCATAATTATCTCAAGATAAAGTTTTTAATTTTCTAAAGTTGCTCCTTAAAATCTAAATCTCCCTGAGAGGTGTAGATGGCGCTTTAAGTTAACAAACACCTAAATCATCTTTTACCTGCTCAGCAAAGATTGTTCTTATCCTGCTAAGACCAAGAAAGGGAACAAGATGGATACCTAAGAGAAGAGAATGCGAACAGCAAAGGTAGAAAGAAAGAAAGGATCCAAGACCTAGCGAGGTGGAACTCAAAAAAAGGCTGTAACGGTTTTGCCTGGGAACAGTCTCTCCAGCTCCGTTTCTGTGCTGCTGTGGCGTCACGTGGCATCCAGCCTCTGCTCTCAGGCTTCCAGGAGCTGTTGGTCTGGCCCCACCTGTATTACCTGTCAGTCTTGGAATCTAGCTGAACTCAGACTAGCTTGATGGTAAACATGGTACTAGAAGAAAAACCAGTCTGAAGGTCAGACTTGAGTTTGTTGTGACATTGAGCCATTCAGACCTTCGCCAGACTTCGATTTCCACCTTTGTATGAGGAGAGAGTAGATTATATTTCTGTTCTGCTCTGGGTCTCTCCCTTGCCCTGCTAACTTCTCTCCCAACTCTTTTTACTCTAAGCTTCTACCACAGGTGGTAAAAAATGTGGCAGCTCCCAAAAGATGGAAAACAACCCAAATGCCCATGGATGAGTGGATAAACAAAAGGTGGCCTATACATCCAATGGAATATAGTTCAGCCTTTAGAAGGAAGGAAACTGCCACATGCTGCCACATGGATGAAACTTGAATACGTTACACTAAGCCAGTCACAAAGGACAAATACTGCCTGATCCACTTATGTGAGGTACCAAGAGTAGCCAAATTCATAGAGGCAGAAAGTAGAACAGAAGTTCCCCACGGCTAAGTGGGAGAGGGAATGGGGAGTTATGTGTAATGGGTATGGAGTTTCAGTTTGGGGCTGATGAAAAGTTCTGGAGATGAATATTAGTGATAGTTAGACAGCAACGCTGCTATAATTAAGGTCACTGAACTGTACACTTAAAAATGGTTAACATGGTACACTTTATATTATGTATGAATTGCCACAAAAAGTATTTTAAACCAACTAACCAACCCGGAAGCCCACAGTGGGAACCCTGGCTGAAGACCCGTTTTGTGCGATCTGCCTAATGCCTTGCCCCGATGACATTTCTGTACAGCTGTTTGAATTTTGACCCACCCTCAGTCTCTCCCCGTGTGACAGGGCACCCTCCAGGGCCCTCTCCAGGGGGTGCTCCTCATTCTCCCTCGACATACACACTCCCGGAGCCGGGCTGGTACCTGGATTCCCCAAGCTCTTTGCAAGTGAACCCTGCTCTGCCCCTCCCCCAGCCCTGGAGCTATCATTCAAAGCCCAGGTCTTGCTCTCCCACGATCGCTAGGGCTGCGGCCCAGACCACCCTCTTCTGAGGCGCATCGTGTGCAGCCCCCACCCACAGCTCCATCCTTCCACCGTGACTTTGATTTTATTACTCCTGCTCTTCAACCCCGCGGAGACCCTATTCACCAGTCCTCTCCCCGAGCAGTCACTTCGCCCTTCGGGGGTGTCACACGGTTGTGTGGGTTGTGTGGACTGGTGCTGCTGCGCGTTGGCTTACTGTCTGCAACCACAACCAAGCCCCAGGGGAAGTCGATCAGTCCCTTTCTACAAGTCTGTTGGTGACTTCCTCTTACACTCTGTTAAATGAGACTCTCTTTGAGCCTCATTCCATATCACTTTCGGCCTCCGTAATGCCATGTAATAGAGCATCGGTCTGTCGTGTTCCAGCATAGTTCTGCATGAACGAACCTCATTTTGAACTGCCTTTCTTGCAGCCTTCCAAAAGTGCTCTGCTCCCTCTGTTCCAAGTTTCTGCGCCAGGAGATCCCACTGCCTGGCGCGTTGCTGCTTTCCTCCTCTTTGTCTGTCAAACTCCTGTTGGTTTCTGAGGTCTCAGCTGGGACCTCGTCTCTAAGAAAACATTCACTGGCTCTTACCTTGGGCTGCAGGAGGGAGGCGTGCGTGCCCGTAGCACCGTCTGCTTTTTCCTACTATCGTGACTGTACTACGGTTTCCCCAGAAGTGAGATTTATGAGGGCAGGGACTGTGGGTTATTCATTACGGCATCCTCAGAGTCTAATACAGGGCCTGACAGTAAAATGGGCCGATTAAGTCACTGAATATACTTTTAAGAATACATTGCTATAGGTTTGGTGTAATAGATGATGATTTGGCTGACAATTTTACTTCTGTGATTTTATTATATTCCTATAAATATCAAGTCATTACTTTTTACATTACCTTTTATTTTTTTGGCCCATCAATTAGAGTTAGGTTTGGCTGCATGTAACAGAAAATCCGCAAATAACATTTGTATAAACAAAATAGAAGTTTTGTTCCAATTCTGTACAAACTCAGGTACAGATGGTGTTGGGCTGATATGAGTCTCACTCCAGATCTTCAGGGATCAGTTTTCATTCAGCTTTACTTCCCCACCCCCAGGCCGTGCTCCTGTCTTTGTGCTTCAAGATGGAGGGCTAGACTTGCATTCCAGGCCGCAGGGCAGAGGAAGGAATGAAGAAAGGGTGACAGCCTGCGCTCACTGTCCTTCTGGGAGTTCCTCAGAAGCTCATGTCCAACATTTTTTGCTTATATGCTGTTGAGCGGACTAACCACACTTAGCCGTAAAGGAGGCTGAGATGCACAGTCTTTATTCTGAGCAGCCACGTGCCCAGCTAAAAATTCTATTGGTATGGAAGAAGCGGAGCAATGGATATTACGGAACAAAAAGAAGGGTAGGCCACATCTGAGTTTAAGAAGAGAAAGAGATACGTTTGTCCCCCTCCTCCCACATGGGGGCGGGCGGATATGTTCCAAGACCCACAGCGCATGCCCCAAACCACAGATAGTACCAAACCTTGTATTTACTGTTTTTTCCTATACATACATACCTATGATAAAGTTTAATTTATAAATTAGGCACAGTAAGGGAGTGACACAATATCTAATAAAATAAAATGATTATTATAATTCTCTTCAGTAATTTTCACATATTTCAATCCTAATCTATGCCTGATTCTGTTTAGCACCACGTGCAGGAATGATGTGCTGTTGCCCGTTCCAGGGGGTCCCTTGCTGAAGTCTTCACAGAGGCTCAATGCTTCCAGCGCAACACGTGCCATCGACTGAAACGCATTTCCTGTTCATGTCTTTTACCCACAGATTTAGCGCGTTTTCCATCTTTTCTGAGGATTCCAAATATACTTTATTAAACTCGATTGCTGATTAGGCCCTAAGCAATTATAAAGAAATGACACAATTGATATTCAATGAGAGGTTATTTTTCTGGACATATTGACATATTAAGATACTCTTCTTTAAAAATTTTAAGTCTCCAGTAAAAATAATTGCATGTAGACATTATTCTCTGTTTTCTGCAAGAGCTCTTGGAGAACAGGATGCCTTTTCCATCTTAACTAAGCATTTATTTATCATGCACTGTGGCCAGAACTTTTGCAGTTTGAAGTGTGACAGCAAAACTAGCACACGTTTCTTTTTCCATCTTTACAATTTCATAGAAGATTCATAGATCTTACCATAGATCTTAGCGACTTTAGCACACAAATTTTTTTTTTCTTTATTAAATTGAAAACTTTTACCTTTTCACTCTAAGGAAGCACTTTACGACTTCTCTTTGGCATATCTGAATTGCCAGTATTGCTACTCTTGCACTTTGGGGCCGTTATGAAGTAAAATAAAGGTGATGTGAACACAAGCATTTGTTTGATACCTCAGTAATGGATATGGTAACTGAGACGGCTACTAAGCGACTAACAGGCGGGAAGAGTCCACAGTGTGGGGACGCTGGACAAAGGGATGAGTCACGTCCAGGGTGGGTTGGAGCGGGACAGAGTGAGATTTCATCACACTACTCAGAATAGCACAAGTTTTAAAGCTTATGAATTGTTGATTTCTGGAATTTTCTGTTTAATATTTTCAGACCACGGTTGACCGCGGTTAACTGAAACTGTGGAAAGTAAAATCTCGGATAAATGGGAACTACTGTACGTCAACATCATAATCCAGATGAATCTAGATTTCAAATGTGTTCTTCCCAACTCTTACTCTCCTCTGTTGAAAGGTCATGACATTTAGACCCAGGAGTTTTTACACCAAGCAAGTCACTAAATTTCCAGGTTTTTTTCTATTATCAGGTAATATAAAAACCAAGTTCCTCAGGACGAGGCTCAGAGATGGGGTGAGGGAGAGTGGAGGTGAAGACTGTAGGTAGAGCAAAGGGCTCGGTAATAAAGGAAGGATTTCCCATTTTCACACTTCCAGTACGACCTCTGAATCTCACTGGCTGGTCTCCCTTGGCTCTCTGGGGAGTGTTCCTATCTCTTCGCTTCACCAAGCACCTGCAGTTCCACCTCGGGAAGCTGGAGGTCTCTATTCCACCATGGGCAACTGTGGACACAGATTTAGCACCAGGTGTCAGGCTCCCATCACCCAGGGGGAGGTGTCATCAAAGGCCACAGCACAATCTCTGCCAGGGAACAGAGTGCAGATGCTGCCCACTCGGGACCCCAGTCTGCACCCCATAAACCTGCTCTTGCTTACAACCAGCCTTGTCACTCTCAGCCAAATGTCAAGCCCTTTACTCACCAATTCTTTCTTTTACTCTCATCCCCATACTTCTCTGTGCCTCTTCCTTCCCTATCTGCTCTTTTTTCCTTCCATTATTTTTCTCCTTTCACAGTCCCTTCTACTGTCCTCAGAAACCGCAGTTCCCCTTGTGGCTTTGTCCTGTTTTTATTCTCCAAATCTATTCCACTGTAAATCAACTTCCCCCAATCTCTAACCTCACCAGAGGGCCAGCCCTCCGATCTCTCTTCCTTAGCTGAGGATGCTCTGCCCCTGGCTCCCATCACTCCCAGCTAGTAGGCTCCTCCTCTCTTCCTGAGAACTTGCGCTCCCTTACTTTGAGAAAGGGCCCCCTTGTCTTCGCTGCTCTATCCCTTTCTTTCCTTCCATCACCAAATAAGGAAACACATAGCATCTACCGCTCCATTGTGTCACCACCGCTCCCATCTCGATTCCTTCTCATCCGGTTGGACTCGCCGCATCTTTACGAAACTAACGTGTTGACGTCATCGATGACCTCCAAATGACCTAATCCGATGAAGGCATCAGATTCCTTGATTACAACATGACACCGTTGTCATTGTCTTCTCATCGAAATTTTTTCTTGCTCTCTATCACACTGCATATTCTGGTTCTTACCTTTTATGAACACTTCGTTTAATAATAAAACAATGCAAATAGCTAATGCGTAGTGAGCATTAATTTTGTGTCATGCAGAATATAAGGTTCTTTTTATGTATTATTTCCTCGAACTTTTGGGATTAACTCTATTACCCCCCCTTTACAGATAAGGAAACCAAGGCTTGTAGGCTTACAGAGGTAAATGATGTGCTCAAGATGTGAAAAGGAGTAAGAATTAGCGAGCTAGGTCTGTTGAATCCTAAAGCAGCACTTTTTGCCAGTGGAGCATATTGCTTCTACTCCACCTGTTGTTCTTCTTTCCCTAATTTCCCCTTAAACGATGCTTTCCCAGGATTCTGTTGGGGGCCACCTGCTCACCTGTCTATAGACATTTACTTTTACAAGGAAGTATTTGGCTTTCATGTGGGGTGAACTCATTTATTTATGAATTTCCCATTTATTACGGAACATTTTGAACATACATGATGGCAGAGAGAATTGTGTGATGACCTCCTTTTCTCCCTGCAGGTACCAGCACACGAGCCCAACAATCATCCATTTATGGCCATTCTTGATTCATCTGTGCCCCCACCCTTCCCCATGTCTCACCCCCACCAGATTATTTTGAAGCAAATCTCAGAAATCACATCAGTTCATCTGTAAATGTTCCAGTAAATGTTTAAAAAATATAAAGATTCTTATAAAAAGCCTTAACCACAAAAACATTAATATGTCTAAAAATAAAAAAAGAATCCCTTAATATTGGCAAATATCCAATTAGATCAAATTTCCTCAATTGTTTCATAAAAATTTTAAAGGGATTGGTTTGTTCAGATTGGATCCAAATAAGGTCCACAAATATGGCACTTGGTTGAGGTGGCTCCTTAAGGCTCTTTTAACCTTTAGGTTCTTTTCCCTTCTTTTTTTCCTCCTTGCAATTTACTTGTGGAAAACACCAGCTCACTTTTCCCGTATAATATCCCACATTCTGCATTTTGCTGACCACCTCCCCATGGCATTGTTTAAATGTTTGTCCCTTTACTCACCCTAATTTCCTGTAAACTGTAGTCAGATCTGGAGGCGTGATCTGATTCAAGTTCACTTTTTGGTAAGATGATTTCATAGGTGAAATGATGTACTTCCATCAGGAACCTCGTTTATTCAGATAGCTTCTAAGTCTGCATTTAGCTTCATTCCTTTATTTTCAGCTAATGGTTAGGTCATTTTGCTTCATTATTCTGTCAGCATCTCAAAAACAAAATGTGTAAAAACAAATTCATATTCCCCACACGACTTTCCTTCTTGACACCTTCTCTGTTTCCACAATTTCTATTGCCCTTTTAAATCACTTGGGCTCCAGGTCTCAGCCCACCCGCTTTTCCTCAGCTCCCACATTCAGTCACGAAGACCTACCAATTACGTCTCTATAGAGTGTGAGCAGCCTTTCCTTTTGACTCTTACATCTATTACCCTATACAGGGTTCAAAAACATCACGATATTCTCCCCACTCGGGCCTCTTTTTCCTCAATTTCACTCAATAAACTGCCACTGGATTAACCACTTAAAACATCTCATGCTCCTTCTTATGTATTTCCTACTTATGAATCATCGATGGCTACCCATTGCTTACAGAAGAAAGTCTAAACTGCTGAGAGTACTCAACACAATCTGGTCCCAGCCTACCTTTCTGGCCTACCCCACACAGTTCACCTTGCTCAGCATTAGATATTTTTCCATAGCTGTGGACTTGAAAATGTTTAGAGCAATGCCATAGATGACATTCGTTTTTAGTGTTGAATATTGGAGTTTCAAAGGAACAATTATCATAGTTCTAGAATAAGGCAAATCTTCTCTCTGAAGGCATTTGTCTCAAGAGACACCTGAGGAAGGGGAAGTTGCCTGTCACCCCGGCGAAACACTGTTTGCTGGCTTTCTCAACTTTCCTAATAGGATATTCACGCTGCGACCTTTTGCTCTGGTCCTAAAACATGTGACCAGCCAACAACCAGTAACAGAGAATGCCAGCCACCTGGGCTCTGCCCTCATGTGATCTGCTCTCTGGCCTCATGACAAGCCAAAAACAGAAACACCCAACAACACAAAGAACTCCCAGTCGAGAGAGGAATTTTTAGAAAAATTTCTCCAGGAGACATAATATTCATTCACTCTTCCAAGAAAATGTTAAGGTAGACCAATGAACATCTTCATCCCAGATGACCTCCAACCAAGATGCCCTTGAACATTATCCTGACTTACACTGATCTTGCCCAGGGCCAGAGCTCACTGTCTCCAGGGTGAATTTCCACATGACACTTTCTTACAAAATTTGACAGAAAGCACTGGTACTCAAAGAGCTGGCATGCCATCCTTCATTCCATAGGAAAAGTTATATATTTATAATATTTCTTTCACTCTAGGCATCAGGAGGCTGAAATATGATTGCAAAGCTCAGTAACTAGTTAATCCTTTTGGTTAGAAATTTTATATTTTCCCCTGGGTCCTGATTTCAGTTTCTATTTCTACTTTAATAATTTTGTATTGTTATTCATCTTATAAGCTTCTTAAAATGCAATTTGGAATGAGCCAATGTATATAGTAAGTAAATGAAATACTACTACATCCTTCTACCCAGGCAAAGTCTATTGATTTACCTCAGACAACTCCCAGTTTGCTTATTCTGTGCCTTTTAATTGGAAGGCTATCACCCAACTCTCTCACCAACCCCCTCCTCACCACAGCCCACCCATCCTGGATGTCTCTGTTCAAAGGCCCCCTCCTCCTCCATGAACGGCCCCGACGACCCCAGCATACGGCAAGCCTGCCTTCGTCTGAGAGTTGTTTTACACTACTCATTTATCACTTCTCCCATCTTATCTTTTATTGTTATTTTAGAAACGTTTTTTTTAAACTTTGAAAGTGACATGTGCACACAGTAGGAAATTTAAACATACAAGAGAAGTTGCACAGGCAAAAGGTATTCTGTCATCCACAACTGCCTCAGACGCAACCACCATTGCTATATCTTTGGGTATCATTCCAGACATACCTATGCATCTACACACATGAATGCCCGTGTAAGTACATACATACAAACATAAATATGTATATGCGTGTGTGCTGCTAAGTCCTTCCGTCCTTTTTCCCACAATTCCGAATGTAACATTTACATTCTTCTGCATCTAACTTTTTTATATAACAGTACAGTTGGAAGATTATAGCGCATCAGCACATAAATATCAACCTCAGGCTTTGTTTGATTAGTTATGGCATCATAGTTCACATTTCTCTAATTAAATGTGCTCTTTCTGAGGGCGATGGAGGGAATATGTCTACACTTAGTGCATTCCCCACGAATCCAGAGTATGGCAACTTCCACATAGGAAAGGCTTAATAAATTACTGGTTGTCCATTTTTATCAGAAAATAGTCAAATAGTAAGTAATTCTATTTTATAAAAATATTTTAGGAATAACTTGAGAAAGTCTTATAGCATTATCCCATCAACCGTGTCTGGCTTTCACTAAAATTTTCCATGTTATAATATGCCCATGGTATTATCTACAGCATGTTTTGGAAAGGCTCGGCCTTCAGGCATACTAAACATCAGCTCCTGAAGAAAAGGACTGAGGGGTCAAGGTCGCACATCTAGAGACAAGAGCAGGGACTCTGCAGGACAAAGAGAACCACCCTAAGGAGAGAGCACAGCAGTGCACAAGGAAGCCAGCCTCTGTTCTGCTGTAGGAGACGAGGCCTTCACTGTTGGGGTGCAAAGGGATGAAGGGAGCTGGCATGAGCTGGTCTTAAGGAAGGAGGAGTTATAAGTGCCAGGAACTTGATTGAATGGGTCCTGGGCTTTAAAAGGATGAGGCTACATCAGTGTTCATAGTAGCACTATTCACAATGGCTACAAGGTAGAAACAGCCTGTTTCCATCAACAGATGAATGGATAAAGAAAGTATGAGATATGTACATTCATACACACACGCGCGCGCGCACACACACACACACACACACACTCATAATGGAATATTATTCAGTCTTAAAAAGGAAAGAAATTCTGACGTATGCTACAACATGGGTAAACTTTGGGAATGTTGTGCTAAGTGAAATAAAACAGATACAAAAGAACAAATGTTGTATGATTCCACTCAGGTACCTAGAATAGGTAAATTGATGGAGATGGAAAGAATAGAGGTTACTAGCGCCTGGGGGAGGGGAGAATGTGGAGTGTTTGTTTAATGGATACAGTTTCCGTTTGGGATGATGAAAAAGTTCTGGAGATGGATGGTGGTGATGGTTGCAGAACACTGTGAATGTACTTAATGCCACAGACTCGTACACTTAAAAATGGTTAAAATGTTATATTTATTTTATGTATATTTTATCACAAAAAATCATTTTATCGTTTGAAAGGGCGTGAGGCAAGAGGAACACATACACTACAGAATGTGGTATCATTTCCCAAATTTTAGTCATTCTCGTTCCACTGCCTTGATTTGTGCCATCTCTGAGCTCACACGTACTATCCTATCCTTGTGAGTCAGATCTGGTAATGTTACATTTTTTTTTCCCCCTTGGGAGAGGTAATAAACTAATAGGCTGTACATAAACCATGTGAAATCTTACTTAAGTGACTTTAGACCCAGGCGACTTAGAAGTGACTCGGGGTAATGGCTTATGAAGGCCCCACAACCGCACTGCGAGGATGGGAACGGGAATGACAGTGGCTGGTGTGCACTGTGTGTCCAGTCAGCTTCTGCCTTTTCGATCCCGTGAAGCTCCACTGAGTGAACTGAAGTTAGCAGCAGCGTTACCTGCTGAAGAACTTTCAGAGAGACGCTTAGGAGATGGGTTAATATGGATTCCTGCTGGCTTTCTAAATGAACAGCCCCAGTGTAGCAGCTTGATCATATTATAAACACATTATAAATATATTAAAAAGTAATTACTTGCATAGAAGTTATGTTAAGATACAAATTAAGATAAAAATAGGAATGTTTCTACTTTCAGATTCAAGTACACAGAATATTTTTTAAAAACTACTTTTGCTTTTCCAGTCATCCCAGCATGTTACATGCAATGCTCATTCCACGAGTGCTTGTCACGTGCCAGGCACTGTACCAGGTGCTAGCACCCTGAACCGACCTGTCACCAACCCGAGTGACGTACTGAATCTGCAGGTCCGTGTGACTGCACGTTTCAATGTGGAGCAGTTACAAGGAAAGTCATCTGGTTTTCCAACCAGATGAAAGGATTAATCATAATTGGTTGCATAATTCTCAAGTCAGTCTTATTCTGAGCTACAGCCTAAGGCAAGGTCTTATGAAAATCGAGTGCACACTTGTCTGTCTAATATGGCTTCTCTCCCTTTAGAGCAAAGGTGTGTAAACAATTGAATGTAATGGAGTCGAGTTCACAGGGGTCCAAGTAGCCTTTGGCAGTTATTAGGTTTCTGTTTAGGGCCGAGCGCCGGACAGGATTTAGAAGACCAGCGTTTGAATCCCATCTTTGTCATTCACAACAGGGAAAACTCTCAAACCTCTGATTCCTCATCTGTAAAAGTGGGTTGTGTGTCCATGGTCTGCAAAAACCAGATCTAATATCTAGTGTGGACCTTTTGACCAAGTAGGGAGAGGACTCGAATACATGTGCTAGCAGTGCTTGTTGGCAAAACCTAAACCGGAGTTAACTGTAAGAGTATTAGAAGGTCCGATACATGATTCCATAATTAGGCGACCTTAAATTATGACCTGTTCTCATTTTGCATATCAAAGTACAGCTCTGAGTTTGACATAGTTTAGCCTAGAATTGTCTGAGAACTTGTAATGGCGACATTAAGTCCCACTATGGCGTGACAATGACAGTATTGATATCACTGGAACAAAAACAGCACCCAAAGCCTTGGCCCTGTTAACCCTGGAATCCAGCTAAATTAGCCAACTAGCCACCCAGAGATTTAATGAAATAGAAGGAAGAAGACACCTGTTTAGTAATTTCTTTGTTGTTACTTTTTCTGTTATCCAAAGAGAAAGATTTGAGATGGGTGGAAATTTCTACATATCATATTATAGTCACATACAACTCAGGTCTTCCATTTAAACAAAAGCCCCATGATTGTGGCTACTTCATGGCTCCAGGTAACAACACAAACTGACCTTGTCTGGTTCCTAGGGACCACATTCCAACTGTAGGACCAATGACTCTTCTGGGTCTGCACAGAAGACAATGACGACCCCCATGTGAATCTGGCAATTCACCATTGGTACTCCCTTTCCCAGGGGTAAACATCACTTAAGAAAGTTGCATAACAATTTGGTGCTACCAGAATCTCATCTCAGGACTCAGGGAGACCCAATGAGAGTCCTTTATTTTATTTTTTTGCAGCTTACTTCTTCCCCACAGGGAATATTCCAAAACTTGAACACTCCTCGAGTCTCTTGACCACCCATGACCATTTCAGTCGCAGTGGATGTTTAACCCTTGAATCAAGAAGCAAAATAGAAGCTATTATAAATGAATTCTGCCATTTCTCTCTAGCCCAACCGATAAATTTATCGCCATTTGCACCAGCTTTTCTTTGGTTTCAGGAAAAAAAGATGTCACTCCCGCCATCGACCTTTGATCAGGCCTCCTTCGCACAAGCCTTACTGTCCTGTGGAGTTAACAGCGCCCTCTCCTGGCTCCTGTCACCTACTCTGAGGTAATGCTTATCACCTCGATATTCACAAACAACGAGCAAACAAAGCCCCAAACCCCCCAAATGACTCCCCTCTCTGGACTGTGAACTCTCCTCAGGATGCTACGCATCGCTCTTTGTTTCATAACCAAATGTCTAATTAAAGAATCTGAAGTCTACACCAACAGTCTGCACTGCCTTAACGGCCATGAACTTTCTCACCCCCCCTGGAATCTAGCTTTTACCTTCAACACTTGAAACTGAAAAAGTTAACAAGACCACATTGAATGAACACATTTCATTCCTTGCCTGCTTGTTCTGTGACAGTTGACATGGTTGCCCCGTCCCTTTTGGAAACTCTTTTCCCTTAACATCTTATTTTTCCTTTCAGGTTGATCTTCGTGTGTTTTGTTCATTGGCTTGTCTTTTGATGTCTCCCTTGATTGTTTTTTAACCCGTGTTTTACAAGGATAAGTCATGGTCACCAGTGAATCGCGCCTCTGGGCCGTCATGCAGTTTCCTGCTCCCATCCCATCGATTCTGGGCTTCTCGACCGTGTGACTGGCTTTGGCCAGTGGGACATCAGCAAACACGAAGCCAGCAGAGGCTTGATAAGTGGCTGTGTTTGGGGGCTTGCTTTCTTGGAACACTCTTCAGAGACTGCCATGTCATCTGGATGACTAAGATGAAAGACCAAGTTGAGCAAAAGGGAGAGAGAGGGAGAGAGAGGGAGGGAAAGAGAGAGAGTCAACTATCCCAGGTTTTCTAACTAAACCCAACTCCCAGCCAACCCGCCAGATAAATAATAAATTTTTGGTTTTAAGCCACTAAGTTTTGGGCTGGTTCGACATATAGTAATAAATAACAGAAAATATGGTATTTTAAAGATTCCTGTTGTCAGACTGCTTTTGTCTCATGTTGCATGTTTTTCCAAGCAATGCCATCCATTCTGACAGATTTAAGTATCATTCGTACCTCATAATTCTTACATCTACATTTCTAGACCAGCTCAATCTTCTAAGTTCTCATCTCTTACTTAATGGACATCTCACTTGAATATTCCACAGACCACCTCAAATTTCCCCAGCAAAGTCCTGT
This sequence comes from Pteropus medius, assembly GCF_902729225.1. NCBI lineage: Eukaryota > Metazoa > Chordata > Mammalia > Chiroptera > Pteropodidae > Pteropus > Pteropus medius. The sequence goes on along the minus strand of NW_024344240.1, from coordinate 3,184,287 downwards.
GTTCTTCCACGAACTGCCCCGGCTCCTTATTCCTTATCTTGGTTAATGATGCAACTAGTTACCGAGTCATTCAAGGAGGAAACATAGAAGTGAGTCTTCACCCATCCCTTTCATTCACTTGCCAACAAACAGTCATTCACTAAATCTTAAAAATATATCACCTAAATATCTCTCGCATGTATTCATTTATCTCCAGCACCTTCAATGCTCCCCTGGTCAAGGGCTTTGTCATTTTGTGTTTTGACCATCACCAATATCTCACTGCCCTGAGGTTTGGTCCACACGGCCAACACATCCAGCTTTCTCCCGATCAATCCCTTTATATCTCCTCATCACCTATGGGATAAGGTAAAGATTTCTTAATATGCTATATAACTCTTTGTGATCTGGCCCTGCTCATATTTCCATTTTCATTTCCTGCCCTTTCCCTGTATATCTTGTGCTCTGAGCCAAATTCCTCCCAGTGCCAACACTAGCCATCTGCACCATGGATGTCTCGGACAGTTTTCCTGCCTGGTGTACCTCCCCACTCCTGCCATCTGCAGAGTCCTTGATGACTCAGTTTTAATGTCACATCCTCTGTGAAGCCTCCTCTGCCTATCTGGGCAGAAGCAAATTAGTCGTCCCTTCTTCAGAGCTATCACTGTACCCAATAATACCACTGAGGTATATATTTTAATTGTAATGACATGCTTAAATGTCTGTCACCCCTAATAGATTCAGAGAGCTCCTCCAGGGCAGGAGATTGCTTTATTTTTATTTGTGCAGCACCCAGCACAGTGTGTGATGCACAGCAAGAGTGCTCAATAACTATTGAATAAGACGATATAGTGTTCCATTTTAAATGTTTTGTAAAAGCATCTTATTATAATTGTTTAAGTTAGTACAATAAATTTCCATTTATTAGTCTAAAAAATGGAGACAATGAGAGACTTAAGGTATTGCCAAATATTACTCAGGATAAGGTGCACGACAGCAAGTCACAAAGTATTGTCAAAGGAGACTCAGGGGAGAAATAGGCGAAGTGTCTAGTTCCAGGCTGGCGGTGGGGGCCAGGAAAGAACCACTGCCTCCCCGCTCCCCAGAGAGTGCACTGCCTTCCTCCACCACAGGGTGGAGTGGTTCTTTAGTTTTGCCTTGTCCTCCCTGTGGGATGACAGCCCATGTGACAAGCATTTAGTAATGTCTTTCTATCTTCCCTTTTCTTGTCTCATGAGGTCCTTCTCGCTTTTCTCCCTGCTCAGGCCTATTTTCCTGCATCCTTCACCTTATCACAGAGCTCTAAGTACAGATCTGACTTGTTACCCTCTTGCGGAGCTCTTCAATGACTTTCCAAAACCCAGAGCTCTCCTTGGCCCTATCTACTCCTCTACTCTACTACCTCCCCACCCCACCATTTATATATGCATTGTATCTATGGAGCACTTTCTATATAGAAGACTCTGTGCCAACTGGGGGCACTAAAAGACAAGGCGCTGTCATTGCCTCCAAGCGGTTCACAGGCCACTGAAAAGATAGGAAGGAATTAATCGTAATTTAGTGTAAACCAGTATTGATGGAGATGGGCACCTTTGGGAAAACAAATGAAGAACAGCCAACCCATCCTGGGAGGATCAGAGAAGACTGAGGAGAAAGCTTGGTTCACCATCCATGTTCCATTCAGTATGAAATCACCTGCGGTAACCTGTGCTCAGCAGGCTTCGAAACCACTGACCTCTTTGTTATCTGTCGGGAGTGCCTCTCTTCTTCCTTGTTTTGAAGACTCCTGTGCCTACTCAAGACCTGGCTCAAGCCTCTCTTCTCAGAAACCTTTTCTGCTGTTCCAGGCACCAAGAATCATTCCTTTATGCTGCCACAAACCCTGAGCTCCTTGAGAACAGGAGCTAACCATGTCTTCCAATGCTAATAGAGAATCTGGCACATAGTAGGCATTCAATAAAATGTTTGCTAAAACTTAGCTAAACATGCTGTCTTTGGGAGCCAACAGTAACCTGAGACCCTAGTGGCTTTCTTTTCCTCTGATGTCTTGCCCTTACCAATCTTGACAGTTGCCAGCAAAAGCTCATATAGCAAGTGATTCCATGTGGAAGGTGAGCTTATATATCCAACTAGACTCTTTCCTCTATGAAAGAGGGAAGTTATGCTGTTATTCCAGTGATGCAGGAAATGCCTTTTGACTTTTCTATTTCATGCTTTCTTCAGCATTTAGACTCTAATTACAGCCCTCTAAATATATACACCTTTATTTTTGTCTATATTTTCAGTGGCAGTAAGTCTTCATCATTTAAAAGTAAATGTATTATTTGGAGCTCACCAAAATTCTTTGGATGCGAATTTGTTACATAATGAAGTAGAATAATAAAGTTTTTAGTGGGGAAAAAAGAGATATGGCTCTAAAGAAAGTTATTTTCTGTGACTTGCAAATTGGTTCTAAACATAGCTTCAAAAGGTGAGTTTCAAAAAATGCATCAAAGTTTGTCCTCAACACGGGAATTGGTGTAATTTATGCAATATTTTTAAGTTTACAACATTTGGAAGAACAGATAGGGCTCTTGTTTGAAATAGGAGGTGCTCTAAAGTTGGGGTAATTTTCAGTTGTTTTGAGTGTGTAAATTATCTCCCCTCCCACCACCCTGAAGTATTATAGGTTGATACATTATGGCTATGTTCCCAAACAAAGGCAAACGTTTATTTGTCTAAGCAGCAATGTAGTTGAACTATAAGTCAGTTAGCATTAGTTCGAGTTCTTGGAAGAGAATTTTCATTCATTTCACGGGGTCTAGAAAAGCCTTTTGTAATGCGTCAAGTTGACTTTGGTATTTCTCTCAACTGCTTTCTGCTGACACCCACTCTATCCTTTAATGCCCAACTGCCAGGTCTCTAAAACCTTTCCACTGCCCTCTGGCTACAATGAACTCCGGCCTGTCCTATTCCTCAAGGGCTCACCATTTTCTTTTACTAACGCAAAACTACCAACTCACTGAAGTGTAAACTCCAGTAGGGCAGGCATTCTGGCCTGTTTTGTTTACTACTGTATCTCCAACATCTAGAACGATGCCCGGAACCTCTTAGACACTCAGTGTTGAATGAATGAATCAATCTTAAAATTTGTTAGTCTCAGCAAGTGTTAGGAGAAAAACAACCCATTGAACTAATTTACACTCATCTGTGAATGACCGGGAGTCCCTTATCTCTCCCTAAGGCATTTGCATACTTAAAGGGAAAGCTTGTGAATTCAAATTATTCTCACTGGGAAAACTTCAATAGTGAAGCAAATGGAGATGAAACTTGAGAGGCTAAAGGTAGTCGGGGGTGGGAGTTAGGGTTTAAGTAGGCCAGAGCTGCCTAGGAGTGTGCCCCTGAAGCGTTCTGCTTTTCAAGGCCCCTCAAGTGCTGCACCAGCACAGCCTCTGAAAGCTTAGAGACTTCTTCATCATGGCTGTCAGTACAGTGGCATTGAGGAGGGAGAATAAATCAGAGAGGGCTGCAGGGCTGTTAATTTCCACTTTGACCTTTGGATGTGCTATTTTACCACTTCCCTATGTTTCAAAGGGAAGTATCCTAACTTTCTAGTTAAATATTCAAGGGCACAGAGGGATCTCCTAATAGTCACTCAATATTATTTGTTGATTAAGGTTAACTAATATACTTTCACTATATGTAGATGTCATTTTGTTTTAGCTTGTAAATTGCCTTGAAATACATGCACATCTGACAGTGAGGTGGGGTATACAGTAAAAGATAAAAAATAATAATTCATTTTATGCCACTTTTATGTTCTCTAATATAGAAAGGTACCAGTGATTTCTTTGTAGACATTGTGTCCTCTCTTTAACCCACTCTCTCCTTCTCTTCTCCACCCCTCACCCCAGCCACACATCCCAAAGCATCCCCCATACGCTTTCACTGAGAGATAGAAACTAAATGGATATGTAAACCTAACCACAGAATTCTGGTTCTTGGTTTATGACATGGGGCTATAAAAAGGTAGAAGTTGATTTTAGTGTTTTCCAATATTTTAATGTCAGAATTTTCTGTAGTGTCAATCTTATCTCTGCTGTTTATCTGCAAAATCTCTTGAATGAATCATTTGCCTCTTTTAAAACATCACTCAAATTTATACTGAAAGAAAGCCAAAACCAGTGCATTTCAATAAAGGACAGTATAATGTAACAAATATTTAAAAAATTATTACTAATATTAGGAAAATAAATATCTTAGTAATTAAGTCTAGGATAATCAAACTTAGTTATTGAATATTTGTAGTAGTTATATAACAAAATAGCTTTGATTGCTCTTTTGTCTAAGTAGAAATATTGTAATTACTTAGTCTTAGCATGACAGGTGGTGAATGAAGGAAAACTACATTTTGCATAGTTTGTAATTTTCTCAGTTTATTCTGGAGTCCAATACTACCAAGTCGCTTTATTTTGTATCTAGTACAGGACTACCTTTGGTTGCTATGTTTCTTCCCTGATTTAAAAGTAATTGTAATGTTTAACCTAATAAAATCATCTTAAAGTATACAATCGTTGATAGCTTAAAAGAATTATAATTGCTAGGTGTTTTGTACATAGAAGGTGCTTGACAAACATTTGCAGATCTGTCTCCTAAAAGGAAAATTAGTAGAAGAAAGATTTCTCCAGGTTTAGTATTCATTCTGTACCGGAGAAATAGAATAAGAGGCTTGGGTATAAAGGTTAGGACACCATATATAAAAGTGCCTTTTTTTTTTGCCAAAGAATGATTAAAACGTTCTAGTCCTGACACGTTTAATAATGGGCACACAACCTATTTCTTTGTTTCATAACCACTGCGCTCTCTCTCTCCCTTTTTTGGCTTGGCAACAAATTCAACAAAATCAACGCCATCTAGTTAAACTTTTGATTTAGTAGTAGATCTGGCTGTCCTGTCAACGAGGAGGCAGGAAAAGCAATGCAGAAAGGCAGGATAAATGTATTTGAAATGGAATGCGTCCATTCTAAATAATTTCATGTGGGAAAATAATTTCAAGTTGAGGATAATTACAGAAGGGACATCCAAACCCCTCGAGCCGCGGCTGTTCGCGTAGCCTTGGAAACCCCTCGCGGTGGCCGGAGGACCGCTGCTGGCTGCGAGCCGCCGCTTCCTGCCCCGGGGCGGCGCACCCTGCCTCCTGGAAGGTGCCGCGCGGGGAAACGTGGCACCGTCTCCGGCCCGTGCCCGGGGCGCTGCCGAGCGGCGGCGGAGCGCTCGGAGGAGCCCTGCCAGCCGGGCTGCGCGGCGGCAGCGCACCAGCCGGCGGGGAGAGCCGCCCGCGGCGTCGGCGCCCGCCCGCGGACGGGAAGTGGCGCCCGGCCCGCCCTCCGCCGCCCGCGGCCCCGCAGTCCCGCGCCGCCCCCTTTCTCTCGGCCTCTCCCTCGGCCTCCGCCACCCCGGCCGAATTCTTGCATAAATTATGCCAGGCGCGCCTGACGTCAGGTGGCGGCGCGCGGGCGCGGCGCGGGCGCGGCGCGGAGGGAGCCGGCGGCGGGCGCGCGCGGCCCCGCGGCCTCGTGCGCGCGCGGCGTGCCGGGTGCGCGCAGGCGCTGGCGTGCTAGGGCCGCGGCGGTGGCGGCGGCGGCGGCGGCGGCGGCGGTGGCGGCGACGGCGGCGGCGGCGGCGGCGGCGGCGGCGCGGGGGTTGAGCCGTGGTAGTGCGGACGCGCTCGTGCTCGGGAACTATCGGATTAAACTTGAATCGAGTGAAATTACACAAAGGAGCGCCGCTGAGGAGGCGGCCCGGGGACCTGGAGACCCTGAAACTCGCCAGAGCCCCGTTCGCCCCCGGTCAACTCCGCGCCCGTGGATTCAGCCCCCCGGCCGCGGCCGCCCAGCCAACTCCGGAGCCCGCTCAGCGTTTTGTGTCCCCCTTGGCGCAGGGCAGCGGAGGAGCCCGCCCGACCGACCCGGTGAGCGCGAGAGTTCGCCGGGCGCCTGCGGGAGGGGCGGCGGCGGCAGGAAATCGCTCCGGGCCGGGGCCGGGGCCGCGCGAGGAGTTGGGAGCGAGGAGTTGGGCGTGTGCGGGGCGAGGGGCGAGGGCGGCGGGGGCCGGGGCGGGCGTCGAAGCGCAGTGCCGCCCGTGCCGTGTCGCCGGTGTCGCCGTCCGCGGGGCCCGAACCCACGCCCCGAGAGCCGCCCGGCGCCCCAACTTTGCCTGCGTCCGCGGGGCCGGCGGCGGCGGCGGGGGCGCGCGGTCCGGCCGAGGGTCACTTCCTCGCATGTAAATGGCTTTTTGTTGTGCTGCCGGCGTGGGGGGAGGGACAGGGGGAGCGTGTCTGCGCGCGGGGGAGCGCGAGCGCGTTTCCTCCCGCCGGCGCCGAGCACGAGTTGCCGGCTCCATTCGAAAGAAAAAGGAAGGAGGAAAAGTTGGGCTCCAACTCAAGTGCGAGTGGGCGATGGGCGCGCGGGCGCGGGGCGGCTGAGCGGCGGCGGCTCGGGGACGGCGGCGACCCCCGCCTCCCGCCCCCGCCCCCCGCTCCGGACCGACCACGCCGCGCTCGCCGGGAGCGGCGGCCGCACCGGCGCGAACAAAGTGCGTCGGTCCTGGCGCGGCGGCGCCGGCCCGCGCGGGGACGGCCACCGGGCGAGGTGGGTCGGCGGCGGGGAAAGTGCGCGGGGCTCCGCGTGGGGCGGGGGCGGCGCGAACACGCGGCGCTGGGGGCGTCCTGAGCCCAGCCCGTGCCGGCCGGGGGCGCGGAGTTGCGAGCCCGGGGCCGGGGGTTCCCGGGGCTCCCCGGCGGCTTCCAAGTGCGCGAGGAGGAGAAGAAAGGGAGCGGGGCCGGGGCGAGCGCGGGGAGGCGCGATGAGGAGGGGACCCCACCTTTCCGAGCTGGCCGGGCCAACGGCGGCGGCGGTGGCTGAATAATAGCGACTCTAACCCCCTGAAGCCAACTCTGCTTTCCCCATCCCCCGATCCCCCAGGGGGGGTCACCAGGTGGCCCCCGAGGTGACCCGGGTGCGCTCTGCCCCCGCAAAGATCCGCGGTACGGAGCGTGAACGGCGGAGGTGGCTGGAGGCCAAGCGGTCAGCGGGGAGAGGAAGGAGGGCGGCGGGGGACGCGTTGTTTGTTTGGTTCGCACCAGGGACTGGGCTCGCCGGGGGTGCGGGGGCGCAGGCACTCCGTGGGCTCCCGTGCGGGGCGTCCGCGTCCGCGCGGGGCCAGAGCAGCCCAGGGGCGGGGGGAGGGCGGCGGATCCCGGGCCGGGGTGGGGGCGGGAGGCTCCGGGGAAGGAGCCGCCGGCCCCGAGCAGCCATCATTACCGAGCCGCCTTTCTCCGGATGGCTCTGCCTCGAGGAGCCCCGCGCCGTGGGAGCGCACCCCAAACTCCCGGCCGGCCGCCCGCTTTGTGAGCGCCCCCGTAGCGCGGGCGGCGCGGGGAGTGCTCCTGCTATGGATCGGACGGTTTTCCCGGAGGTCACTTTTGGAGACTGTTCACGCCTCGATTTTAAACTAGTTTTTTCCCCCCCTCTTCTGAACAGACAATGGACAAAAGAAAAGTAGCAACCCACATGGAGAGTTTCCTTTTGAATTGCTAGAATTAGATACACTATCTAGCTCTCCACTTGCTAAGTATACTTTTTAGTTTACCATTGTGTATTATGTAGCAATCCATTTAAATAACTTATCGTGAAATACGCTGATCTTCTGGGCTTGATTTCTGGGATGTATTAAATATTTTAATTTATTTTTCAAAGATTACGTGAAGGCCCTGATTTTTATTATTTAAAAATATTAATTTATGCTGTCTTTGCAATGGGCAGTACCTTTCAAAGCGGTTGAGTGTATTTCTCCCCAATTCTCTCAATAAGGGGAGGGGGAAGTACTCACTATACGTAATAATCAAATAGAAGAAAAACTTATTTCCTCACAGATCTAACCATTAAAAAAAAATCTTAGTGACTGTGATATTAGCAGCATGCAAACCTGATTTATCCTAGTTATAATTCCATTTAGATTGTAGTAATGTGTAAATACTTGGTCATTCTTATTTCAGAAATAACTTGAGCAGTGATTTTATGAAGTTGAATCCGTCTCCCAGCCCCCAGAGTACATCTGTCGCGGAGTGTTTTTGTCTTGCTGTTGCACAACAGAAGCCCTCCAGTCTTTACCCTAAAATGGCAGCTTTCATTTGACTGGGGCCCATTCATTGACAATGATAATAAAGAGGCTGAAAGCTAGATGCTTGGGGCACGGAGCACAACTCGATTTGCCTTTCTAGGTGATAATAAGTAGGAGACATTTTATGTCTTCCAGATTTGCTCAGGAAAAGTTTATTTTCCCTGGAAAAGAAAAAAAAAAAACCCACACATACTGTAGAGAAAAGTTGCAAAGTAAACAACTTGGAAATGGAAAGGCGCTTGCAGCAAATTTTAGGAACTAAATTTTCTTATTTTTCCAAATAGTCGAAATATGACATTCCCCACTTTTGGTAACCTGATAAAGGAACATAATGGATCTTTGTAAGGCTTTAACAGGTGAATTTCCTTACCAGGACACTCAAAGATTGTTTTCCAGCACTCTGGACTATATCATTTATTTCTCGATATTTTCTATTTTTTTTTCTCCCTCTGTGCAAGCTAGTAAGTTGAAAGCTTGATGAATTCTCTTCCAGGTTTTTCAAGAATCAAATGAGTTTCTAGATAAGAAATGAGTAATAATAAAAATGGCATGTGAATTCCAAACTCTAGTTACATAGGTATACTCAATGGATTTATTTCTAAATTAATTTTAAAAATTACTCTTCTGTGTCTGAACACAAATCAGGGCAGAGGAATGAATTAGGGTGTTTATAGGTAATGGTTGTGGTGGTTAAAACTCAAATATTATTTTTCTCTTTTGAGGAAAAATTACACATTTTCAAGATGAAAATATAGAAGTCAAGTTTAAAATAATGTCTATAGTAACTTACTTTTAAAATAGTACTTTCATAGACTCACCTGTACTTGATCTGGTTTTTAATCAGTTCGATTTATAGGACCAATTCCAGAACTTTTTACATGAAAGTGTTACTTTTATTGAGTTAAAATGAATACGTGAGTATTTTTACATACCATATCAAAGAAATGTTATAACTTTTTCTTCATACAGACCCAGTCAGTAATGTAATATTTACAGTATAGTTTTTAAGCAGTTAGGTCACAAGGAAAAGAATATTTTCCTCTGTGAGAGAACACAATCCGAGAGCTCCTGTGTTCAGGCCGTGTAATGCATAAGAACCAGTCTATGTGCCAAGGTTAGAGTTTTTATTTTAAACTTAAGCTTACCTCACTTTATTCCCTGTGCTTAAGAAAGGTTGCTTGCCATGTAGTCACATCTGTTTAGTTACTTTTGATCCAGCAACTGTTGGCAAGCTTTCAGCGTGTAAGCCTACAATGGAGAGGCAGCGCTCCCCTCAGAGAGTTTCCCGTCCAGTAGGACTGAGCATCCTGCAGGTAGCACACGGTTAATTTAAGATTAACTTTGCAGGTAGTAGTTAGTTACCTTTTATCCTTTATTATCCATATATGGCCTTTTGGGTTTGATTGCAGACACCATGGTCATCTTAGAAACATCTATAAATAAGGCATTGCAAGAATCAAAATGCTTAGTCAGGGCTGAGCAAAGAGTGTGACTACAAAATGGCCCTTAAAACTTTAGCTTTGTAATGAAGTGATTCACTTCCAGCATTGAAATGCTTTCTAGATGTAAACAAATAAGCATTAAAATAGATATGGGTCACATAATTAAATTCACTAAAAAAGATGGAGAATTTTGAGTGATCTTGAGGTGATATCAGGAACTTATTGGCCCTGTGTGACTCTGTCTTGTTCATACACATGGGCACATTGGTATATCTTTTTTAAAAGCTATTCTTTTTATGTCATTAGAAATTCAGATTTTGGTGTTATATTTTATCAGGTTTCTAAAGCCATTATAGCTTTATTAGTTTGGGAGATAAAAATTCCTTTTATCTGTAGAAAATTTTATTATTTTTGTCTTAGTTTTCAAAAAAGAAATGACATTCAAAGATGATGATGTTAAAATATAAGAGAAATTAGAAGTAAATAATCACTTATTTTTTCTCCAAATATATGAAGATGTAATGACTTATTTTAATTTGGGTGTTACCTAGGTCAGGTTGCAATTATGGCAGAAGTCCATAGCTGATTATGGTGGTAGTTAAGAGCTGGGAAGGTAATTAAAAACATCACTACTGCTCTTTTATTATTTTACTTTTATCAACATTAAAAATCTTAAATGAAATCATATCTGTATGACAAAAATAATAAATAAGAGTAGGAAATCATAATGATATTAAGTAGAAATTTATCTTATAATCATTAGTGAATCTTTGGATATTTAGAGCATGAAGACCTTAGAGAGCTAGTCTAACTTTCTCATTTTACAGAGTAAGAAACTTAAAGCCCAGAGAGATTAATTAAATGAGTTGCCTCTGGCTGGCCACCTAGTTATTGCAGAGGTGTCTTGGTCACAGCTGTCTTCCTGGTGCCTAGCTTGGTGTTGGGCAGGTGTTGGGCTTGTCTTTGAAGGATGTCTGAGCTGGCTTTAGCTCTCTCCCTCATGTTCTGACTCAAAAGTATCTTTTGGGTTAAAAATCCTACAGCCTGTGCTAACATAGCTATTAAGGGTGTTCTTAAGCTAACAATAATTTGCCTCTACTGTTTAATGGTTTGGAGGTTTTTTTGGGGGGGGGTGATACTATGATTATCCATCTAGAAAAATGCAGAGATAATTATTCCAAGATTTGATTACTGTTTTCATTTTAGAAGCATGTATTCATTACCATAACTACATTCCTGTACCTTTTAACTAATATTATGTGACTGCAAACATGATTGTTTTCTCAGTGAAGTATTTTTGGAGGGTTCTGCATTGTTTTTGCTTTGAAAATTAAAGACTATCTTTTTAAAAAGAAAAAATGCACAATAGTTAATGAAGAAGCAGAACTTGGTAGTGAAGAGCTGATTGGTTCTTGGGCTTGTTTGCTTAGGCCAGTGTGGAATCAGAGACACTTTCTTTAGTGGCTCTCTTAGCCTTGCACTGTTGCTATAGGTGTCAGGCTTGGCTCTAGTGGCAGGTGACTCTGGACTGTGATCCATTTTCCTGTTCCATCTGTTTTCTTGTTTATCAATTTAAATTTTTATTGGGTACCTGTCTCCTGAAAGGTGCTAGGCATTATAATTTGGGAATACAGCGGTACCATGAAAAGACATGGCAGGCCCATACAAAAAGTAAATAGAGCAACTGCAGTATCATAGGTGCTATGCAGCAGACACCAGGAGTGAGAGTGACATGGGGATTCAACCAACTGTGTAGGGCACTGCCTCTTAGGAAGTGGCTTTTGCACTGTCATTTAAATGATGGTAGGAGAAGGGCACAGCAGTAGCCAACCTGGAGGGAAGCAGTGTGTTTGAGGTCTACAGAGAGCGGCTAGATGAGACTCAAGAGGCAGGTGGAGGCCAGCTTGGGCAGGGCTTACAGAATAGGAATTTGGGATATTTTAAAAAGCAGCAAAGCCACTGATGAGTGTTAAGCAGAGCTTGACATGAGTAGACTTGTGTTTTGAAGATTGAACTGGTAGGTGGGGCAGAGGAAGGAGAATAGGTGGGAACAGTATCCTGCCTGCTATTGTTGTGGTCCATGAGATGGGGAAATAATGATTTGGACTAGATTGGTGGCTATGGGGATAGGGAAAAATTGACAGATTTGAGAAATATGTAGGGGGTTCAATGAGTAGGATTTGAGCATTGATTTGTTCTCAGGAGAGGAAGGCGTCAGGGAACGTAGGTTTGAAGTGTGTTCCTTGCTTGACTCGCTGACTGGTGATGCTGTCTATTCATGGAGGCAGGGAGCTCCTGAGGAGGACCAGATTTGAGGAGGAAGTTTATGAATTCTTGTAGCATTTGGCTGGTGTAGCCAATAGAGGACCCTGATGCCTCTGTCGCAGCCTTTTTTCCATTGCTAGTAGCATTCCAAAACTTTCCAAACTAATTTTCTCGCTTCCCTCAAAAGATGTTGGTGTATGGTGAACCCACCAAGGATTTCTGGTGGGGCGGTCATTGAAATGGGAGAGGGGAGGGAACCTTTGTTACTTGTCTAATGTGTGACACTTTGTTCCTTACTTGCCTTATATGTAGCACGTTGCTTGTTACTTGCTTACTATGTAGCACTTTGTGTGAGTTGGCTCATGATAGAATCCTACGGTAAGCATACTGCCACATTTTGTTCTTTTATATCTCCACATTCTGGAAGCCGCTTTCTGTAGCTAGTTATGTATTGGGACAAGGTCCTTGGGTTCCCAACAGATAGCTGGTGGGTCCCACTGTGCTCTCATTGGAGGGAGTTAGTTGTATTTTAGGAGCTGGTTGCAGTGTGATATATATGATTGTATATAGAAATGGATACATTACTTAAATATTTGTGGAGAAAAATACTATCTTCGGTTAGAATACTTATCTGACTTTCAGTGGAGTATATGTAAACTTTTATATATAAATTATCTTAAAAGTCTCTGTTAATTTATTACAAAAGGGATTATATAACATGATTGGTAGTAAATGGGAGGCACGGGTAAATCTTCTAAGTGGCTGACTTTAATGTTCTGTGAGATATATTATGAAAACCCCGAATGTTTATCCTGAAACAATATTTTGAGGAGGCGTTTGTATTTTTGTTTTTGCCAGTTTATATAGGTAACAGTATCATCTCTTTATTTTCATTGTAGATTAGACTTTGATTTTGGTGTGCCTAACCTCTTCCTGGGACTCATTGTCTTTGGTTAGGGGTCTACATCAAAGGTACTTTTATTGACATAGTTTCTTATAGGCCGTTCTGGAGGCCAGTGTGATTTGGTCAAGTCCACCAGGGCTCATCCTGTCTCCTTCAGGGTAGGAAAGATTGTGTGGCTTTACAGATTAATTTAGGGACTCATATTGGTTGTAGGGATATGCTTCATCTGCGGGTTTATTTCACTTCTAGTGATTTTGAGGGATTATTTGGATAAATTTAAAATTCAGGGATAGTAACGTTCTCATGTGGTGGAATAGTAGAAAAGCTTTGTGTGTTGACTTAGCTTCAGATGGGCTTGTGCCAACCACTCCATGGCAATTTACTTTTAATACTATTTCAACTTTCTAGCTTTACAATTTTCAAAAATCTTTAAAAATGTATTCTTTGGTATAGCGTCATCAACAGCGTATTATGGTTTAAGAAATCATTGTCTTCTCAGAGGTTTAAATACTAAATGGAAAGCTGTATGCAGGTTCCTGTGATGTGGGTTTTAGTGGAAGAATAAAGAGGATGTTTATTTGGGGCTCACTATCCCCACCCCCACCCTTCATCAGTGGCCCACAAGGCCGTAGATTTGCGTTTTCCTCCATGTGTTTCATCAGCATGGGTTCAGGCAAAGAGCCACTGAGCAGGGGAGGCACTGGGCCTGGGTTGCCACACCAAGCCTTTGTGTGGGGAAGGGCAGGGAATTAGACACGTGTGTTAGTTTTGACATGTCACTTACTCTCTCTGTGATCCTCCACTTAAAAGCCAGAGGTTTCTACATCATATTTGCATTATATCTGAGGAAGGGTATGTGGTACTTCAGTAATTCATTTTTCCTCTAGTTCTGTGGAAGTTGGGGGACTACTTTAACCAATTAAATAGTCTGTTTCCTTTATTTTTCTGAAAGAAACCATAAATATTTTGGAATCTGTTCTGTTGATACCTGAAACATGATTAGCAAATGTACATGTTATTTTAAGACACCTAAAAACTATCATCTTTAACACGCTGTAAAACAGGCAAATAGTGAGAAGTCCCTTGTAGAATTATACACATGCCTTTAGTTTCCAAGGCAGTGCTCGCCATTGCAGTAAGTGAGTAATAAAATCAATTTGAACACAGCTGTAAATAAAAAATAGGCCTTAGTTGGTGATATGTTTTAAAGTATATGTGTCTAGAAATTACTTATGGATGGGACTAACAGTATATTGAAACCGTTAAGGCTAGATCTTCAAGGTGAACTTAAAAAAAAAGTCTGTTGCAGTATTTTATATTCTTGTATACTTGACCTTGTTTGTGCTTGAAATTTTGCTTTGGCCAATTGTAGTGTATTGATCTTGTCAGAAAAATCATGCAGACTCGTCTTGAGAATTAAAAAAAAAAAACTTGATTAAATAAAAAAAAATCTAGCTTAAATTAAACTTAATTTTCTCTATTAGGTGTGTATTGAGGACAATCAACTAAAATTGTGCAGAAATAACACATTAAAAATAACAGTAATAACTGTAATGACTAACAATTATTGAGCATTTCCAGCGAGATGGGCGTTATGCAGAGTGTTTTAATGGATTGTTTCAGTTACTTATCAGAACAACTTCAGGAAATAGAATTATTATTCCCGGTTTACATATGAGGAGACTCGGGCTGAGAGGTTAAATTGCCCGGGGCCGTACAACTCTAGCAAGCAGTGGAGGAAGAATTCGAATCCAGATTGGCCGTTCTCCAGAATCTGTATGTGTCATCATCATGCCACCTTGCTGCCTAGACCATCTCGAGGCTTGCATTATTGCTGTCTTAATAGGCAAAGATCCATTAGAAATACCAGCAGCAACACCGTGTAATTCTGCGTCATATCCTATTGCTATATCTTATCAGTCTGGTTATTTCCGTCTACTCTTCTGCTTGTGCCCACTGTATTTGTGGGGACATATATTTTGGGATGTTTTGGTACTTAAGATGACCTGGTACTGTGCCTGTCACCCTTCATTACTTTCTTCTCTGATGGAGATGAGGAGAACAATTGTTCTTGTGGAGATTTTATTCTGTGGTGGCTGAGAACTTGGGCTGTGACTTCAGATAGATCAGGAAGTAAATCGTAAAAATGGAAATAATGTCATCAAGTCTCTCGAATGGTGGGAGCTGAAGTGAGGTACCCCACACAAAGCACTGGTGCAGCATCCGGTGTATTTGTTGAGTAGTTGTTATTGTTAGCTCACTCTTAATCATTGAACTTATGAAACCATGTATTTTTAATTTTAAAAGATTCTATAATCCTAGGTTATGACTAGAAGAGAACAAGTGGCCTGCAATAGTGATGGACTATATGAGTTTCATTTTCCCCAAGAGTAAACATCAAAGTGAATATCCATACGTGTCTTTGTTCAGGTGTATAACTAAAAGTTATTTACCTAATCCTCTCTTTGGTTCCACAGTGGTGATTCAGATATCCCAGGTACTGAAAATGACAAATTTGTGGGAGCATTTCTTCTTTTCTAGCCACGAAGGTGCTCATCTGCTAACTGAATTATGATCGTCTGGCTAGTGAATTAATTAGTCATTCTTTCTTTTCCCCAAACCTGCAGTTCTCTAGAAATGGTAGATGATGTTATCCCAGACGATCAGTGGTGGGGCATATTTAACCAGCTCTGGAATATTGGAACTTTTCAGTATAGACCAGAGGGGTTCAAGTGTTCTCAAAATCTGTAACCCTAGGTCCTCAAATCTCTGAACATTTGATTCAGTCTTTTCCTGCCAAATTTTGTTTATTGCAAGGAAGAGAGAAAATGGAATCTAAAATGAGAGTAGCTTTGGGGCCAGAGTCTGGGATACGAGTAGAAACTAGAAAATGAGAACGCTCCCTTCCTCTGGAAAGGTAAGAGTTTAAGTAGCTTCCTTGGAATTCTCCTGCTATCCAGATTGGCATGAAAATGAAAGAGATGGAGTGTAGATAACTTTCATTTCATTTTCGCTTAAAAATGACTCTAAGGGAAAAATAATATGGGGGCAACGTGGAAACAGTTGATAAATGTGGATATGTGGAAGTTCCTGTACTATATTCTTCCATCTTTGCTACAAGTTTGAAACATTGTATCAAAATCAAAAGTTTCTTGAATAACAGTGACTCTAGGACTTGATCGCAATAGCTAATACTTTTGGAGCATGGATTTTATGTGAGTTTGCGTTTTGCTGCAACTGTTTACATAACTGTTTTTACTAAATAACCGAGGTAGGATTAATCAAAACGCTGGGGTAGGAACAATAATTGCCATTTCATAGATGAGGAAATGGAGTTTTAGCAATTGTTTAATAAATTTGCCCAAGATCACAGCTATTAATGGCGGAGTTGGGTTTCAAATCAGGATAGGCTCATTTAATAACCTGTAGTGTTAACCTATCTGCAGAAATTGATTTGGATGGTTCCATCAAAATGACTAGGTCTTAGAGGAGTAGGGAGAATTTATACCACAATCTTACACACCTGTGCTTTTGAGAGCTGACTCCTAGAGAGAAACTGAGAGGCTCAAAGGTGTGTATTAGAGAATTATAGTCAGAGAGGCTTCTTTTCCTTATCAATTGCAAACACTTTCAACCTAAGACACATGCTCGTTGCAAGACTTACTAGTGTGTTCCAGCCTGTTTTCGTTTATCAGTTTAAGGTGTAGCCAACATTAAAGTATTCAGCTTGCTACAGAATTGGCTTTCTTCAAGGTTTCTTTCCAGTGTTTATTCAAGGTGTATTAATTTACTTAGCATCTTTTTCTCAATACACAGGACTTGAATTGCCTAGGAAAGAACCCAGGGTGCTACTTAAGCTCCCAGTTGTAGCCTTGTTCTTCATCGATACATTTAGGATGAAGATGCAGCTTCATGCAAATAGTTCTGCTAACACACAAGACAACAGGTCATCTTCTGCAGCCATACACTGCTTGCTTTAAGTAGGTGTAAAATTCATATGTATAAATCAGTAGACTTATAGGTAATGGGACGTGTGTTTCTTTTCCAGGAGGTTAAAAAACAAAGATAAAATCCCCAATCCAAATACTACTTTGCCTCATAGAAATATTTTATGGTGATATATTTCTAGATTTTGTACAGGTTTATAGTTATTTTTTTCCTTCACAATTGAATAAGCTGTCAACTGGCTTGAGTACAGTGAGCTTCTAGCTAAAATTTAAGTTTTGCTATTTTTGGTGCACTTAAAATTTTAATTTTCGTTTTGATTGTGTTATGTTGCAGAGCCAGATTTATCACCAGATTTAGCATTTTAGGTTTTCCATTTTCCTTGTCATTAAAAAACAAAACTGAAAATCTGGGTTGGTGTTTGAAACAAACTTCGTGTATAAGGAGCGGCGTGGCTAGTAAGGCTGCTAAGAGCTGTTCCATTTTGCTGCTAGACTTTGCCAGGATAAGGAAAACTCTGTTGTATATGCTGTCAAATACTTTTGTGAGGACACGGTATAATAACATAGGCAATTTTCGCACACAGTTGGTGACCTTGCTGTAACTGAATTTGCTGGCTGGCGGGCAGTGCTGCCATGCTGTAGGTGGAAAACGTGTTGTCGTGTTTCACCATCTTGTTTTGGGCACAAAAGGCGACGTCCTGTCTGAGGGTCCTCACAGAAGCCCAGGCATCGGCTTGCAGAGTGGTCGACACTGAGGCCTGTCATTCTCTGCACTCAGGCTTTACAGAACTTAGGAAAATCCCCGCATTATTGGCATTGTCCTTTATGGATCATTGCCACAGTAATAATAACAATAATAGTAACAATATCTTCATTTGGCAAACATGAAAATGACTCTTTATTGCATTTCCTTTCTCTAAAAACATGACTACTTGGGTCAGCTATTATCTCTAGTAAGCAGTCTGATTTGTTTCAGCTACAGCACTAGGCTTTTGATTCAAAGCATTGCAACATTAATTCATATCCTTATAAAATTTCCTTGTGAATCTCTTACTCTTCCAATATTCTCTTTTGTGAAAAGAACCCCAGTGTCCCCTCTTCTCACCATTTTGAGGCAGTTGTATAGAAAATGCTGTCCATCATTTCTGAGCGTGGCCTTCTGCCTTGATCTTGCTCTGCAGCTTTTCAACAATGTTCTTATCTCTGCCTCCCTTCCCCATCGCAAGGATTCAGAAGGTACAAGGTCATTTTGCAGATATAATGCATCCATTGGTTTTTAGAAAGAGTAGAATGGTGAGCTGGACTGAGGTAGCTTTTTCATCTGTTTTCTCCAAGGGACCTGAAAAATGGGTCTGTTTAGATGATTTTGAGGATCTTACGTAGTTTAAAAAGTTCATCTGATGAAACAAGAATGATAAAATAGATATTTATTGGCCTTTAGAATCACAGTCACTTGGGTACTTGTTAAAAATGCAGATTCCTCAACCCCACACCAGTTTTATTGAATCAAAATTTCTATGGGCTATCTAGAATCTAAGTTTTTATCTAGGTACTTCAGGGGCACTCTAAAGTTTAAAAAGCCATACCTTTAAACCAATATGTTAGATGATGAACATAATGTGGAAATATGAAATATTTTAGAAAAATGGTAAGTCATATTCTTAGAATATTTGTGGGGGGGAGGTTGCAAGTAATGTTATTCTCTTAATATACCCGGATGAATGTAGCTGCTCTTTAGCATACCAATGACTATAAATGGTAAAAGGTAGAGAAATGGTCAGGAGTTTGAGAGCATAGTGCACTTTAAAGGTGGTGGTAAAAGGGATAGAGAATAGCATGTTTTGTATTTATTTTTTAAATTTCATTTTCATTTCTGCCATGGAATAATTAATAACCTGTTTTGTGTGTAGTTCCAGTTTACATGGTATGAGAAGTAAATAGATTTAATATGTGACGGTAACTATTTTGGGGCAACCCATTTCAAGCTGGTATTATTTCCAAGGACACGCAATAAATTTAAAAAGAGTCATCTCAGAGGTAATTTGGTGAGCAGGTTACTGCCATCTTTGAGGACTTAGTAATATAATTCTAAGAAAGAGACAGGATGCTCAGGTGGAAGGTAAAACAAAGCACAGACATGGAGCTCTTTCCTGAGCTCTCCTCCCTTCCTTTCTGATTTATTCCTCACTAACCACCCCATCTTCTTGACACTCGTCTCCTTGGACCTTGGCACAGAGGTGCCGTCAGGGTCCTGGGCCTTCCCATGCTTTCTCAGTTTGTCATTCCTCTTCTTCCTACACTTTAAATACATCATGTACTCAGGGTTTTGGCCTTAGCCTCGTCTAGGGTCTAGTTCAGGCCCACACCTTCGGTTCCTGTTTCCATTTGGTTAACCCTAAATCTGTATTTTTATTTCTGGTGTCTCCCTCATTGTCATTGTTATTTGCACTGGAAGAAGGCAGGGCAGTGACCAGTGTCTGGGGGAACTCCCTGACCCCTCCCCCCCCCAGCCGGTATCTCACCACCCTGACTTTGAGTTTAGAAGGTGCCAAGCACCTGCCCCTCAGCCCTCCTCTGGGGCATGGCTGCCTACAGAGAGGGGGCCTCTCTCCAGCTCTGCTCCTTGCGGGGCAGGGCTTGTGGGGTGGCCTCCATGGGAGAGGCCTCCACTGCAGCTCAGTGTTGAGGCTCTGTCTCAGGCAGTGTGAGGTTGCCCTGAGCCTGAGGCCTGGTTCTCTCCTTGGCCTCCTCAGTGACAGGTACCAATCCCTGCTTTGCCATCTTCCAGCTGGTTCCAAATGTGGGTGGAAGAAGAGTAGGCGAGAGTTAGTCTGGCCTTCTCAAACTCCATCACCATGTTCCGGACATCTGACGAGAGCGTTTTTTTCACAGTAGCATTGTTAAGCCAGTACTTAAGGTGCTCTGTGGGTTATAATGTTATAATTATAATATGGGCAATAATGTTCATATTATAATATTGTTTTGGAGAGAAAACTTAAACTAGCAACTGAAATCCTTTTCAGAGAGAATCACTTGCTGAGGTGAGCATGACCTAGGGAACTGTGCTGGAGTGGGTGATGTTAGCACTGAGGAACTATTTGGTGACACTCGAGTCGGAGCAGATGCTTGCCTTTCAAGCCTGTTATCATACAGCCAGCTTTTATGAATGGGGAAACCGGACCTATCCAGATTCATGTTAGAGTGAGTTTTTACATACAGGGCCATACCCAAATCAGTTCTAGGGAGGACTTTAATGAATGCAAAGACATGGCCAGTAATGACAAGGAAAAATTTCAGTAATGTTTTTGGATTTACATTTCTGAAGAGTAAATAGCAATTTTTGTGTCTGAAGAGTAAATGGCAATTTTTGCATGAGGCTTGTAATAATAAAAATTTTTTTTGGTTTTTAGAGTTATGGTTGTGCCTGGTGAAAGTTGTTATTTTATTAACTCCTTTCAAAGATGGATAAGAATTATAAGTGTGCAGATCTTTAGAATATCATTTCTAACTTTTTGGTATGACTTTAATGCTGCGAAGGATTGCTTATGTAAAATTATAACCGTGTTAGGTTCTGTGAGCTATACTAAAAATTTTATCCATATCTATGAAGTCCGGGTTAACACACTTGTGACCATGTGGAACGGGATAGCACAGTGTGTAATTAAGCGCTAGGTGTGACGCTGTCAGTGTAGTAGCAACAGGGAGTGGCCAGTGCAAGGTTCGATAGTGGAGAAAAACATTGGAAGGTAGTATGACTCACACTCTTTTTGGATAGGTTGGAGGAACTGAGAAATAACGTGAACAAAATCATGGAGATACTGTGAGCCAAGGATCCTGGCAGGAAATAGCCAGCCAGCCCAGAGCTTCGTGCAGGAGTCAGGGCAGAGACCTGTCCTTCCAGGGAGAGTGGAAGTTGGGGAAGAGGGACACAGCCATGGCCACACACCTGCTCCATCGTCCTCTCAGCCTCCAGGGGCAGCCGAGTGGGCTCTCTGGCTCAAGGAGCATCAGAGCTAGTCGGGAGGAGAGGGGCAGGCTTGGATAGACAGGGTGAGGATGGGCCATGGTGAAATCAGACAGAGGGAGATCCGGACTTAACGTTTCGTGTTGGAAATGGAGTTGAAAGGTTAGTTTGGCAACACGTGGTGGATTACGGATGAAGAGGGACTAGAGGCAAAATGTCAGATGCTGTTGAAATAGCCCAGCCAGTAGGCGGTGGAGCTCTCACTGTAGCAGGAAAGTGAAGAGGGAGGAAGAGACTGCGGTAGGGTGGGGCGAGCAGCTGTCCGTCCAGGAGGGCCCGGCATGGAGCAGGGAATGGCTTCAGAAAGAACTTCGGTTTGATATTTTGAACTTAGATTAGATCTAAAAATAGAACACATTTGAGGAGGGTAAGATGTACGAAAAGATTTTAAAAGTCACTTTAAAAAGGTTCCAAAATAAAGGTACTTCATGATGAGGTTGTATAACTTACAAGTCAAGAAATGGCAAAATATTAAACCAATTTTTAAAAAAATAAAAGTCAGACTCTTATAAAAATGATTTGGGAACTATTTTCACATGTACTTTGACTTTATTTGTATAAATGTCCTTACAACATGGGCACAGTCAGAATATTACAGAATTCTGAGAATATTAATTTTACTCTTTCAGAATCAAAACAGCACAATGGTAATTTGATTAGGAGTATGTAAGAAGGCCATGCAGATACAGTTCCTGTAAATTGAAGTTGATCAGTTTATTCCAGTTCCACTTTTTTTGTCAATGCGTATGTTCCAACATTAGGAAGAACTGTCATGTTTTATACTTCAGCTACTCTAATGTGTGGGCATAGATCTATTTATAAGATACATCAACATATTCTATGAGAGAATGCAGTAGAGAAACAACTGCAGCCCAATAGAAAAGCAGTAAAAGTTATAGGTAATGTATAGAAAGAAAATTTAATTGCCAGTAAACACGAACATTTCCAAATTATGGAGTAATAAAAGAAATGCAAATGTAAATGAGATACTTTTTTCCCCCCTTATCAATTAGTGATGATTTAAAAAATATTATTGATTCTGCCAGAATATGGTGAGATCTGCATGCTCACTGCTATCTGAAATTCCATAAGTACAAACATTTTGGACAGAAATTAGGAAATACATGTATGTATCAAGACCTTTATAAATGGCCATTCCAGTTTTATCAGTCATCCTAAGGAAAAACATGAAATCCACTCAACTATTATTATGAATAAGAAATCACATCATTTTTTTTCTGACAGTGAAAAATTGAGAATGGTTAAATTCATGTTATATTCATATGTTAGACTATCATGCAGGCATCACAAATCATGTATTTGGAAAACAAAGCTTAAAAAATGTACAGAACAATGTATTATCTATGGTCCCAATTTTATACAAATTAAATCATAAGCATAGAAAAAAACTATAGGAAAAATACATCAGTTTTAAAAATGAGTATTTTCAGGGATTGACAATTTCACTTAGTTTAAAGCTTTGATTCCAGAGTTAAACAGATCCAATCTGAATCCCTGGCCAACCACTTATTGGCTGTGTGATTTTGGGCAAGTGACTTACTAGCTCTATGACCACAGGCAAGTTTTTAAACTTACCTATGACGCGGTTTCTTTAGCCGTGATAGGGAATGATAGCAGTGCTCATCTCCTAGGCTTATTTGGATTAATGTAGCAGCGCATCTAAAATATTCCGCACAGTGCTTGTTGCATTGTTAGCACTTCATAAATATTAGTCGTTTGGATTGCAGGTGTTTTTTATTTTAATCTTCATTATTATTATTTTTAATATTTTCTAAATTTTAAACTGAAAGGTACTTTTACAGTCAGGAAAAACAACAGTAACCACTCCAAAAAGTCATGAGGTACTTTATATGGAAGGAAGGACTTTGACAAATTTTCACTATTTTATGGTATATACAGGAATTTTTTTTGAAAAAAGCAGTTCTAATTAGGTGTATTTCTGAAACACTCCCAACTTTTGTCTTTTTAGGGTTTCTCTCCTTTCTAGATAACTTGGGAGTATTTGGCTTATTTTTTTCTCTCCCGAAGAAATTTTGTTCTGCAGCAAGTTGAATTTAAAAGACCCTCCCCCCTTTTTAAAAACATTTTCTGAAGTCAAAGAAAACAAGAATCATGTTTTTAAAATTTTCTGTAGATGAGATCTGAATTTGGTTAATATTAACTGCACATTTAGCACTCAAATTTCAGACATATTTAGTGTTAGCTTCTGTACATCTCACCTAATTGTTTAAATATGTGAGCATGATTTTGATATTTGGGAGGTGGAGGAGAAACCCCTTGAGGTTTTCGAGCTTGAGTTAAAAGGGCTTATTGTGTCTTGGAGTCAGCTGATGTAAGCTGGTAGGAAGACTGTAGCATCTGGAACTCTTTCCCCTTGGAATCGTGTCTTTCCCGTGGAAGAAACACATTTGGGCTGCATGCAGCCTGGAGAGACTTTCAGGCTGTATTTTCTTCACAGGAGGCTAACAGCTTTGCACTTATAATAAAATAGCTTCAAAGCTTTTGTCCGCTTGAAGTTATGTTACTTTTCATTTACCTCAAACATTCTTTAGTATATCTTCTATGGCAAACAGGAAGCTAAGAAGAGGAAAAACAGGGACAAATTGTTAACATTGTCCCGTAGATTAATTATGAATAAATGGGCTGATGGTAACATAAAACTCGAAAACCATAGAATCCAGAATATATGCAAGTACATTTTATTGTTGTAATTTGTCAAATCCAAAAGTAGATCCTATTTCTGATACATTGAAATGTGAATTAGAATTAATGAAATACAGGAATGAGTTAAAAAAAAAAAAACCTGTAGTTTGCAGTCATTTGTGTTTTTAAATTTTGTTTACTGAACAAAAAGGAAAATCACCTGAATGCATCTGAAATTGGAACTTAAGCCTCTAATTTCTATCATAAAGATTTCACAGCCGTATGTTACTTTAATCACACCTGGTGCCACTTTTTGTATACCTTGCTCTGTAGGTCTTGAGTACAGCATAGATGGACTCATGAATCAGGTATTTCAACATGACTGTGCTTGGCTACTGGACCTAATGTAAGCAGACAGTGGGCGACTTTTTATAGTGTTACTCTGCCAGACTGCTGTCAACACATTGGGTACCATAAAGCAGTGTCACCAAGACTATTCCGCAAGAGCGATGCCAAAATCTATTAAAACTCACAGTAAAACAAGAAATGTACTGCTAAGCACTGAAAGCCTGACTTAACAAACAATCAAGTATTTGAGTTTTGATTCTGAGCTTAATGCTAGGCTCACGCCCACATTGTGCATATGCAAAAGTAGTAAAGCAGCGGTTCTTGTTTATAAGAAGTTTAAAGTCTAATTACTCAGTGATGCAAAGCAAGGAAGGGTCCCCTTTAATTTTTTTGTATCTAGGATAATTTGAGAGGAATTTGCATCTGATAGTGTGAGGCCAGTAAGAATACAGGGTAAGTAGACCTCTCCAGACCCGAATATGGACCTATGATAATGATGTCAGAGATTCCTCCTCCTCTAAGAAAAAATTCAGATAAAATTATAGCAATTTAAAGATTCCTTAAGTGTATAGAGACCGGAAAGGTTAGCATGGCCTTAAGTTTTGAGCCCGAAGCTCTGGGGTCAGATGGCCTGGCTTTACAGCTTAGATTCAGCACATTACCTTTGAGACCTTGGGCAGGTTCTGTGCCTCAGTTTCCTTACTTATGAAACGGGGTTAATCATAGCACCTTCTTCAATGCCTGGTACATATCACTCATTCATTAAAATGAGTAGTATTAATATTGTTGTAGCTTGCTTTGTTAGTAAAGAGAATATGAAAGTGAGAGGAATAAAGATTTGAGAGCCTTGGTGTCTATTACTATGACTGGAGGTTTCAAATAAAGATGGTAGATAACGCCTTTCTTGGCATCATAGCCGCAACTTGTGAGCAATTAGTTATTAACATCTTTAAAAGAAAAAATTGAAAGTGTGATTGTGGCAACTACCTGTAGAACATTTTACTAGTAATATCTTGGTCAGGGTTTTCTGGATTTCCCCTTGTGTCATGTGGTTAAGTGAGGAGTGGTTTTAAGATGGCAGTGTGGATTTAGGTTATAACGAAGTGTTGTAATAAAGTCTCTTATAAGAAAGTCTCTGTTTTATCACAGATTTCTGTATCTTAAGGTGATATAATCAAATATTTTAATGCCCCCTCAAAAGTTACATGGCCATCAAGAAGAACTGAGATGATTTCAAAATGGCCAAATATTGGTACTGTTTTGTTTTTAGTCACCTCGAGTGAGCCAGGGCTATGTGTTAGTTCCTGTTTTATTACATTTTACTTTTTTTTTTTTTTTTTTTTTAAAGCCTAGGATAGCTGGTTCTGCTGTAGCCAGCCCTGCATCTCTTCCATTGCTGTGGAATGCCCACCACCTCTTTTTCCTTTCCCAAAGCCTTCTCTGTACTGTTGGATGGGGTGGGGGAAGGCATGGAAAACTCGAATGAGAAATAAGGAAAGACCTTAAAGAGCTTATAGTTGAATTCGCTTTCATCTCCTCTTCAACCTCACGCTCCACTGGCTTCTAGGATCATCCTTCACATTCTGTGCTCAGCCACTTCATGGGTTAGGTGAAGTAGGCTCTTTTTTTTTCTCTTGTTATTGTTTTATAGCTAGAGATTCTTTATATGGAGGTATTTTAGATTCTAAACAGCCAAATTTCAAAAAGATCATTAGGAATAAAACTAAATCATAAATTGATATTTGGTGATTGCTTGCCCTAGTCTCTTTCCAGCCATATGGGCAGCTTTTCACCTTCACATATTGTGTCTAGGACATTTCTAGAAGCTTACCGTCTCACATTAACAGCCAATGGCCATTTCTCAGTAGGCAGATTCTTTCTGACAGGTTATAGACCTTTTCATTTGATGCTATGTTGAGACTGGGTATTGACCTGACAAAAACCAAGGTTCCTTGTGTATCTCAGCCCGAACTAGATGAAGACAACATTAAACCAAAAGGAATCACGACCACAGAATTAGATTACTGTATTTGGCCTACCACGATGAGATGCTGCCACATCAGGTGACTGAATAGCTGTAGAAACTTAAAAATATTGCCAGCTTCGATGCTGGCTAGGTGCCCATTTAAACCAGTCAAACGGTCTATAAATATGAAAGTTGTTAAATGCTAGATCTGCTGTTGATAACCATTGGAGGCAGTAGAAGCTAACAGTTAAGAGTGTGGGTTCTGGAGTTAGAACCTGGTTCTCATTTAGACTCCTTGCTGTACCATGTGACCTCGAGAAAGCTTCTTAAATTCTCCAGGCTCAGTTTCTGCTGTAGCCAGTGCCTGGCACTCACTCTAAGCGGATGACGGGGATGATAATGAGGAGGGCAATGGGGTTGAAGTTCCAGGAAGCCTGTCATTGCCTCAGAAGGCAGTACTTTCTAGAAATGGAGGGCTGGTTTCACAGATTAGAACAGTATGTTCATTTGAATTTTGAGCCGAGTGAGGTTTGTGAATAATGTATATTTGGGCTGGAAAGTAATTTGATGGAGAATGAGCACGCATATACACACAGACATAAACTTGAGGTAATTCAGAATGTCTTCTGTGATAGGAACAGATATGTAGCTGCAGTATAACCAAATTAGCAGACTTTCGGTGAAATAAAAGAAGTCACGATTAATACATTCTTATAAGCAGCAGCACTAGTTTAGTTCCTGGACAGCGTGTGTAAAATGTCCATGAGGGAATACAGTCCTGAGTACTCTCTGCAGTACTCAGTAAATACAGCCACGGCAGAAAAGACCACAACTCAGCCGGTCTTTCGGTCTTTCTTCATCCGGAGAAAGTCTGGCATTCTGAGTACCTCTGTTCGAGGAGTGTCCCCTTTATTTCCGCAAATAAGTATAAGATGAAGTAGGTTAATTTTCCTCCTCCTGTTTTCTGACATAGTTATACTTGGACATTTGCTTGGGAAGGGACGGGGTTTGCTAGGTATCGCGAAGAGGAGGATTCTTACCCAGTGATTACACTGTGGCGGCCCCGGCTCCACATTTCCAGTCATTACAGCGTGGACCATTTTATTGTGTCATAGTTCTTTCATGCAGCTGTCTGTCTATATATAATGAGAGTATTTTTTAATATGGTTCTTGGAACAGCTTTTTATCAAGTAATTATAATTTTTAAAGAGTGAATTTTATTTGGAAAGATGGGTTTGGGTGAGAAGAAACCTGCTCAATCGAAAGGTATTTGGTTGAGCAGCAGCTCCTTGTGAACTTGTGAAATATTGTGCACCTTCCTTGGGATTTTTGAAAGCTGCTCCTCCACTCTGTTAGCAGGGAGACACCCAGCATCACTTGTGGATTTCTCTGTAGAGGAAGTTTATCTTGCTGCAGAGTGGTTTTCTGCCTTTTATGCAAATCTGAGCCCCTGATGTGGGTTTCTGCACAGAATCAGTGGGGAGTGAAGACCTGTGCCTTCTTCCCTGCAGTGTTGGTTGTTGGAGGCAAGACAAAATAAAGAAGAACCTGGCTTTTCCACTCACTGGTTTTGTCATTTGGCGATTAATTGCTTTGATTTCATTTTTTATCATCTACAGAATATGGTCAGTACTTCAGGGATGAGTGTAAAGGTACGTGTGTGTGTGTGTGTGTGTGTGTGTGTGTGTGTGTAAAGCACCAAGCACAGTGCTTGGTCTGTAGAGCACTTACTACATTGGTTACTTTCCCCCTGCTTTGATACTTATTTTCTAAATGTGGGGGTATATAATCTGGAAAAACAGGATTTTCTTATTTCAAATATTATACTTTTTTAAAGAGGAGGTATCCCTGCTGATTTCTACATAGGTAAATATGGTGGTTGTATCCATATCACACCTCACCTCTTGTAGCTCTTATTTTGGTTTCCTTTTCAATTTATCTGCCCATTCCAACTTCACAGAACAACTGGAATCAATTTAGTTCCCTAAATAAAGCTTTTTATATTAGGACCTCCCAGGGACAGTCTTGTGAGAAGGTGGAGACTGGTTTTAGTTGTAAACTTAAAAACAAAATCTCATACCAGTGTTTTCCCTACCAAAGCTTCTTAGTTGCTGGAACGTGAAAGTGACAGGGAAATTACCTTATATTCTTAGACGCCTGTCACTGGAGTCTCGCGGTGAATCTCAGTTCCCTGAGTATGGCAGAGGAGTGTGGGGGACTAAAGGGAGGCGGGAACAGTTCGGGGCCGTCGTTGACGCCGTCGTCACAGTGCCTGTGCCTGTCTCCAGTTCTTTATTAAATGCCTTTGGCCGGTCAGATGTGGTTGTGCTGAAATGAAAGGGCCGGGGGAGAACGTGTTAGAATTTCATTGCTTCCTCTTCCTCTCTCATTGGTCAAGGTAGAGTTATGGGTAGGAAACAGCAGAAGAAAACAAAACAACAGAAGGCTATTTACGCTTTCATTTCCCCTCTTATATATAGTACTTAAATCTTAGAAGCCATTTTAGGATAAGTTCTTGAAATACTGTTTGTTTAAAACTGTCATTTGAAATTATAGTCTCTACCCCATTCTCCATCTCCTCAACCCCGCCCTCCCTCAAGAAAAAGATGAATTCCTGATGCTGCAGTAATGGCAAGTACTGCTACAGCTCTCATTCTGGTCATGTGCATAATACAATTAATATTACCTTCCCGTCTTTTGAGTGTGAACGGAATACTCTGTTATTCCACTCCACTTGGAAGGGCTTTCCCACCAACAGCCCTACCGTCCTGGTGGCATCGTGGAGAACTTCAGATTTTAATCTCCCAAACCGCTCTCCTTCCCTGCCTTCGGCCGGTTATCGAGCCTGTTCTGTTGTTCTGCCTCATCTTCGAAGCAGCTTATGACCCCAACCTCTTTTTGTATCTGACTTTATCTGCCAAATTAATCTTGATTTAAGTGTCTCAGCTCCTGGGTCTACAATGTAAAATTTTCACTACTTTTTCAAGACCCTCCACTCCCATCCTGCTTCTGTCCTATTTCGTTCTCTCCTCTCTGGCGTGGCTCAACTCCACGCCCACTCGTGTCATGCTCAGAATTGTGCCCAGAGAGGGCCTCTTCCCCCGACGCCCCCCACCCCCTTTTAACATACTAAACCCACTCACAGAAGAATTCCTCCCTTGTTTGAGTTTCCACAGTGCTCATGTGCTTGATCATGTATTTACTCTCACCCTCCCTAAAGTATTGGCTGTAGAATTAGTTGTTTCATGTTTTTTTACTGATCCAAAAGAGTGATTATGACTATATGTGGGCCTGGGGCACCATGCTGAGTATTGGGGATTATAGAGGTGAACAAAAGGCTAGTGGGTTAGATGGTTATTAATCAAATAATCACATAGACATAAAAGTGCACTCTAACAATTGTTAAAAAAAAAAAAACAGTATGAGGTCCTATGGTGTGGGTACCAGGCATGTGGCTTAGATGTGGAAGGACTGGCCTACTTGGGGGAGGTGAGAGTGAGCTGGAGTCCTCCTGCCTGGAGAACTGGCGGCTGCACTGGGGAGAGCTTGATGTGTACCCCGAGAACAATGGGGAGCAGTTTACCTGGTTGTGCCATGTGCATAGATTGGAAGGGGCCGGAGAAGGTGGGGGAAGGCGACTGTCTAGTCCAGTGAGAGTTAATAGTGATTCGGTCCAGAGTGGTGATTGTGGATATAGACAAGTGGATGCAGTTACATCAGTACAATTTGATGATAGATTAAATGTCAGGAGCCATAGGAGGAAGAAGGTATTCTGGGCGACTCCTGGGTTTCTGGCCAGGTGAGTGACCTATGTTCGTGAGGCCACCCCTAGCCCATAGGGTGCCTGAGCAAACTGATAAGAGGTACCCTTTCTCTAGGGCACATGGCTTGGCTAGCGGAGTATTGGTCGGATTTTTATTCCCATGTGCTTTGTTTTCCCCAGTCCTTGTGTAGTGAATGGACTGTACATCATACACTCGTGTGTAGCAGCCCCCTGGCCATTCACCACACCGCAGGGTCACTGGCTTTTTTCTCCCATTCCCTCCAAACAAGGTGAGATATGTCTACTTTTTTCTTTTTTAATAAAATGGCAGAGACTTAAAGTGTACGAAAGCACGTGGAAAGGAACCAATTGAGAGATAGATTATTATAGGACTGTATGGGAGAGCAAAGGATAATTGATGGAGTATGATTCTTGAGAAGGGATGGGCTCCGAAGAGAGAGGGAGAGCCTTCACGTGCAAGAGCATAGCCGCTCTGTGGTAACAAGGCAGGAGGGATGGGTGGGTGCAGATGTCAGTGAGCATATTTAGCTGTGGAGAGCTTCTGTTTCCCGGCAGAGTAGGAAATGAAGTTACTTATTTATGCCTTTGACCTCCAACGAGTATAAATTCACTGAGGACAAAGAGGTATGTATGTATAAACATGCGTATTTGTTTCTTTCATAACACAAGGTTGATAGTCACTTAATTGCTGGGTTTCATTGGAAACTTGGACTCACTGAAAACTTAGACTTGTTACTTGGTGTTAAGTATTACCTCTGAAAGGTAACTCACTATTTTATCAAGTTTGCAAAAATATTAAATGCTGTAAACATGTGACATGCTACATTATTCCTAACTAATTCCAGAATGTTACCGATCTATTTTATAATAAGGTATCCATAAATAACCTCATAGAGTGAAAATGGCAGGATTCTTGCTAACGGTTTGAGGCCCACTCTTTGGGATTTAGATATAGTTAATGCAAAGATAATGATGACACATATAAAGAGAAAACAGGGAGAAAATCAACATGGAATAGTGGTTCTTCAACACCTTTGCATTGCAACATCATGTAATAAAGGAAGCACATTTGTGCTATGTTTTATTGCTTACCAAGCACTTAAACACACACTGGACTATAATCCATATGGCATTTTACAGAAGAAAAAATTTGGCAAAGCCACGTGCATGGATGAGACTTACTTGATTCCAGAGACCTCACCATGGGCATCCTGAAATGAAGAACATTTTTTTTTCAAGTGGACCCTAGCTATGCAGTTTGAAATATCACAGAGTATTTAATACAGACACTCAGACCTTTGTACACTATGGTGATTATGCTCATTTATTCTGATTGCTGTTGGAGTATAGTAAGTTTTCTGATTAATTTTTTATTTGTTTTCTAATTATGCCCATGCAAAATTATTTAAAATAGTTGAAGTTTGAATTTGGTTTAGGTTGTTGAGCCATTATGAATTGCTTAAGTTGGTAACATCCAGGAAGTAGTTGGAAGCAATTCAGTATGGCACATTTTAAGAGTATTTAATGTTTTTAAACACTTGGTAAAAGAGTGAGTTTCGCGATACCATGGGATTTTTTTTTGTGCTTGACTAGAATTTCACATATAATTCAATAAAAATAATTTAAACAGTTTGCTAAAACAGCATCTGAACCGTGTAGGTGATGGGGAAACAAAGCGTGGTACTAGACTCCTTCTTATGGAGCTGCATGTTATGGAACTTCTTAACAGAGGATCTAATTATTGAACAGTTGTAATGAAAAGGAAGAATTAGAGTTGTAACACATAAAACAGTAGAGAGTAACACATTTATCTTCAAATTATGAGAACAGAAGTATAGTAATTTAGCTATGATTTGGTGATTTAGGAAGTTTTAAGCCTGTAAAGTAAAATATTTTGCCATTTACCCCAGAGGGGCACAGGCTGGGGCTCAATTTGGCCTGCAGCTGAACCCCTCTCAGGACTGTGCCGCTGGACACCTACTACACAAAGCCATGCTAATAAAACCAGGAGACTTAGGAGCTTTGCTTAGTACACAGAAACAGACACAGAATGGGAAGACAAAAGAGCAGAAGCCATATGAGAGAACAGAACAGAGATCCAGGAATAATGGAGTCAAGCAATCTAACAGATGCAGAGTTCAAAACACTGGTTATAAGGATGCTCAATGAACTTAGGGGAGGTATAGATGAATTCAGTGAGAACTTTAACAAAGAGAGAAAAAGCATAAAAATGGAAATTATAAAAGGGAGCTAGTCAGAAATGAAGAACACATCGAGATGAGGAATATGTGAGAGGGAATAAACAGAGTGGGTGAAGAAGAGGATCGAACCACTGATATAGAAGATGGGGAAGCCAAGGACGCCCGATCAGAAGAGCAAGAAGAAAGAAGCCAAGACTATAATAATAATTTAAGGAGCCTATAGGACACAATGTAAAATAATCCATTTCATAGGGGTACCCGAAGGAAAACAAAAAGTCGAAGAGCCATTTGAAGAAATGATGATGGAAAACTTCCCTAACTTGGTGAAGGAAATAGACATACAACCCCAGGAAGCTCAGAGAGTCTCCTCCAAAAATGAACCCAAAGAGGCCCACACCAAGACACATTATAATTAAAATGCCAAAGGTTAAATACAAAGAGAGAATCTTAAAAGAAGCAAGAGAAAAGCAGTTACCTAGAAGGGAGCACCAATAAGACTGGCAGCTGATTTGTCAAAAGAAACTGTACAGGACAGAAGGGCTTGGCACAAAATAGTCACTGTGATGAAAACCCAGGATGTACAATCAAGAATACTTTAGCAAAACTATCATTTAGGTCGAAGGACAGATAAAGAGCTTCCCAGAGAAAAATAAGCTAAAGGAATTTATCAACACAAAGCCAGTATTATAGGAAATGTTGGAGGGACTTATTTAAGAAGAAAAAACATGTACCAAAAACAGGAATAAAGAATGGTAATAACTACATTCCTATCAACAAGTACTACAAATGGAAAAGAATTAAGTGCTTCAACCAAAAGGTAGAGTGGCTGAATGGACAAGAAAACAAGACCCCTACATGCTGCCTACAGGAGACTCACTTCAGTTTAAAAGACACACACAGACTAAAAGGAAGGGAATAATAAAAAGATATTGCCTAGATGGACCTAGAGGGTATTACGCTAAATGAAATAAGTCAGAGAAAGACAAATATCACGTTATTTCATGTACATATGGAGTCTAAACAAAATCAACAACAACAAAAATGGAAATAAACTCATAGATACAGAGGATATTTTGAGGGCTACCAGATGGGAGGGGGTTGGGGGCACGCCAAAAGGGCAAAGGGATTAAAAAGTACAAATGGATAGTTACAAAATAGACAGGAGATATAAAGTGTAGCATAAGGAAAATGGTTAATGTTGTAATAAATATGTAAGGGGGAAGAGAGGGGGACTAGATTTAGTAGGATGATCATTATGTTATACAACTGGAACTAATATAGTACTGTATATTAGTACTATATTAGTTACTTCTGTGTCTCTGCTCTTCCTTGCCCTGTTCGAGTACATTTTGTCCACTCAAACCCATCTTTATCTGTCTATCAATTATAATTGAAAAAAAAAACCCTCGTCAGATGAATGGTACAATGTAAACACAAGCAACTAATTGTCTTATATTTTGATAAAATGCGTGGAAAAAAAGACAAAAAAAAAAACAGTTAAAAACATATTTTGACATTTAAAAAAGTCAACATGCTGAAAGTTTTCATATATGAGCAAAAGGAAGTTCTTTTACATTATTTGCTAATCTACCAAGACCTTTAATAATATTTATTAATAATTGGATTCTGCATAGGAGTCCTTTATTTGTGACATAAAATTTGGTAGATGTTAATAAAAAACCTTTTGATGCTGTCTAGTATAGACAGACTTAGAATTTGTTTATTCCTGCATCCACAGAGGCTGAAAAATGCAAATATTGACAAAACTAGATTTATTGATAAGTGATTTCAATTAAAATGTTGTCAGTCTGTGCATCTGGGAGTCCTTCACTGACAGCTCTTTCTCTGGAAAGTAATTTGACTGCTCTGCTCCTTCCCCTATCCCAGCGACTCCTTCTAGTCTCGATAAATGTGAAGGTTGTAATTTACTGTCGTACCCATACCTTTGTTCCTCATGAAATGCTGTGACTTAGATATGTCTTTTAATGATTGGAGTCATGAAAAGAGTTTACAAGTTACCCTTCTATAAGAGTTTACTTTGAGGGATTTTCATCGAAATTATGAAGAATTGATTATCTGAATTGGGTAGCTATTGATAAATAACTCACCCAGCACTTATTGACAGCCTGCTAGCTATGGCAAAGCCAGGTACATGCACATTCACAGATGAATCCACCTCTAAGCGTATAGTCTATCAAAGCATTAACACCTTACACGTTTATAGTATTTGGCCAGTAAAGTTTGGGGAGAATTCCTGGAAGAATTGCTTTTGTGCAGGATTTAGAGAATGGTCGATAACTGGAGAGTTTGGTGACGGAATGGGAAGGAGGAGAAATGCATGAGGAAAGCAACAAAGTTTTGTATTTAGGAAATAGGAAGAATTTGGTCTAGATTAAGCAGTAGATGTGAAGATTAGCTTAAGGAGGCCTTTTTGAATGAGCCTGAGTTTATTTCATAGTCACATGGAACCCTCAAAGGCTTTTATGCTGTGATAGAGGACATCAGACCTGTGCTGTATTTGATGTTCAGAATCACAGCTGGCTTTCTCCCCGCCGTTCTCCAAGAATACTGTCTCTATTTTATCTTTGACTTTCTCTTTCCTTGCAGTCCTCCAAATTTACAATGTTGTTTAAGTTTGTGGATTTTTAGATTCTATCTCTCCGAAATGGCCTCTCAGACCCTGCCCACATTTCCATGTCCACTGGCCTTCTCTGCTGGGCTGTTGGAAAGACTTGCGTGAACTCGCGGCCTGACGTGTTCCAGAAGTTTCTTTAATGCCCACATCTCATTTCACTCTTCTGCACACTCATCTTTCTGTTTCTTCCTTGAAAACCAAATTGACTGCTTCCATCTGGCACTTGGGTCTTCCATTCTTAATGCCAACCTAAGTTTCTAACCATAGTATCTACGTTTCTTTAAATATATCCTGTAATCAGGCTTAACTGAGTTACTCATGGTCGCTGAACACACAGCAATTTCCACCTTCTGTGTCTCTGCTCTTCCTTGCCCTGTTCAAGTACATTTCGTCCACTCATACCCATCTTTATCTGTCTATCAAAATCCTGCTTGTCTTCAGATTCTGTTTCAAATGCCACCTCTTCGGTAAAGCCATTTCTAATTCTTTTCAACTGAATGCAACTTATATGTCTTTTTTTCTAGTTATGTGGGGCATATGTCTCTTTGTAGACTATTCAGTCGGTAAACATGCGAGTGAGGTGCGAAGGGGAATGTGGCAGTGTCTTGCTCTCCTGTCTCTCCACTTGCCCCTGTGGCGTCTTTCTGGGCTGAGTCATCACTCTGTCCTTGGTGCTCTGTGTCTGCAGAATACTTCTGCAGAATTTCTTTACATTCTTGTTTTCTTCTTTCATGTTAAAGGTAGTCTAGGGCTATTTTAATATCTTTATTAGTATTTTTCTGATTATGCATATTAAGGGTTAAGGTCTGATTTACAAAATAGATATATTGTACATTCTGTAGTAAGTAACCAAGGTGCTTTTGTATAGCTTATATTATTTTGATTAACTCGAGAAAATGATGGATTCTCCTATAGGAGAGACTCCTTTGTATGCTTGACTAGAACTTAACATAAAGTTAGAGGAAGGCGGGGTGGAGTGGGGTGGTGGTAACTAATGTATAAAAATCACAGAAGCTTATTAATTTTATTCTTGTATCCTCATAGCAGCCAGCAAACAGCCTGTAGGTTTACAAGTTTTGGTTTAATTGGAAATTAAATAAAAACTCTTAGGTAAAAGTTATTTTTCGTAACTATATTATTATACTACTAAATCACATTGTCATTGTTACTTCTTTGCTTTTCTGACTGAATTTCTTGTTTATTTTTTTATACCTAGGACCTAGCACAGTCTCTCTCACATCTTACACATATTTACATTTTTAAATAAAAATCAAAATTGAATTTAAGGGAACTTTAGTTGAATTCTTACTTCTAATAGCCATGGTAATAGAAATTGACATTTAAAGATAGTGATTCTATTGTAGAGGAGTTTAAAAAAGTATTTGTATAAATTCGAGCATTTTAAATTTCTTATTAGTAGTGGGGGTGTGTGAGACTGGAGATTCACACTGTAGGTTGGTAGGAGTAGTTTTGGAGATTCTTTTAAATCTCAGGTTTTAATTCCCATAGTGATGTTGTTTATGATAGTTTTCGAAATGATTACAAAAATTCACTTTTAGTGTTTGAGAAAGAACTCTTCAAATACCAGTTTCATCTTTACATCTTATTTAGATGAAAAGTTCTTATTTGTTCATAAAAGGGG
Organism: Pteropus medius; assembly: GCF_902729225.1. NCBI lineage: Eukaryota > Metazoa > Chordata > Mammalia > Chiroptera > Pteropodidae > Pteropus > Pteropus medius. The sequence continues at coordinate 3,148,326 of NW_024344240.1, read as the reverse complement.
GAGAAAGGTGGGCGAGATCCTTAAAAGCTATTTTAGATATCAAAATACATCTTAATTCATTATAATTCTTGTGTAGATATTTTAATTTTTAAAATTTGTTTTTATTTTACTAATGATGTTATTAGTCCAAGTGGCAGTATTTTCAGTAATGGAGAACAGCACTCATCCTTGAAGTACTAACGTGGTAGAGGACAGGTGCCGTGAATGCCGTGTGTATAGTCAAGTAATGCGTCAGTTGCACTCAAAATACACTATTTGGCTCTATCTGCCTCGTGAAAAAATGACATCTTTCTTCTTTAGTACCAATGGGCACTAAAGTTGGTAAATTAGCACCCTAACATACGATCAAATTTGTCAAGTTTAAAATCAAGTTCTGATCAAGGTTCAAAAACTCAGTGTCTTTTTTTGTTGTTGACAATATATAGTTCTGTTTTTGTCTGCTCTCTACTCATCTTGGCATTGTTTTAGGAATCATATAATGCCATACCTGAATCCTTAGTCTTAAGGTATTTTAAATGTGAATATTATGCCATGGGCGATTAGCCTGGAACTTTTAGGATTTAAAATGGTGCATTTTTCTAACAATAGAATGAAATGTATATAGTCGTTGCCCCTTATTTGCTATTTTGCTTTTTACAGTTTCATTGCCTGTAGTCAGTTGTGGTCCAAAATGTGAAATGGAAAATTTCAGAAATAAACCATAAGTTTTAAGTCACAAGCCATTCTGAGTGTCCTGATGAGGTCTCGCGCTGTCCTGCCCAGGACGTAAGTCATCCATCTGTCCTCTGTCTCCATGCTGTCCACCACGCTCCCTGCCCTGTGGTCGCTTAGCAGTGGAACTGTGAAAAGGCCATTACTGTTTAGCTTTATAGGAAGGTGTAAAAATTGTCTACTCTTTAGTAAAAATCATTAAGGATTTTTACTAATAAACTTATGTACTGTCCCACATCACAATTTTAAAGGAAAAAAATAGTAACTCCTGGGGAAAGAATCTCTGAGGCCTGCTGAATTCCATTTCCACGTGGGCGAGATGAGACGGTTATAATGGAGTCCAAAGCAGTTTCAAGGCAAAGTGTGGCAGCCTCATCAGATACAGCTTTGCGGCCTAGTGACTTATAATGAGGGTGGCATGTAATTAGAAATTGTCCCTGTCTTTTCTGAGTACTGGTGAAAACCATGGCTCAGAGGTTAATTCAAATAATAATTAATATTGGTCTCTGTCAGTACAGGGTGGTAATGAAATCTTTCGTTATTTGATGACTTTGACTTTAAATGTCGAGTGGGGAGTGGGAACGGTGTTAGTCCTCACAGTAGTCTTGGGGAAGCTCCCATAACTGAACACAACACGGCGAAGTACGCTGTTGGGAAGGTGTGGAGCACAAAATTTCTTTGTAGCCTGTAATTGCCTACCAAGAAGCTGTAGCATGACATAGAGATATCAGTGTTATTTTATTTTCTAAAGTGACAATTATTTAGAGTGAGACATTAGGAAGGCACTTGTAATCCATCTGCCATTGTGGACTGAGGAAGCTTTCCTCCTCCTGTCCTGCTGTATGTAGTGTATGCAGAAAGCAGCGTCAGATGCCCCTCTGAATCCTAACAGATCACACATGCACGTCAATCCAAAGACACAAACACCAAATGGCTGGTTGACTAAGAACCTCGAATGTTCTTTTTCACCCGTGAAAGTCAGTGATTCTGTAAGTCGGTGCAGCACATTTTTCATATATGGAGTTGGGAGTTACAAATGAGGTTGAAGGTAAAAACTTGATATAAGAAGGTCATTTAGAAATGCATAAATACCTGTTAAAACAAGTCAACTGTAGCTTTACTAAGACACTGGTGCCAAGTAGAATTCTTTGACTAAAATAATTTTGGTGCAAGGAAGATGTTTAGGCAGAATGGTTTTTTAAAAAAATAGATGCTTCTTTGAGTGACTTGCTCCAGAGTCACAATTGTCTTCCTTGAAACATTTGTTGAAGAATTATTATAGCTTAATCTCTCAGGGTTATGCTTGGTATCATTCTAAGCAGCAGCTTTTATAGAGAAAAGTGACAGAATAGAAGACGACTCTATATGAGGTAGAGCCTTCCCCGCACACTAAAGTAGACAGAACAGAGGAGGCGGCCATCGAGGACCTGCCCCCGGGTGTTAACTCATACCCAGTCTCAATGAATTTACACACTTGCCAGCTTCTACTATGTTCTGTATTATTTAGAAGCAAGTCTCAGCATATTATTTTATTTTAAAATATTTCAATATGTATCACTAAAAGGAAAGAATTCTTTTCAAATTAAATTGTTGTAGAAGCTTCTGTGAACATTTTAAAGATGTTCTTTTTTTTATATATAAAGGGAGTGCTATATTTGAGGAGCGATTTGTAAGCATGTTTTCTTCTCTAGAATATAGTATGTGATAAGTAGTTGTTGGACTGTTAGGACCAGTAGGTTTAATTTGATTTCAGAAGCAGTCACAATCCCAAAATGGGAATGACAGGATCAGAACTTTGTTTTATTTACAAAGGCAATGTTCCCCGTAGGTGGTTGACGTGAAGACCGTTTTGAAGCCAGAGGCTGGGGGAGTGGGGGGTGGGAGGGGGCAGTTGATGAGAAGCTCATCTGGAGCTGTTGCTTATGGGGCAAACCAGAAGTGAATCTTGAAGAAATAAAAAAAGCATCACATTGCAATCAAAGTCACTTTCCCCCCCAAAAGCCTGACTTGTCATTTCTTTGCTTAATACCTTCTGTCAGCTTCACACTGCCCTGTCCACCTACCTTCTCCCACCTGGCTGGCTCCTGCCCCTCCTTCGCCTCTGGTCATTGCACAGGGAGACCCGCCCTGGCTGTAGCCCTCATTAGGCCCTGGGCTCAGCAGCCTATTCTGTTTTCATAGCCCTCACCCCACCCGTAATCGCATGTTCCATGACTGCCTGCAGGATGAGGGGCTCTCAGAGCCTAGAATGGACTCAGTTTTCAGCTCTCATCAGAGATGTGCCTAGTGAATGGAAGAACTGAACAGGCTGGTCAGGGCGTTGGGGAGGCATTGGGGGAGCAAGTGGCACAATGGGGAGGGAAAAGGAGGGAAATTCTGCTGACAGCGACAAAAGAGTCAGAGAAATAGTCCGTCTGAAATATTTATTTTTTGAGTTTACGGGATAGCTAAGTGCATGTCTCTTGTGATCGGTGAGAAATGTGGCTGGAGAAAGACACTTGAGTTTTACAGGTGATGTTAAGAAGCAGCAACGTTCACACGATCTGCCTCCTGAAAGAGATCAGGGTGCATAGCCGACAATGCGGGGCTAAACTTTGGAGCGCAGTTTCGATTAACAGGGATGGATGAACCATTGCTGGTTGTTCATCTAGTTGTTGTATATGTCCCTTAAAGAATCAGACCTCAGCTGACGGAGGGAACCTGTCAGCATACAGATGCTCCCACGATATCCAGTTTCTGTTTGGTAAAGAGAGCTTTCTGACCGCGGGCTGTAGACGAATTCGCATTTGGAATCTCTGGTGCAAGGGGGCCTTTGAAACCCCCTAGGACAAGGCGTCTCCATTTTCTGTATGTGGTAAAACTCTGCCTTAAAGAAAACTAAATGAAGAGCTAAAGGACAGCCATGGCTTAATGGAAAAAACCCTAAACTTGGGAAGGATATCTGGGCACCTGATTTGTCTTGAACACTACCGTATGTGGACAACACACCCATCGGAGCCTCATTCCTGCGTTTATTAAAGGCGGGGCACTGAACCTTCTTCACTTACTTCAAAGGACTGCGGTGCAAAGCGAGGCGGCGTCGGGTAAGGAGCTCACCTTTGTCACACCGCGGTGTCCGATAGAAGCCTCCGAACCCCGATGGAAGCCTCCGAACCCCGGCGCCCTCGACTCCACTCTTGGTTGGCGTGCGGCATCCCGTGTGCCCTCAGGTCCTGCTGGCTCCTCCTTCGCAGTGTGTGCAGACTCCCTCCACTCCCCGCCTCTCCCCTCCACTTCCGTCACCCTGCCCAAGTGGCCAGTGTCTCCTGCTGGCCTTGCTGCAGTCACTTCCTCATTGCTCTCCCTGTCTGCCCTGCTGCCTTCTGTCTGTTTCAAACAGAGCAAAGGGTCAAAGCCGAGTCAGAACGCACCCCTCCCTGAAAGCGTGCATGGCCCCCCTCACGTAAAACCACAGGCATCACCAGAACAGCAGGCCTGCGCCTTCTCCTGTGGGCCCTGGGGAGCCGCACTGGGTCCCGTCCCGCCCCCCCGGGAGCTGATCCTCCCTGGGCTTCCTCAGCTCCTTCCAGACCTGCAGGTTCCAGAACTTCGGAGGCCTTTTCCCTGAGAGGCTTCCCCACCCCTCCCACTTTAAAATTGTACCCCTCCCTCTAACTTCCTGTCGCCCCTCTTTGCTCTAGTGTTTCTCTTGTTTTCCATTTTAGTTAGTTACTTACACTAGTTTACTTATGTTCTCTGTTTGAGTCTCCTCACTAGGGTGCACTTCAGTTCCATGAGCAGAGGAGTTGTTTCAGGGATGTTTACCGATGTGGCTCCAGTGCAGGTACTCAATAAATATTTGTTGCTTAAAAATATATGGAAGTTAATCATTGGAGGGACAAATACCGTCATTTTGCTGCTTTGTAGTCCATATTTTTTATCATGGCACAACAGAGGAAACTAATGAAAGGTAATAAATATTGTTATAGTGTAGTAGCTTTTCGAACTTAGACATGTCTTCTCTTTGACATGGTCAGAAAAGGAACCTGATTAGCAAATTAGATGTTCCCTCCTGTTAAGGTTTAGAGTAAGCCTTATTTTTGGCCAGAGTGGTACGTGGGCGACAGTGCAACTTTCCTCAGGGCGTCACATTGGGTATATGACTTGTCTTTGTCCTGTTTCCTGGTGATGTTTAGTGTGATCATTTGGTGAAGGTGATACATTCTGTCCTGGAAAGGAAATTATTAGAATTCCATTCATAACCTTAGTTCATAGTCAATTTAGAATGAAGGCGATTTGCCTGCTTGAAAAGGGAAGTATGTTATTGTGTTTTCATTTAGTTACTTTATGCTGGTTATTATGTAAACACTGGTTAGTTCTTAGACTTGGCAGTAGCTTTGTAGAACTTTTCTAATGGCTCAAAATTATTTCACATTTGTTATTTCATTATATGTTTTCTTTATCGAGAGAGAGTTGCCGTGGCCTCGGTGTAGACGGCCGTGGCCGTCACACAGTCAGTAGCCCCAGCTTCTTCACTTGTGCTTTCCTCTGGGTCACGTGGTTGTGTAGCTAGACTCTAGCTCTGCAGGGTAGGGGTGGGCAATATGAGTTGAAAAGTGTAAATTAACTAGCTGTAAAAGTTGATCAATTTTAAGTTGGATCATATGTTCATGTATAGATAGCACGCTGCATTCTGGGCCAGCACTTGAGTCAGGCACACTCTTTGGATCTGGCAAAGAGTTTGTCACTGTAGGGTAGGGAGCTTTGGAGGTGCGGACTTCCTTTTTGATTGAAATAAGTCTGAATTATGATTTTAGATGAGTGGACTGAAAATAGTTTTTAAACTTCTGAAGCAGGAATATGGGAAATTTGGACATCTTTCATTTCGAATTGCCACAATTGTTAAGAAATTTAGGTAGATATTTGGTCATAAAATATTTGGAATGTGTGTGGGGTCTAAAAGATTCATAAACTTTGTTCTCCAAAATTCCCTCAAAAGTGAAATATATATCACCCTCAGACTGACATATTCTTGTATTATTCGTATTGATCACATATGCTAGCTTTAGATTGTCTTGTTGATGAATTATTACTTGATCAACTCTTTGTACTAGGCACACAGGGCACGGGGGTGTGGATGCAGCTCCAGTGAGTGCTGTGAAGGGGAGCGGAGAACACAGTCTGAGAGCAGACAACGGGCGTCCTCTTCCCCACGGTGCTTCTCGCTCACCTATGTGGAAATCGGGGCTTAGCGAGAGTTAGTAACCAAGCCAGAGCTACCAGCTGGCCAGACTTGGATGGAAGCGAAATCAGTTTAACATGAGAAAAAAAATTGTAATAAATTATTTTTCTCACATCTGGCTGATTGCAAGTACGCTTATTCCAAAATACACCATAAAACATGTATAAAGTAGAAAGTGGAAGCCCACAACCCCAATAAACTCCAGAACGTTAATTATTCCTCTAGGCTTTCTAGTGGGGGAGAGGTTTTCACAGTGTGGACACATTATACATGTGTAACTCTCATTTTTCTAAATACCGTGGCTGATCTTTTCATGTCTTTTCAAATAGCTGAAACAATGACATCGTATTCCAAGTCACTTCATTTATTCATCACATCTGCCTTTAGTGGGCATTTAAGTCATTTCTAGTGTTTTACTATTGCAAACAGTGCTGCCGTAAAGATTAGTCCTTTACATACATCTCTGTGCACCTTAGGATGTGTTCCTAGAAGGGGGGGTGTCCTGGGGTCACAGCTGGTTCACTTTCTGCGTGCTGTTTGTTCCTGGATTGTCCTGAAAGGCCGTAGCAGTCCACAGTCCTCTCAGTGATATGAGAGGCACATATTTTTTTCTTCTCCTTTGCCTGTTTGATAGGTGCGCTTCCTTCATTATCAGAGAAGTTGAGTATCTTTCCATATGTTTTGGTCTTTTGTTTTTCCTTAACACCTGTCCTCTTCCCCATTGTGCCGCTCGGCCTCTAGTGCCTGGAATTGCTCCCTGTGCTTGCAGGTGCTTTTCTCTCCCTTCTAGTAGAGAGTGGAGGTTAAGACCGCTGGCCCTGAAGGCAGTGTTGAGGATGATCCCCATTGCTGTGGCTTGTCAGCAGTGGCTCCTTGGCAGGCTGCTTAACCTAGGATTTCTTCATTTCCATTCCTGTAATGAGGGTAACAAGGATTAAATGAACAAGGGCATCAGAAGCCTTAGCACAGGGTCTGGCACATGGATAAATGCTCAGTAAATTTTTGCGATCCTCCAATGCAAATGACTTTCCTTCCCTCAGCTGCTTTGGGTCCTCGTCAGTGCTGCTTTTCCAAGGGAACTCCTTTTTCTTTGTCCCTTCATGTCACGGGTTCTGCAGGTGAGGACCTGGACCAGCAGCATCAGCCTTGGCATGGGGCTTGAGCATTTTCTTTCTGAAGTTGGTTAGGGACTGAATTGTGTCTCCCCAAATTCACATGGTGAAGCCCAATCCCAGTGTGACCATATTTGGAGATAGGGCTTTTATGAAGTCGTATGAGTCAAATGAAGTCGTATGGGTGGGCCCTTAATCTGACAGGATGGCCTTATAAAAAGAAAAGAAAGATATTTCCTCTCGGAGAGGTGCTGTGGGTACACAATGAGGTGGTGGCCATGTACCAGCCAAGAGAAGAGGCCTCAGAATGAAACCTACCTTGTCAGTTCTTTGATCTGGGACTTCTATCCTCCAGAACTGTGAGAAATAAATTTCTGTTGTTTGAGCCACCCAGTCTGTGGCGTTCTGTTTGGGCAGCCCGAGCTGACTGAGACAGTAGTTCTGGCCGCTGGGTGCCTGCCTGAGGCATTACTGTTTCTAGGTCATTGTTTCATATGATAAAATAACCTGGAGGGCTTGATAAAACACAGGTTTCTGGGGGCTCACCTCAAGAATTTGAAATTTGGTAGGTCTGGGTTGGCATGAGAAGTCACATTTCTAAAAGCTCCGCAGTGGTGTTGATGCAGGACCTGACCTGGAGAACCAGTGTCGACGTGTGTGGAAGAGGAGGAGGTTCCAGACAGGAGCCCGGAGACCTGGGGAAGGGCACTGGTTCTTCCACCCAACTGCGGAAGTCTTGTAAACTCTCAGAGACTGAGCTTCACCATTCGTAGAATGGGGATAGTATTTATGCTCCTTGTCCCATAGGGTTCCTGAAGCTAAGACACACAAAAGCTTTGCGTCCTTCTCTGATCGTCATACCGTGTGGTGCGGCAGGGGCCGCTGCATTCTCGTAAAAAGAGAGGAATAAATGGGTGAATGCCAGAGTACTTTCATAGTAAACTACAAAGCAAGTTGTTCTCTTTCTTTTCTTTAATGGACACCGCCTCGTCATTTGATTTGCTGGCTGCTGGAACTTCACTTCTCTTTCTACATTTCCTACCCTAACTTCTCTTGAAAGCCAGACATCTTAGCCAAGCAGCCTTTGCTAGAAAGGCTGCGGCTCCTTACTCTGGCTCTCCTTTTTGTAAGGGAGATGGGTGGCTTTTTGGCAGTTCTGGCAGTGGACATCGATGAGTTTCTAGTTCTCCATGGGTAAGACTTGTGGCCATACTTTTCACATCCACAGTATCATGTTTGAAAGTTCTTTTTTTTTTGGTTTTGTTTTTTGTTCTGCCAAGTTTAAAATATTTTCTGATTCTAAAAGTTTTAAGTACATCCGTTATTACAAGTACATTGCATTTTCAGCGATATTTTTTTCCAGTAATAAGGAGGCGAATCATTCAGAGCTCTGGTTCTCAAATTTTTTGATTTCAGGGCCACTTCATACTCTTACTGAGAACTCCAAAGAGCTTTTTTTTTTTTTTAAATGTGTATTATAGTTATTGATATTTACTGTATTAGAAGTTAAAATTGTTTTAAAATTTTGTTATTTAAAAATAACATTAAACTTATTACATGTTAATATAAACATAATTTTAATGAAAAAAACAGTTAATTTCCAAAACAAAAGTTTAGTGAGAATGAAACATACATTACTTTGTGTTTGTAAATCCCTTTAATGCCTGGCTCAGAGAATATAGTTAAATTCTGATAGCTGCTTCTGCATTCCATCTGTTGTAATATGTTGTTTTGTTTGAAGAATATGAAGAAAACCTGGCATGCAGATTTGTAATTGAAAAGGGAGGAATATTTGAATAACCTTTTCAGATAATTCAATATTACATTAAAACTATAAAAAGTGGTTTCTTAAAGCTTAGTTGCAGTGTGGAATCTGAAATCATATCAGTGAAATTTTTGTACTTGGTTTTATTAAAATTCATTGGTGTATCTTGCACTTTGAATGGATCTTTTATCTATGTGTGGTTTTGTAGGTAATTTGGAAAATATTGGTTCAGTGAGTTACATAAATCTTTCAAATGTTGACACATTTAATTATACAATACTTTTAGAAACCACATTTGTTAATATCCCTACCTAATAATCAGAAGAGTCTTTAAGTATTGGGAAGCTGGCAAATTCAAGATGGTGGATACAGATTTTCTGAAATTCTGATTTTGCTCGAAAGCTCAAATTTTATCACTAACAACAAAACTGTCAGTTGTTTTCCTTGAAGTGACAGACTTATTTTGTTCATTTTTGAGAAAATCCTGCCAAATGCTCAAGTCTGAATAACCATAGTTTGTCAGTGTTTTTTTTTTGTTTGCTTGAAAAAAGCTTGCAACTCAGTTGCACAACCTATTTCTCCGTCTACCTTGCATTGAATGGTTTATGACATTAGCCGCCATCTAGAATGATGCAGGCATATGGAAATGATGGTATAGAGGGCAGGTACAAGGGCTGCTCAGAGATATTTTGAGGAAGAAGCCACTCTGGCGATGAAAAGAAAAACATTCTCATAACATAGTTGAGTTGAAACACCAGAAATTATGCAAATGAATGTTGTTTCCTTCAGTGTGGTGACCTTGGAGACAGGACACCGCATTTAGTGATAACACCAACCGTCATAACGTTTTTAGAATGCCATCTTATTTGGAATTACTTCAAGTTATGACTTTAGCTTACTCCATAGATTTGTGTTTGGATGTACTGTTTTAAATTGCATTATCTCAATGTCTGTTAATGTTTTCCCAGTGATATAGAAATACAGTTGTCTTGTCTGAGAGGGTGCTTTTGCCTAACCGAGAACAAGGAGGACACATCCTTTGGCAGTGTAGGGCATTTATTACAGTAGTACCCAGCACTAGTCCTAGAGTCTGAGACCGGTGACCGAGTCTTAGCTTGCTCTCTGACTAGCTAGCTGGCTGATGTTGAACGAAGTATTTACCTTCTCACTGCTCCTCTGAAAGTTAAGTGATTGGATTAAGTCTTGAGTCTTAGTGCCCAGGTTCTGTGATTCTCACATTCTAGAGGCATGACAGCAGGAGTTCCCTTCATGATCTGGGAAGATGGCCCACGGGGGACTCGCCCTGCAGCCTTCCTGTCCTTTCCCGCCAGCCCTGTCTCTGCCCTAGCAAGGTAGCAGGCTTCCAGTGGGGGCGATTTTTGAAAGGACTTTTTGATTCTAATAGGGCAGAAAAGTTCCGAACTTGGCGTAACACCATTTGAGTTTTATAGTGTCAGCTCCTGTAGAGATATCCAGCATATTTGGCGGGTGAAACTGGGAGCAGGTAAGTGTAGGTGACTAGGTTAAGACTGGTGCAGAACGGGGGCGAACGGCTAACTTCACTCTCTGTCTGCCATGTGCAAGGCCTTCTGCCAACGGCCACTTGAGATGATGAAATGAAATCACTTCTAAGCAGCCTTTTGAGGGGGCGATGGAATACTTATTTTCATAGATGAGGAACTGAAGTCCAGGGAGCTGTTTTAATTTCCCTGAGATAGAGAGCGTTTGAGCCAGATCCATCTGCCTTTGCCAGAGGTGTTCCTTAATTTTCTAGATGCTGCTCTCTTTTATCTCCCTCCCTGGGCCTGATATTTCTTAGTCCATTTTTTTTTTCTCTCTATGACTATTTTAAGATTTTTCTAAAGGGAAGCATTAAAAAACAGTTGTCACAGTTGGACATCATTAATCTTTGATGAGAGGGGGTGATTTTATAAATGAACTTTTAACATACATAAACTTCATGTTTGACAATGGTAAATAAAAGATAAAAATGAGAAAAGGAGCCCGATCCTGTCTGATCTCGGAAGCTAAGCAAGATCGGGCCTGGTTAGTGCTTTGAAGACCATCTAGGAAGACCAGGTGCTGTAGGCATAAAAACAAAACAAAACAAAATTAGGGATTGTAAGCTGACAAGGTCCTTGCAATCTGTGAGATCAACCAAGGGTTGCCTTGCCTAAAAACAACAACAACAACAACAAAAAAACCCAGTGTGAAGCCATAAACTTGTGTTGAACTGGGGCCTCCCCAGGCTGTTAGATACATCAGATTGAGGGCAGATCAGCTTTGAGACAAGTTCGGAAACAAACGACAAGATGTGCAAATACAACATTCAGGTGTTTCCAGTCCGCCTTTCCACGTCAAGATAGAAATGCAAATTTTTGTGGATTATTGAAAAGAACTCTTTTTAATCCCTTTAGCAAGCATATTCATGCACCTGCTTTATCCTAGCCACAGTGATAAGAGCTGGGGATGAAAGTGGAGGCATGGTCGTTTTTTCTGAGGTCTGTGACACTTTGTTTTCAGACTTCATTCTCCAGAACTGAGAGAGAATTTCTGTTTTAAGCTGCCCAGTTCGTGCAGTCCTAGGACACTAACACACTATACTGTTCTGCCATGGTTTATGTAATGCATCTTCACTATCTATTGATAAAATGATCTTCTGTTCCTTTCTTTAAAATCGCCTTTGTCTGTTAAAAAAAAAAAAAAAAGACAAGACCTCTAGGAACCCCCAGCCTGGATTGGTGACACAGGGCCCTGTCAGTGATGGCTGCAGTCTCCCAGCTCCTTGGGGTCTCTAGGGCGGGGACCTCTTGAGCTTGGTTGCCGAAGTCCTGCAGACTGCAGAAGTGGTGCTCTTGGTTCCAGATAGGGCACTGTGCTGATGGTGGGTCATTGGAGAAGGAGGTGTTTTAAAGAAATGTGATCTCTTCTGAAAGTTTTTAAAATTGTGGAAGCTGAGGTCAAGGGTGGTTTGAAGATGAAATTTCTTGTGGTTTCTTGATGAGAGAGCTCTTCCATCTGCATAATCAGGGGATCTGAGGAAAGGAGTGTACTGAGCTAGACCTGCCAGACTAATCATAGTGGAGAATGGAAATTTATATTTTTCATATTACTAAGTATATTTTTGATAGGAATTTGAAGCAGTTAAGCCATCCTCACAGCATCCCTGAAGATGACAGTTGACATTAACTTATTTTGTTATTGGAAAAGGAAATTAAAGAGGTCACATCTTGCTCAAGTTTGTTCAGCAAATAAGTGGCAAATGGAAAGAATATATTTAGCATCTGGTTCTTACTTCAGAGCTTTATAGGATGTCTTGTAGCAATACTCTGAACCCTTGAGTTGTTAATTTAATGGAAGGGTTGCAGTCAGCCAGGAGCTGATATCGTTGGTGACGAGGGGGAGATCGTCTGCTGCCAATCCTATTTAGGAGTAGTGATAGCATTAGATTCCATTCTTCTGAGAAATTTCCAAGGTACACTGCTTGGCCTTTGGACCAGCACCCCAGACATTCAAGAAAGGACCTGGGAGGCGTCAGAGGCCTTTTTTATAGAGGGGGTGCCTGCAGGTGTTCCACTACCCTGACTTCCCTTTCTATAGGTGGACTGAAGTAGAGGCTGAAGCAGAGGGGAATTCCATGATGCATTACGAGTGAGTGCATTCTGAGGAATGATGGATGGTTTCATAATCTTACTGTGTGTACTTGCTATTAATTTACCTTTAGGGAGGAACAGCTACTTTAGAATTATTAGCAGTAATTTTACATTTAAAACAAGCTTCACTGCATATTTACATAATATACATGTGTTCGATTTGTGTAATCAGCTTTCATCAATTGTCTGTGTTTCTTGACATTTAGATTACTTTTCTACCACTAGAAGTGTGGATTTCAGAAGAGGACAGCTATATTTTGCCTATTTCTAATTCTGGAGCTACTTAGGTTAGTGTCTTAGAGTGGAAGGTCTTCACCACTTTGTTCAGACACCGTTCCAGCTCTCAACTTCCCCACTGTACAGTTGAGAAACCAAGAACCAGAGATACACAGCCTGGTTGACATATTTTGTGTATTTAAATTTCTCATGTAAAGGAGAAAGTGCTTACTCATCTGCATTTTGTCCTAATTATGTGCCAGGTACTGTATTAAGTGCTTTATATATTCAATTTAGCCCTCATGAATTAGAGGTGGGTGATAGTATCTGTATTTTACAAATGAGAAGAGGAAGTTCTAGAATGGGATGTCATTTCAGAGTCGGTCTTAGAACTTAGTGGGTTCATAGTGCCTTCTGATTTTGCTACTTTGTTCTGTTGATTCTCAGGGTTTTGTGGTTCTATACAAATTTTAGGATTGTTTTTCCTATTTCTGTGAAAAATGCCACAGGAATTTTGATAAGGATTGTGTCGAATCTGTAGAGAACTGGGTGACGTGGACATTTTAACCATATTAATTCTTCTAATCTCTAAGCATGGAATATCTTTCCATTTATTTGTGTCTTCAGTTTCTTTTCAAAACTCACACCTCACGACCTGTGCCTCCCTCTGAATTCAGTGAGCCAGTTGAAGCCTTTGCAGTGAAACCACACTCACTTCTTGCTTATTTCTTTGTATTTGGACATATCCTTCTGCTTGTCCCAGTGGAGGAGGCAAGGTCTGCCCCTGTGCACTGGACCTTCTTGCTGTCTCCCCTCTCCAGAGACTCATGCCCTTAATTGTTCCCCCTCTTTCTTATGCCCTTTCGAAGACCTCTCACACTCGATGCCTCCTCCTGTTAGTATTTATATATTTTATCTAACAAATGCTTTATAGTGCTTACTATGTGGCAGACACTTCTAAATGCTGTACAAATATTAATGCATTTAATTCTCCTAATAACCCTACGAAATAAATACTGTTATTACCCCTGTTTTATGTTGAGGCACAGAGAGACTAGGGAGCCTGCTCAGGATTGCATGACTTGTGTCTGGATCCAGGTCCATTTCTCTCATGCTGAGTGAAGATGCTAGTCCTTCATCAGTCTGCTTCCACTGTAGCCAGGCTTTCTCTTCGCCTTTCCAAGAGGTAGCAGCCATCTGTACTGTCTCTCTCCACCCATCGTCACCTGGTGCTTCTGCGTCCACTCCTTTATAGAAACTACACTTAGCTTTACTAATGTCCTGCTCGTGGGGTCTGATGGACTCGTCTTTATCTTCTTTCTCTTTAGCATTTGAACTTGGGTCACCTCCTCCTTAAAACTTTTATTTTTTAATTTTTTTTTATATTTTGGTGTTTGGCATTCTTTAGGATTCTGTCCTTGTCCTTTTCTCTTGTCACTCTAAACGTATTCTTTGGGTGATCTCGCCTACTCCAAGACATTGCCTTCCTGCTGTTTGTCAGTAACTTGAACAGCCATGTCTTCAGCTCAGCTTTCTCTCTCGAGCTCGTTTATACTGTGTTGCTTAAGGGGTAGCTCCATGCGGGTCTTCTCTATACCTCTTCCCCCATCCCATATAAACTCTGCTTCTGTCCCCCGTGTTTCACTGAGTGGTACTGTCATCTGCTCAGTTTCCCGAGCCAGAGTCCTGTCATCCTGGACTCTACTTCTTCCTCCAACACCCAGTCAGAAGCCAGGTCAGACGGTCGGGCAGTTCTGTTCTTTCCGTTTCCTCCTTCGCTGCACCGTCGTGTCTTACCCTACTTCCGGTAAGAGCCTTCAGACTGGTCCTGGCCCTAGCCTTGTATCACTTCCACCTTTCCCAGTCTCCGATTCACATTCTAGTAAGAGGTGTTCTTTCTAAAATATATATATTGCTAAACAGCATAGCTCAAAAACTTTTTGAGTGACTCCTCAATGAATTCAGAATGAATTTTCAAGCTCTTCGTGAGCTGGCCTCAAATTACACTATATTGGGGTATTTGTAGACAGCTGAGTGTATTCTGCTTCCCTAAGTCTCAGGAATGGGTTTTTCAGTCCTTTGTGCTTCCTTCTTGCCCAGATCCTCTGCCTCTAATTTCCTACTAGTCCTTTAGGTCTCAGGTTAGACAGAGTCCTCCAAACCAGTGCTGTCTGTGAATTTTCTATCGTGATGAAAACGCGACTGAGCTTTGTGTTGCCTGTGTCCATTGTGGTAGCCACTAGCCACATATGGCTGTTGAGCACTTGAATATGGCCAGTGTGACAGAGGAACTGGGTTTAAAATTTTATGAAATTTTAATTAAATTTAATCGGGCCTTTGGGGCTAGCGGCTACTGTGTCGGACAGCGTAGGGACTGCTGGGAGGGGTGGCTGCGTGCTTCTCGATATTCTGTTATCTCCACCGAAGCATTTCCCCAAGGACAACAAAATAGCTGATAGTATTGGGGGGATCAGAGAAGACGCACAAAAACCAAACTCAAGAACTCAAAGCACATTTACATAAAGATGTAAGAATATTGTAAAGCAGAAAAATAATTTTACAAAAAATGATTTTGATTTATCAAGAACCAGTTATTTTCAGCATATTCAAATGGTTCTTTTGTACTGGGTTTACATCTCGAAGTGCTTAAAATGAAGCTATGAATCAAAGGGGCTAGGTGAACTTAATAATCAAAATTTACTTCAGTTTATTCGTGGATGCCAGATAACATTGCGGTTTTTCATGATACTTGATATTGGATTGTTAGCAAATATCAGTGAAACTTAAAATAGGTGAGAAAGCAGTGTGTAGAAGTCTTTATGAGAAAAGACCTTCAACTATAATAAGCAATAAGTAACATTTATGCATTTCTTTCTGGGGCACACCAGCCTATAGGTAGAGTATGAAGTGGGGAGAAGAGATTGCTGGGTTCTTGGACCTTCTGGTGGGAAGCACCCCAGGCCCCATTGCTCTGGGAGGTTTTCTCTGAAGGCTGAACCCGATAGTTAAACAATCAAGCTGTTGTAAAACTAGAAAATTGTCACCAGTATGTGGTTCTCCTTTTAAAAGGCAGTGTCAGTGGAGAGATGGAAGAGGCTTTAATTTCCTGCTCTAACCTAAGCCCCTGTCTTACCCTGTTTGGATAACAATCTTAGGGAAGCAGTGCGAGTTACCGACTCTCCCATGTTTTTGTGGCTGAAGGAGGGAGCATTTAGTAATATGCTGAGATCTTATATAATGGCTAATACTGTAACCAGTTTTGAGGTGCTGTGTCTGGCATTGGATTACAAAGTGATATAAAATGCGGGGTCTTCCTCGGTGCAGTCACCTATCCAGGCACATCGGGCCTCTTTGTGAGATAATAGAGCAACATCTAAATGGTTCATGATAAAAGAGATAATGGAATAATGTCTCTACTTGCAAGTTCACCTTTCAACAGGACATTATTTATTCAGAGACAAACATGAAAAAATAAAAATAATTCTTTCAAAAGTAAAGAAACAAAATTTAAATTCACTCTACAAAAAAGTTATACATGATTCTGATAGTTTAAAAGCTACTAACTGCCAGGTTTGTATGCAGCCAATGAAAATTGCTTGGATACTGATGATCTAAACAATTTCAAGTACCAAATGGTATTGAAAAACGTTTACCTTTACCATGGCAAGAAAAAACTTTATTTCACCATTTTGGGATGGCGGAGTTTCAGTGCTAAAGAAACTTGCAGTTGAATGCGCAGACAAGTGACTAAACGAGAGTACAGAGGGCTTGTGTATTTTTTAAGTAGAAACTTGAGATACCTGGTCTGTCAGGACAGGTTTTGCTCTTTCTAGGTATAAGATGCAGTGTCGGCAGTAATGGGGCACTTTGATTTACTTACTTCAGAACCTTTAAGGCTGTTTTAGAAACTTTGAGATGTGTTTGTCATAGCCATTGATCTTTAAAGGCACTAAACTCTCAGTAGCATAGTTAGAAACCTTTATTATATTCTTTAGATTTGTTCTATAGGAAAAATTGAATATTTTCAAATCATCTCTGAGAAATTGGTATGAAATAGAGAATTTGGTATGTTTAAAGATGTAATAGATATGGAGGTGGAAACTCGAGAGATGTGGGTAAGTGTAATATGAAGTGTAAGTACTATCACTGATGAAACTTAATTATTTAGATTTCCTTATCTGGATCATAATTTTATTAGCAACTAATGTATAGTCGTTAAACTCACTGGGTGGTTGCAGCAGTCCGAGGTCTTAGTAAACTCTGTATTTTAAAGTTGAGTAGGTGCCTGGCTGTTTTCGGCATTCTTTGATTAAATCAAGCACAAAATTCAATTATAAGGCCTCATTGTTAGCCTTAAATTATCTTGGTCGTCTTAAATTATCTAGGTCATCCTCATTATGAAAACAAACGTCACAGTGGTAGTAGTTCACTTTCTCACTTTGCCTTTTCCTCTGTTACAGTCTCTTACTCGCTAACTTGAGGTGAACTTAATCTGTGATGGAAATAGACACAATGTAGAAATTTATAACTACCTAAGTAAGATCCTTTTTCAGACTGAAGTGTAAAGTTTGCTCACAAGTTAGAATGATATCCTGACATCAGGAATCTGGTGCACTCATGTAAAAAGTCATCAGAATTAGAATCGGCCAGTCGAGTGACATTTGGGGGAAATCGTGAAGTGGGGCGTTGCAGTCAGCTTTCGGTGACGTAGAACAGTGTGGCAGTGCAGTAAAATAATGAAAGACGCGCTTACAGCATGCATTGTAGTGATTTTGAAACAGATCTTGGTTATGAATTAATTTACTTAGAATAGTATAAAAGGTTTTTCATGAAGTTAATTTTCCCTACAGTGCACAGCTCATTGGGGGCGGGGAGCTCAGAAGATGTCTGAGTAATGAAGAGAGGGTTGAGCTTTGCTGTGGGTTCAGGAAAATATAAAGTTACACATATAGAGTTTATGGATAATACTTTTGTTTTTTTTATCATATTCTTACATAATGAAGACATTTGATTTGGCTAAAAGATAAAACAGGCTTACTTCGCTATATGAAATTAATAGTTTTCATTATCAATAGTTATTTTATTATTAGTTTTTGATAATAGTTTTGATTATGGTAGCACCGTAGAACTTAAAGTTATAAGTGTAGGTATAGGAAAAAAAGTTTCCCACTTTCTTATGTCAGAATGATCATGAAATAATACATGTAAAACTGTTTACCACGTGTTCTAGCCTTAATTTCATTTCCTTTGTCAAATGCAATTTATTTGCAATAGAAATTTAATACTGTAGTCACTGAATAAATTACAGTTATTTTCGTCCATTTTTTTTTTCTGTAGACTTACCTTTTTGAGACTGTGCAGTTTTCCAAAATACTTTCTCTAACGCTCTTTCAAAGACCCCCTCAACCCTCCTTTACAGTTCTGTTTCACTTTTATCTTGCTTGCTTCCTGATGGAAATTTGAATTTTGATAATTCCTGTGTGTTTCCCTTTTTCCTGAAACAGGGCTCCTTAGGAAACTGTTAAAGGTTACTGCGTGACCTCTGCCCTTGGTGTCCTATGACACTTTGCCTGTCTCTGGCTCAGGTTTATTCATGATGGATAAGGCTCCCTTCTCATCACATGTGCTCTGCGCTAGCAAACAGAACAGATTATTTTCAGCTGTGGTGTTGCCAAAAGCTTTTTTTCTTTAAGGAAAAGAGTGTTAGTAGTGTGTACCAGAGAAGACTTTAACTATAGCCTTTCTCTCCCTGCATTTCAAACCAGACAGAATTGGGTACGGTTTTAAATTCTCCCTGGAATACGAAACAAGGTCTTCCTTTTGGCTTTCCAGAACCTTTTAAAATGCAAAAGAATGTCAGAAATTGCCGGATCCGTTGATCAGTGACGACTGTAGTAAGTGTACTAAAAGCACGGTTCCTGTTGGCCGTGCGCTGTTCTCCAGCCCCTCAGCAGGTTGCTCTTGCCTGCCTGGGCATCCTCCTGGGGTTTGGGGACAGCGTTCGAGGTATTTGTGATCGCCAGCCGTCCCCGGACAGAGGGTGGCCCTGGCAGCTCCTTCCTTCCCTCCTCTGTCCTACGCTCACTTTTTGTAGGTTTGACATCACCCAGATGGGTGTGTGTGTGTGCGCGCGCGTGCAGGGTCAGTAGCTTGAAATAGGTCTAGATCATGGGAAAATATGTTTTCAAATGGTGATTTTTTAAATTAGGCTAATTAACATATGGTGTCGTTTGCCTTTATAGACTAGTCAAGTTTGGTTGGTTTAAACTGTCCTTGGATATTTTACGATATTAAGTAAGATATACCAGTGATCTTCAAATTTTGTAAAGTTCACATTACCCTTCTATTAGTTTGCACTGTAAACATCTTTGCTAAGTGGGTTGAAATACGTTTCTGAAATTTAATTTTTCCCTATCCCAAGTAAATTACACTAAAAAATTTTTATTTACTTATTTCTGGACTTATTTTCATTTGTTTTCTCCTTATCAATAAAAAAAATTAATTAGGATAGCAGTAAAATCATGTGGGATAGTTCCACACATCTTATATAAGTAAATGTTTTATTTACATATATATATATATTTATGCTATGTACAGATATTTATTTAAATCTTTATCCTCATCTCTCTTCTGCCATATAATGGTGAGTACCTTAAGTGTTATCACAATGCTCACTGGCCTGCTGCTGGGCCACCAAGTAGCGAATGGAAAGAAGCTCGCCCTGGACGTGTTTTCCTGGCGTCTGGTGGGTCAAGCAGGTCAGCTGTCTGCTGGCCATCTTCTCAGTGGGTTTAGTCTCTGAAAGAATTAATTTTGGGGAGTGATATTTCAGTGTTGAATTTCAAGGTATAAAGTTTGTTCTCTAAAGGACATTGGTTTCCAGGATTCTTATATTTAGTGGCATAACTTAACGTATAGGACAATATGTGCCTTTTGACTAATTTCAAAAAAGTTAGTGGGAACCTTACACTTAGTATAAACTGTTGGCTGAGTGCTATTTCATTAGTTGCCTTGAAAGAAAACATATTAGCCCCACCACTCCCAAGTAGAAAAAAATCATCTTTATCTGAAGGGTACTCAGAATATTCAGACTCCCCAAAGTTATGTAGAAATAACTGAAAGATTTCTGCAAGAAACCTGTGAAATACTGTTATGTAACATAGCATTAGATATTAATGTCAACTGCATTTTTTTTTTGTCTTGCAGAAATGATTGGCAAGGAGTTAGAGGTATCTTTAAAATTAAACCAATTTTAGATATCCACTCCTTGTAAACCATTACAGATTAAAACTTGTCGCTAAGGGTTATTCATAGTTCTTTGTATGAGGTCCATGTTGTTTCTCAGTCACAGATGCCAAGACTACTTTCCCTTAAAGGGAAGGTGGCATATCTTTGTGTTACTTGATTTGTAATTTTTTGGGATAAGTTATTTCTTGTTAATTATTTATTCTCACACTAATTGAGCAGTCAGAGCTGTAGCACAAGACGGACCCAGAGTGTGAGAGCGGAACTCCCAAACTCTCACACGTGCAGGAATCACCAGGGACCCTTGTTAATAAAACGCAGATTCTGGGGTAGGAGGTCTGGGGTGGGCCCAAGATTCCTCACCTCTCAGCTCCTGGGGGGTGCCAATGGTCTCAGGATCCCCTTCGAGTGGCTAGGCTCTGGTGTGCAGGGAGAGAGGCCCGTGAACGCAACAACCGTGTGCTCGCTGTTGTAGTTCTTGCCCCTGGTGCAGTGGAAGTCCCAGGGAGGGCTTCAAAAATCAGCCTGCAGGGGGGAGGGCTGAGGGTCAGGAAGCTTCCCTGGATGAGTGATAACAGAGGAATCGAGATAAAAAAAAAAGGCCAGACTGCACAATGAGGGGGTAAGGAGGCAGGTGCGGAGACAAGGAAGGTGTGAGGAAGCGAACGGATCGCTGTCGGTCACTTCCAGTGGTTTGGCAGACCTAGCCTGGGTGTTTGCGAGATTTTGGGGGAGGAGGGCAGAGGGAAGAGAGTTTGGAGATCTGATTACAAAGTGCCTTCCACCATGCTAGAGCATTTGGACTTGATCCTGAAAGCTATGGCAACTCCTTTAAGGATATTAATCTGAGAGAGACATGGTGGATTTTGTGTTTTAGAAGATCTTTCAGTCAGCTGTGTGAATGTACTGAGACCAGACTTGGGCGAACCGGTCAGCCTTTAATGTTTTGTCTTCACTAAACCATGAAGGCCTGACTTCATCAGAGATGGTAGGAATCAAGAGGAGGCGGTAGACCTGTGAGATATTTGGGAGGCAGAATTAGCGTTAGTGGATGGGTTGAATATGCGGGATATCCGAGGGATATTAATCAGAACAGCAAGGTGCACAGCACATGTCTGTTTTGTTCAACGCTGTATATTCAGTGGCTGCTAAATGCTTCATACAAAGCATTCAATAAATGTTTTTAAATGAATGAATGATGGGAAGGATTGAGGGTTATTTTTCATCCTTTAGCTGGGTTGCAGGGGTGGATGGAAATTCTATTAACTGCCATAGGGAATGCTGATGGAAAGCATAGAATTAATTTGTACATCACCAATTCCAAACATGGTTTTCCATATCTATCTATTTATCTATCTATCTATCTATCTATCTATCTATCTATCTATCTATCTATCTATCTTCAGTTACTATCAGCAAAATTGGAGGTCACCTAATGGTACAAATGGAAGCTAACTATAAATGTGATTCTTATTCCTTTGTGTGTGTGTTTGTTTTTTTTCCTATGGTGCTTGGACTAACACAGTGCTTCTAAAGGACTTCACATCTTTTTTGTTCTTTCTACATCTTTTTCTTCCAATAAAATAGTAAATGAAAATGCACAAAGCCACTAAGAAAAATAGTGGCCTTACTATAGCTATGTAAATTTTTAGTTGAAAAAACTAAGCTTGCAAATACTTTATTAAAAGGGCATTGGTATATGGCAATTATAAGCGAAAAGGATTTTGAATTTCATTATTCTTAAGTACCTGAATTTTTGTATAGTTCAGAGTCATTCATAACATAATAAAATTATTTATTAAGAAATAAAGAGAGGTTTTAAGATCTTGCTCCCTGGCATATGTCAATATATGGAAAGATTACTATGAATTTCATCACAGGGGTAGGTATAGAACTTTGAAAGAATACCAGTCTCTGAGCAGGAGAAAATATTTTTCATCGAAGAGAATTGCTACTATACAATATGGTCTTTGTCTCAAAATATTAACTCTGAGAACAAATTTATGGCAGAATATCCACAGAATTTTCTGCAGTGATGGAAATGTCCCATATAGGCACAGTTGCCCCCAGTCACATGTGGCTGTTGAGCACGTGGAATGTGGATCATGCAATTGAGCAACTGAATTTTAAATTTTATTTAGTTTTAATTAATTTAAATAGCAACACGTGCCTAGTGGCTGCTGTGTGGGATAGCACAGCACATAGCAAATTGGCACCGCCAAAGCATACCAAAGAGGAAGAAAGTGTGGTCTAGTTTGGGGGCGCAGGGCATCATGTGGTCCAGGAGGCAGATCTGGAACTGACTTGTGGTGTGCTGGTGTTGGTAACTTGGAGGCATTCCTTCATTCTTTATCTGGGTCATTGTCCCTTGGATCGATGCCTTCTCCCATGGCAACCATTGGTCTGGCTGGATTTTCCTTTTCTTTCCCAAGCGGCTGTTGGGGGTCATTGGTGGGGATCATTGTCCACAGGCCTCGTGATCTGGCTGAAAGATCTTTCACTTTGAGTAGAAGCTCAGCAGCACTGAGCCCTTTATCTTCTGTGTGTTCATCTATTGGCTCACGGATCCTTCCCCCTCCTGATGTGATTCATACTGTTGATGATCGAGAGATGTCCCCATGGCTTGTGCTGAAGATGGTGATGTGTATTTTTCAGCTGCTAGACACTCCCTTGGAAATGCTGATACATGCTCTACCCAGTCCTAAACATCGTTGTCACAGGTGTGCCCTGTACCCCAGGTTCTTCTAAGGTGGAGGAGAAAAATGTAAAGAGAACAATTTCAAATCAAGCTATAGAACACAAATAGTCTTCAGCATGTGAAAGGCAGTTGTCCTCTTAACTTTACACTTGCTCACATGTTGGATGTTTATGAAAAAAGTCTCCTTTGAATGGCATTCTGCTTACACAGTTGCATAAAACGTGGTCGAGCTATGTAGGAAATGCTTTGCACATGACAGGGTTTTTGTATTCACCTACTTCCTTGCTAGCTTTCCAGGTAACTGTGACACCAAATTGAAACGTGGCTATGCAAATGCCATCCCGCTCTGAGAAGGGCACAGAAGTTAAGCATTGTCTGTGTAAGTTTATTAATATATATATTTTTACACAACTTATTTCTTTCGTGTTGGTTTGATGTGCACCCTTTGTTTTCATCCCCCATTTTCTATGTGCTATTTACTTGTTTTTTCAGATCTGCCTATTTTTTATTCTGCTTATGTCCAGTGAAATAAACCAGTAGCTTCAATGTGGTGCTAATATGTGCTTGCTTCCTAAAAGTTATAGATAGTATAAATAAAAATTTTTTGAAAGGAAACTCTCTTCTGTTTGCTGGTCTCAGTAATTGTTTTAGTGACTTATCCCTGAGTAAAATGGACCCAGGTTGGGCCTTTAATATTTTGCCTTTCCTAATAAACTGCCATCTCATCTATCCAGTTCTCTTTCATCTTTGGAAATTATTCACCATTAAAATATTTTGTAGAAGATGTTTACTCCTCGCAGCCTGTAAAAGGGCTTTTTTTTTTCATTTGTTAAATGAAGGGGAGTTTGGAGTAGAAGGTCTCCAAAGTGCTTGCCAGCTCTAAAATGTTCATAGTTGGTGTCACAGTGAGTCTCTGCAGTGTTGGCGATTCTGTTAGCTGAGCTGGCTCGTTGTGCCCACGCCGTATCCCCAAACACATGCCCCTTATACGCTTTGTTCTTATCTCAGAAAATACCTGTCAGTAGGGCACTGAGCTAAAACCTAAATTAGTGTCTTCATTATATGTATCTGTACTGTTTACTGTGTAACATTGCACATAGTTTAAACACTTGACATCACAAATTACCAAGAAATATATTGTAAAATGGTATCTTAATTTTTATAACATAACCTCCAAACCTTAATTCTTATTTTAGAGGTTCATCCCTTGCAGATGACTGTAAGCTCCATGAGGACAAGAGGACGTTTTGTTAGTTTTTACTCAGTGTTGTATTTCCAGCAACTAGACCAGTGCAAGGATCATAGTAGGTCCTCAGTAAATACGTTTTGAATAAAAAATGTGATTTGAGATTTAACTTGATTTTTTTAAAATCCAAATCAAACATAAATACAACTCGAATGTTTATTTATTACCCAAGTGGTGGGAATTATTTGATAACTCTGAACACTTGCATTTCTGTTTTTTCTTTTTAATCATCTATAACCGTGCAGTTCAGTGTCATAGCCACTGCTTCCACGTGTACATTTTTGACTAGAAATGTGGTCAGTATGAATTGAGATATGCCGTAGGTATGAAATGCATACTGTTTCAGAGACTCAATATCAAAAAATGTTAACTATCTCCTTTATTTTTAAATATCAATTACATGTTGTAGTGATAACATTTTGCCTATATTGTGTTAAATAAAAATTATTTAAATGAATTTTGCTCTTTTTTGGGTTACTTTTTAAATATGACTACTAGAAAATTTAAAATTACATATATGGTTCTGATTTGACAGCTCATTGAACAGCGCTAATCTAGACAGAAATGTAGACATTAAAGGTAGAGAAGGGAGCGACCTTCACAAAGGAGTTTTAATGAATATCTTTGATAGAAACAAAATTATATGTTGCAGCTGTGACTTGGGAATGTGGGTATTCAAATGGTCTTGATCAAATTAAAAAAAAGACCAAAATAAATTAATTAGATTAGCTCAAATGAGAAATATAAAATCCAGCTACCAGATGGATTCCTAGCATAGTCGCCAGCCGAGTCGCGAGGTCAGAAAAGGGGCAGGAAGGCGGCGGTGGCTGTCTGAGCAAGTGCGGGCGGTCACTAATGACAGGCTAAAGCCAGAGTTGGAACGTCTCTTCCCGGAGCTCACCTGACTGTGGTCACAGTTGTGGTGGGCGACATGTTTACTTGATGCCAGGTAATGCTGCTGTTTTTCATGCCACTGGGAGCTGGACCCTCAGTGGGAGGGAGTAGGGAGCTGGAAGCCCAAGTATCAGGTAGGATCACTCTCAGGGAGTGTGCTGTTTTGTCCCTTCCCATGCCTCTAGGCAGCTTTTTCCCCCTTCTGCTCAGCCTTCAGCTGATAGAAGGTAAGTGCCACCTCTGTCGCTGCTTTTCTAGGCTGGCAGTGGCTCTGGCACCAGGCTCTGTGGACCAGGTCATCCCTGTCTCTAGCCTCCTTTCCTCTGGAGCTGGCTGGAAACCCCATCCAGTCAGTAGCATTTTCTCCTGTGACACGTGGTACACCCTGGAGAATGAAGCCGTCATCCTATAAACCAAGGCCATCCAGGACGTATAAGTAGACATTACCTTCCTTAAGCTAATTCGAAAGGTTATTTTGGTAAGTGGTTAGTCTGCACGGCTGGTTTAAGCTATTATCAAGTCCATTCTAGTGTTTATTTCCTTGAAAGCTAGAATGAGCCTTGAATTAATGAAGACTGACTGCTTAGGCTCTTTAGGAGTAAATTCAATTTATAAATATTTGTTTTATTTGGCACTGGAGATTTCTACTTCTTTCTTTGGATTTAAAAGTAGTTATGAAGTAAAGCACTGTGTCTGTAAATAAAATGGCATTCGTGCTCATCTTATTCTCACCCATCTGACCTCTGTTTTTGGAGAAAGTAGATCAGAAAATTCATGGCAGTTAGTGGCAGAGTGAGGAGACCTTTGACTTTAGCTGACAGCTGTCACCTGCAAACTACAGACCTAGAGACCCTCTCAGGTGTTACGTCTGTAGTTCTGACAGCAAACAAGAATGTTGTTTACATTTTCTGTAAGCAGAATTCTCTCCTTGTTCGGAATATGTTAGAATAGGGCAGGCAGAAACTGAGTTTTTATCTGTCTCATCGGTAAGTTCGCAGCGGTGTTGGGTGGCCCATCGTTCACCCCCAAGCTCACGGAGAAGCATGTCAGAATTTATGACTGAGCCTGTTTGTAACATCACTTTGGAAATTCTTCCACAAGACATTGTTATTTCAAGTTGAGCAGTATCACACAATGCTTAATGTGCTTATGAAAGAGGGAAAAAAATGAGTTAAATTCCAAAGATGTTTAAGATTTCAGACATTTTTCCTATGTGAATTAGTTCTTTATTAGGTTGTTGATTTAATTAGCATTCAACAAAAATACTTTCCTGTTTTGCTTGTTGAAACATTCTTTAAATCAGTTGTTTTAATAGGACACAAAATCCGTTAGGAACTATTTGAATAAAATACAGAACATTAGATAGTGTATAATGTGTGCCGTGAATACAGGGTGCTGAAGGATGTACCTGCTCACATTTCCCCTACCTGCTCATGTCCTGTCTTATCCCAAAGGAGGTTAAGACTAGAGTGAGGCCTGCATGGATATTTTGAACATTATTTCGTTAAAATAATTTTCAATTTCGACCAGTTTTGGAGAAAGTTTTCTGTTTCTGTGATGAGAATAGTCATCGTCTAGAAAAGACCCATCTATCTAAAGCCTGTCTGAGTGGTCACATGGGCTCCTAGGCCATCACCAGAGCCTAGTGCCCACGGGTGAATAAAGAACCTGAGGCTGGACTTTCCTCTGTGGCACTGCTGACTGGGACCGCGGTGGGTCCGGAGCCATGAGCGAACTCAGGCCCCTTGGAGAGCGAAAGCTCGTTTCCTTGTTCTTTCTGAATCTTGTATATTCCTACCATTAAACATAATAAAATCATGAATTTATCGTATTCTTTGCAAACTTGCTTTCTAACATCATTATGGACTTTTTTTTTTTTTCACTCGACACCCCTGTTGCTGTTACATAGTTGAATATGGACTGTAAAGATCTAATTTGTACGAAATGACTGATTTTGGTATTTGTATAATCCTTTAGTCGATTTAACTAAGTTGAGCTTTTCACAGCCCCTGGTGCCACGGCTGCTCATCTGATTACGCTGCTCAGGGGAATAGGTTGAGGGCGGGCCGTTGGTAACCAGAGCATTTCCAGGGCTTTGGTTCAGCAGATGGGCTGCTTGGCTATGTTCATGCATCTGCTCGCCTGCTGTGGCAGCTGCTGCTGCTCCATGTTGTGTTCTTTTGTTCTGTTCCATCCAAGAATGGAACGCTAGGAAGTGTAGTGAATGGATTAATTTAAGGTTAAGGTTAGTGTTTTGCTTGCTTTCTAAGTAACCGATCATAATAATGCTTCTGGGAGAAGCTAATGAGTTTCTCTTAAAGTGAACTAGATTTATAAAATACAGCTCAGCGAGGGGGCTAGATTAGTATTGTTGATGGAAACCAAATTCAAATGCATAAAATACTGGCAGTTTTTGTCATTTGTTCCTAATTCTTTGTTTTCTCCCTTCTTCCTCCCCACCCCCTACTCCCTTCTAGGACCTAGATCCAGACTTTGCCTGACACTGCAGGGTCCAAGCGAATTAGAGAAATGTGGAATGACATGAAGACGATTAGTTAAGGATTACAGGCTTTGAGGACGAGCACCTCAGTGAAGTGAAGCACAGACAAGCTCCTGAGCTGTAGTTTGGAGGAGCCGTGTGTTGGAAGAAGATGGCAGATCCAGGAATGATGAGTCTTTTTGGCGAGGATGGGAATATTTTCAGTGAAGGCCTCGAAGGCCTTGGAGAATGTGGCTACCCTGAAAATCCAGTGAACCCCATGGGTCAGCAAATGCCGATAGACCAAGGCTTTGCCTCTCTGCAGCCATCCCTTCACCATCCCTCCACTAATCAGAATCAAACGAAGTTGACGCATTTCGATCACTATAATCAGTACGAACAACAAAAGATGCATCTGATGGATCAGCCGAACAGGATGATGAGCAGCGCCCCTGGGAACGGACTCGCGTCTCCTCACTCGCAGTATCACACCCCTCCCGTTCCCCAGGTCCCGCATGGCGGCAGCGGTGGCGGCCAGATGGCAGTGTACCCTGGCATTCAGAATGAGAGGCACGGGCAGTCTTTTGTGGACAGTGGCTCCATGTGGGGCCCCCGGGCTGTCCAGGTGCCGGACCAGATCCGAGCCCCCTACCAGCAGCAGCAGCAGCCGCCAGCTCCGTCGGGGCCCCCGGCCCAGGGCCACCCTCAGCACATGCAGCAGATGGGCAGCTACATGGCACGTGGGGATTTTTCCATGCAGCAGCACGGTCAGCCACAGCAGCGGATGAGCCAGTTTTCCCAAGGTCAAGAGGGCCTCAATCAGGGAAATCCCTTCATTGCCACCTCAGGACCCGGCCACTTGTCCCACGTGCCCGCGCAGAGCCCCGGCATGGCACCTTCCCTGCGCCACTCGGTGCAGCAGTTCCGCCACCCCCCGACTGCTCTCCACGGAGAATCCGTTGCCCACAGTCCCAGATTCTCCCCTAATCCTCCTCAGCAAGGGGCTGTCAGGCCACAAACCCTTAACTTTAGTTCTCGGAGCCAGACAGTCCCCTCACCTACTATAAACAACTCAGGGCAGTATTCTCGATATCCTTACAGTAACCTAAATCAGGGATTAGTTAACAATACAGGGATGAATCAAAATTTAGGCCTTACAAATAATACTCCAATGAATCAGTCCGTACCCAGATACCCCAATGCTGTAGGATTCCCATCGAACAGTGGTCAAGGACTAATGCACCAGCAGCCCATCCACCCCAGTGGCTCAATTAACCAAATGAACACACAAACTATGCATCCTTCACAGCCTCAGGGAACTTACGCCTCTCCACCTCCCATGTCACCCATGAAAGCAATGAGTAACCCAGCGGGTACTCCTCCTCCGCAAGTCAGGCCCGGAAGTGCTGGGATACCAATGGAAGTTGGCAGTTACCCAAATATGCCCCACCCTCAGCCATCTCACCAGCCCCCTGGCGCCATGGGAATTGGACAGAGGAATATGGGCCCCAGAAACATGCAGCAGTCTCGTCCGTTTATGGGCATGTCCTCAGCATCAAGGGAGTTGGCCGGGCACATGAGACCAAATGGTTGTCCTGGTGTTGGCCTTGCAGATCCACAAGCAATCCAGGACCGGCTGCTACCTGGCCAGCAGCATCCTGGCCAGCAGCCGTCTTTTCAGCAGCTGCCAACCTGCCCTCCGATGCAGCCCCACCCGGGCTTGCACCACCAGTCTTCACCCCCACACCCGCATCACCAGCCTTGGGCACAGCTCCACCCATCACCCCAGAACACCCCGCAGAAAGTGCCTGTGCCTCAGGTAAGGGAGCTCCGATCCTGTCTGCCTGCCTTGTCGTGTAAAGTGGAACTCAGTGAACTTATCTAATAGACTTTTCCTTTACACTTCATGAGAAGCATTTTCATTAAGAGATCCTTAATTTTTATCTTGTTAAACTGTCCCAGAATCCAATTTTTTACTATTACTCTCTTTATATACGCTCTTATTGGCTTGTGCATTTATTCACTCGTTCAGAAAGTCTTGAATCCTCTTGTTCTAGGAATCATGCCAGGCGCTGAGGACGTATAGCCGCGGTCCCCGCCTGCTCCGAGCTCAGCTGTCACTGCCGGCGCGGAGATGGGCATTAGGCTCCGAACGGTGCTTTTCCCTTTTCTTTTTTCTATTTCTATTTCTCTCTTCCTCTCTGTTTGAAAAATACTCAAAAACTGCAGTTTTATGTGTTTGTGATAGTCCCTCCCACCTCTTGTAGAAAATGATAATTTTTTTCCCCTTGGGAAGCTGCAAAATGTGTGTGTGTGTGTGTGTGTGTGTGTGTGTGTGTGTGTGTGTGTGTGTGTGTGCTTGTAATATTTGTTTTACCAACTGCTGAATGTTAATGTGAGCTTATATTGCAAACTGTAGAAAATCACAGTAAACAGTAGTCCACAGAAAGTGCTTGATTTCTAAGGGACTTGAGTTCGCAGCACTGAAATGAGAGTCTTCCTCTTCACAAGCTGGGAATTTTATTATCCTACAGAATTTATTAGCAAACAGATGTAAGTTTCAAGCATTAGTTTTCACAAAGACGTGTTCCCCTTATAAATGTTGGTGTTTTTGTCCTAGGTCTACGAAAAATAAATTAATCTCTGTATGTACAGATTATTCTGAGTGCTGTTCGAAAATATGTATTGATCTTTCACTGAGACTGCGACTCTGAGTTTGGGTGGCAGAGCAGACGATTCTAGAGCTATAAGGCACAGTGTTCTTAATGAACTTATAATCAGTTTGCAGAAACACGGCCAATAGGCAAAAATATAAAGCTTGGTAAAAGACCAAGTAATATTTGTGACAAGTGCTTATGTGACAAGTGTCCGGAGAGAGGAAGCACTTGTGGATAAGGGTACTTGGAATTTGGCTGGGACTTAGCCATAGAAAGTGCACCAAAGATACTGGGTTGGGGATGGTTGGTTAAAAGGAGCATGGAAGTCGGGCTTACTGCAGGGCAGGGCCGGGCCAGGTGGTAGAGGTCTTGTGTTCTGTTTTCAGGAATTTGGACCAGTTTTAAGGAATGGGGAGCCAGTAAAATCGATTAGACGACAGTCCACAGGATGGCTCATTGAAAAAGTCTGGTCCAGACCTGTAAGGACAGTTTGGACCAGGGATCAGGGTATGAACAGAAGGGATTGAAGCACTGAGAAAGTAAAAGGCTTTGGTCAAGAAACAAAGCTATTTGGGGCATCCCGACCGGAGAGGCATTTGATCAGAAACTCAGAAGCTTCAGTTTTAGTGGAAGTCAGGAAGGTCTCCTGAGGACCTCAGGACACAGGGCATGTAGGAGTTGTGGGGAAGCCGCCCTCAGAGGTCGGGCATACTCGGAGACTCTCAGGAGGAGCCCCGAGGTTAGTGGGAGCCACCTGGGCCACACCACCCAACCCTCTCCTGCGAGAGCTGCTGCCTGTCTCCTCCGGGAGCCTAACCTGCCACGCAGGGGAGAAGGCTTCTGGCCAGTGTTCCCGAACATCGAACATCGGGAAGGGGTGGGTGAGAAAGGCTCCCCGACAGGACGCTGGGAGCAGAGGCCTCAGGGAAAACAAGGGCAAGCGAGTAAACAGGGAAGATCACACCTAGCTAATTTGTTTTCCTTTATCTCAACTTCAAGGCTAAGTGCCCCTCAGAACTGACCGAAAAGTGCTGTCTGCCCCTGATGCTCCTGACCTGGGCGGCTTCTAGGGCAGAAATGAATGCGACTTCCTTTCCAGGAATAATTATGCTTTTCTTGTTCCTTAGAAAGTTGCTCACTGAGTAGCACATCTGTTCAGAGCGGTGCTTCTCAGACTTTCCTCGTACCAGCATCTTCTCTCTTCACTGAGGGCAGGCACAGTTTGAGGGAGGCGCCCTGTGATTATAATCTGATTCCTGGGTGGGAACTGTTGGTCTTCTTCAGCTTTCCCTACTTTTAGGCGAGGCAACCCTTGGTTGACCTTACATATTGCAAGGACCTTGTCAGCTTACAAGCCCTTATTTTTTATTTATTTTATTGTATTTTATTTTTTTACACCTATAACACCTGGTCTTTCTAGGTGGTCTCCCATCCAAGTATTAACAGCTTTCCCTACTTTTAAGAGTATTTCAGAGGACGAATAAGAGTGTGGCATTTCGGTCACCGAACGCTGGAGGGATCCGTATGTGCTGTGCCATAGCTAAGCACCAGGGGGACACCACGTGTATTTGCCTTTTTTTCTAGCTCTAACTTCTTGAGTGCACCATGATAGACAAACTTGAAACTGGATAAGGGATGTAAACAAGTACATTTGAGATATTTTCATCATATAAGTTCTATTGCATTTCTTTATTTCGCTTATGGCTTAATTTTGCATCTTCTTCAGATTTTGAAGCACTCAGTTCTGAAAATAATACTGGGGAGGTATGAAGAAAGTCTTGGGAAGAGCACAGACTTTGAAGTCAGAAATGTGTTTGAATCTCAGCTCTACTACTTATCAGCGTGGTGGCCTTAGGCAATGTACTTAACCTCTCTGAATGTCAGATTCTTCATCAATAGGAGAAAACCAGTAACCATCCCAATGGCGTTGAGGTCAAGTGGGCTAATAAATTCCATGCCTGGTGCAATGTCCAAGCCATGGTGTATCCACACACGTTAATTCTCTAGGCTTAGTTTCTGATCTCCTGCAACGCAGGCCTTGCCTTTATGTCATTTCACATGTAAATACAATGTAAAATTACTTGGATTTTTAAGGAACAGGTTAAATATTATGAAATATAGACTTAGTTATAAAATACTAAATTTGATTCGCGCAAATATCACTCCCCCTTTAGCCCGTGGCGCCAGGTGTGACGAAGTTAACGACATGGGTAATTCAAAATGGGATCACAGAATCCAAAACCTCTAGGTCTCCCTGTGAACAACTCACATTTTACTCTAGCAAATAAGTCTGTCCACTCTTGTTTCGCTTCAGGAATACTAAAATTATTTTGCATTTCAGATAACAGAACAGTGGTTCAAAACTGTGCTGCATAGAGGGAAACCACCACATCAGGTTGAAATATTGATGCGATCTGCTGAAGTATCGCATTCAGATAGGCTCGTTTATTTTACCTTGAGTTTTTTCACTTTTTAAAAATACAAGTTTTTTAAATGTTTCATGGGTTCTGGACAGGTGTTTTTTTAACTTTTGTAACACATTTAAGTATGTTTAAAGATAAATTTATATTGAAGAGTCAAAAAAGGATAACGTTAGAACAAAGCTTGGAGTTCATCGGAACATGATTAATGTTCGTTGCAGTGTGTGGACACACCGTGTAATGGAAACTCTAGCTGTCCGATTATTGATAAAATTTAAAGGGAAAGAAAAAACCGTAGCTTACATTTCTTTTCAATAGCTGATAAAGACAGTGTTTTCCAAACCATTTCATCTCAGACTCCTTTACACTCTTAAAAATTATCAGGGACTCCAAAGATCTTTTTTTAAATACGAGTCACATGTGTTGATATTTATTGTCTCAGAAATTTGAGGACAATTTGAAATATTTATTCATTGATCATTTAAAAGTCAGTTTATGTTAACATACATTTTTAAATGAAATATAACTATTTTCCAAAACAAAAAAAAAGAATGGCATTGTTTTACATTTTCTCAAATGTTGGATCCTAATCTGCTTCTGCATATAGCCTGCTTCCAATTCTTGAGCCTTAGGAAAAGTCCACTTACATTCGGAGAGGGTGGGCGTGAAAGGCAAATAACAACTCACGGTTAGAATGAAAATAGTTCTGACCCCAGAGCCCCTAGCCCCACTCAGGCCCCCGAGTAGAAGGGAAGAGGGCAGACTTTGGAGTCTGCAGCTTTTGAAGAGTAGCACCACCATCTAACTGATTACTGACCCACGACCTTGGGCAGGTTACTTAACCTCAGGGCCTCAGTTGCATTATCTCTAAAATGAGGGTTGATGTGCCCTTTTGGTTAGAGGCAAGTGAGAGTAGCAGTAATGTCTTTTAGCACTTAACATGGTGTCAGACGTGTAGTAGGGACCCCAAAATGATACAGTATCATCAGTAAATGTTCAGAACTGCTTGTTGCAAAGTTTAAAAAATAATCTCAAGCACTTATGTCAGTGTTAACTATTATCAGAGATGTTTGACTCCATTTCCTTGGGGTCCTCAGGGGTTCTCATAAATCGAGGCTCCCTATATACTACTCATTGGGAGGAATAGCGAGATCTTGTTGGGGCCCGAGGAGGTGTTATAGGCAAGCATCTGCCAAAAAAGCACACTGCAGGGATAAGTAAGCACTGTTTGCCTTGGGAACGGCTCCTACTGCAGTCTTTGCGTGGGATCTGGGCGGGTGTCCTGGAGGAAGTGATGTCTTGGCTGATGTGCAGGATAGGTCGGAGTTGGGAGGAAGATGGGTAAAGGGGGAGGGAAAAGGTCTAAGGCTTGGGAGATGTCCCTCAAAGTTATCAGAGTGGAGGGGCTGGGGTGTGAGAGAGAGGAAGCTGCGTGATTCCCCCGCAGGACCTCGTCAGTCACGGAAAGAAGCTCAGACCGGGCCCCCTGTCCACAGGGCACACTGGCGTGTTTTCGGTAGGAACGTGCTCTGCAGCCCCTCAGGAATGCAAGAGAGCTGAGAACAGAGCATTTATCAGTATACAGTGGACAAAGGTGACAACCTAGAAGGGGAAAGCACAGATGTCATTTTGTTCATTTGAAGAGCTTATCTAAGAAAGACCAGTTAAGTGGATTGTCCTTACCCGCAAATTTCTGAGTTTCTGAATAATTTAAACAGCACAAGTCTACACAGGTATCTCAGTTCATGGATTACGCTCTTAGAATTTTTAGGATCTGCAACATTGTGTTCTCAGAATAAGTATATTTTGGATATATTTGTGTTCCTTTTATTAATTCGGTCCAGGGATATAGCAGTCACGGCGTAGGAGAACAGAAGCCGAAAACATTTTAGAAGACAACGGAGATTGAGGCGATGGGTAATAATTTCTCTGTGCCCCAATTTTCCTCCAGGAGATTAAAAAAAAAAAAAAAGACCTAGAAGAGTCAATCGTGTAACTTTTCCAGTTCTCTGACTTTCTATGACGTCTTATGAGTGTTTTTAAAAAATCGCCTTTCCGGGAAATCCTTTTCCTGGTAAATCTCAAGTAGAGTCAGTATTCTACTGAAATTCTCTCATTTCATCCAGTAAATACAGAATTCCAGACATGAGCAGGATAATTGGCAACTACTTAATAAATTTTATGGAAAAGATGTTTATGCATCTCAAGCCTCAGTTATGTAAATTGCAAGTAGAGAAAAAAGTCTTTTTAGTAGAGAGTAGAGAGATCTTTGTGAATACTACTCTTGATGTATACTTTCACGTCCCTAAAAATGTCCGCTAGGAATGAGGAAAACAAAATCTCTCTAAAGAAAACCTAGCTGTGACCTAGGTGGCATTCAGGGGCTGTTCTCAGAATACACAGAACAGACACCCGTAGCGGGGCCTCAGGGGAGCAGGCTGCCCCCCCAGAGCTCACAGAGGGAACTGGGTGGGATCACGGTTTCTTCTACGTGTTGGTGGCTTGCTGGTTTATTTGTTCATGACAGCTTTGGTTGAAGCCAACCATCCATCCTTGATTGCTCCCGACTTTATTAGTCGATAGGGTGCTCTCAGCACCCCATTATTTTTCACGAAGTCTGTTAAGGTATTTTTCCTGGCCGCCTCCATTTGTATACAGAGAAGCTTAATGAGCACCTGCCTGCATTTGCCCTCAACGTAGCTAGTTTATCCCCGAGGTCAGAGTTTCAGTGGGTTAAAATAGAAAATACCCAGTGTAGAGTTAAAGCAAAAGAAAACCACTCCATCTGCCCTTTTACCCCATGGTTTGAAAGCATGAAATGAGCTGCATACTAAATGGTAGCCTTGCTTCTTAGTGGCTTTCATTTTGCAAGAGTATTGTTTTATGTGACTCTCAAAAATGTTGCGGGTAACAAGGAGTTAGTTTTTTCAGTTTACTTCTGAAGCCTGGATATTTTCCATCTCCTAAGCGTCTCAAATAGCCAGTGGATTTAAGTTTTGAGAAGCCACTTTTCAGTACTGCATTTCGATCTCGTATCTTTGTCGCCTTCATTTAACTACATTAAAGAGGAGTTTACTGAGTGCCTGTTACGTGCCAAGCGCTAGGCTGGGGACAGAGCCTGGCGATGTGGCAGGCAGTGTGGAGGTAGAGGCCTCGCCGGGGTGGGTGAGGACTTCACTGTTTCGGTGTGATCTTCGAGCTGTCATTTCTTCGTGTGTCCACTGTGTCGTAGACCGCCGTCGTCCAGTTCAGATGTAATGGGAGTCGTAAATGCAAGCCACATGTGTTATTTTAAATTTTCTAGTAGCCACATTAAAAACAAAACAACGGTGAAATTAATTTTAATAGTGTATTTAACCCAAAATAGTCAAGACATTATTCTAACACATAATCAGTAAAGAAATTACTAACGAGATGTTCCGCACGGGTATTTGCAGGCTGGTGTGCGTTTCGCATGCGGAGCCCGGCAGTTTGGTTGAGCGGCGTGTCAGGCGTCCGGCAGCCCCACGCGGCTGGGCTGCCATATTGAACAGCACAAGGCTAGACTCTTTCCATAGCAGTTGCTTCAAATTCTTTTTGAAAACAAATCTGAATAGAAAGAAATTTATGCACATAAGTGAATTTAAAATTATTTAGTCTGATTATGACAGTCAATCTCTAAGACAGGTGGTAGCACCTTCATCGTAAGATTGGGAGTAGCATTTTTTAAGGTATCTACAATACAAATAGTGTTGGAGGGGGGAGTGTGTGTGACTGTGTGTGTGTGTGTGTGTGTGATATTGTGTGTGTGTGTATGTGTGTTTTGTATCAGTATCAGTTCATGGAAAGATAGATAAGTGAAGTGAAATTCCATTTGTTTGGATTTCAAAGAATGCTATCTGAATGTTTTCTGTCCTGTAGGAGAAATAGTGAGGTTTTTTTGAAAGGTACATGACGATCATTTTCAAGATTTTAGTTCCAAGTGGTTTTTGGATACTTTTAGTAGTAATGTGGTTGTTATCTCCCCCTTTTCCCTCTCTCTACATGCCCCCCAACAAACTCCAAATCTCTCTTTGCCTCTCTGTCACTAACGTTTGTTTCTTTATGAAATTGGTTCTCCAAGGACAAGGGAAAAAGCCTTCAGTTTTTACTGTTACACATGTGACCCCTCTTTTTTTTCCTTTCTGCTTTTTTGTCTCTGCTGCTGCTGCTTCATTTTATCTTTCAGAAAGGAGCAGTAGTTGGCTGGGGAAGGAGAATTGGGAAATGGGTCAGGGAGAAAGCACTGCTAGACCTAACTAGGAGAATTTACCTTAATCTTGACATCTAAATATTATTCTGCATTCTCTGTAGTTACAGTGTAAATCTACAGATAATCTCTAAGTAACCATGGAGAGATGGCTCTCATTCTTCCTTTGTTACTGAATATAGTTCTTTTATCAGTGAAGGAAGTCAGTAGCAAACTTGCGCTTTTGCCTTGCAAAACTTTAGTAGATGATGGTACGTTACCACGAGTAAGGTTTTGTATTTTTAATATAGGAGAACCTTCTAGGGCCTTGCGCTTGGGGTGCTGGTGGTAGAAAATTTAAAGGAAGTTGACAAAATGCCGAGGAATTAACATAATTTGAAATAGTCAAAAATCAACATAGGTACAGAGGCACTCATCATCCAGGAGCTTGCTTTTTCCCCCAGTTTACAGTAGTTGATGAGAGTGATGGCCAGGTGAGGTTGGAAGGTGTTTTCTTATGTGTTATTTGATTGAATCAAAATTGTCACCCAGGCAATTCTTTGAAGGAAACATGCCCTTTTTTTTTTTTTTTTTAAAATTTTTATAAGAGTTTATTTGAGCCTAACTGATGACATATGCCTAGGAGCAAGATCTCAAATGCTCCCCACCTTGCCATGTTTTTGATGGTCATTAGTGAAGAGCATGATACTTCTGACCTGCTTCACAGTTCGTCCGCCTGCTCTTGTCTGCCTTCTGTGTTTACTGTAATTCTAAATAATTCCGTACCACAGAGTTCAGGAGAGTAGAAGCAGTTGTTTTAAGCTGTGTGCAAGAGGCATTGATCTCGAGAGCCTTTTTGGTTGGTTTGTTTGCTTTGGCCATGGGCACAAAGAGTGAGAGAATATTGAAGAAATGCAAGTAGTGATGTTGGAAATGTTTCGTTTCTCCAGAGGCATCTAACGTGTGCCCTTCCTGCCTTTCCCTGGGTTGGCTGGAGCAGGTCTGCAGCCTTGGCTTCAGAATCCCACTCTCTCCCATTTGGTGAGCAGTGAGGTCCCTGCCTCTTACTTGGGGATTAGGAGTGTCGCAGGTGGACTTCCCTGCTAGTGAAAGGCAAAGACTTTTAGATCATCCTTTTTTCTGAAACTTTTTTTTGAAATTATATTTCTGAACGTGCTTTTTGTTGAAGGGGCTGTGTATGGACTTAAAGTTCTAATTGAATCTAGGAATATTTGAAATTAAAGTTCAGTTTTTAGATCATGCTTCTTGATGAACTCTTATAGCCTGAACATTTTCTTTAACTTAAAAAAGAATCATAAAATTGTGGGATTATTCAGAGTTATGATGTGTTTGTTTTCGCTGTTAATGTTAGAGGCACCTCAAAACGTCAGTCAGTGTGACTTTAACCACCGTGGGGCTGACAGAAATGGACAGTGGGGACTAACAGAAAATTTACTTAATCCTGACATTTTAATGTTACTCTTCGTTCTCTGTAGTTACGGCTGTAAATCTACTCATGATCTGTAAGTCACCGTGGGTAGAAGTGGAGCTGGGGTCATAACCAAGGAGGAGGTGCCGACGTTGCTCTAAACTGGCCCATTACTGGGCTACCCCCAGTTCTGGCTGCTCTGGTCCTGCAGACGTTTTCACAGAGGAGAGCTGTTGAAACGCATGGGGGCAGAACTTGGATTAAAGGAGAGAAATGAGAGTTCTTTAGGGAAAAAGTTTGCTGATTTAGTAAAAAGTTAAGTAGTACTTCATTTTTGTCAGCTATTCTCTGCATGTTTTCTCTTTTCTCTTTAACTATATTCACCTAAACGATGGGGACAAACTGAGCACACTTGTCCTCCACCCTGGGGGCACATGCAGGAGCAGCTCTTGTGCTCAGTGTCTTACAGAGCTTACTTCTGGTTCCACCAGGGATCCCTCTCACTCTGAAACAGTGGTGGAAAATTTAGCGTAAGGAAGGAGATATTTCAGCGTGATTAATCTCACAACTTTAGTTTTTGCAAGAAAGTTAAAAACCAATAAGCTAGGGTATCATTGGTATTAAAAAAAAAAAAAAAAAGACAGTAAGAGACTAGTCATTCACAGAGCAAAAATAAACCAAATCATAACATGGATTTAAATTATTTCCTGCATTGAAGACTTGAATGAAAATCCTTTCAACTTCATGCCATGTTAGCTGCTAGAATCATAATTCATATTAAATATAAATTTAATTCCAAGAATAAATAAATAGGAAGAGGTGTCAGCTTACTTGTTTCATTTAGTGTTCCCCTTGCCAATTTTTAAGTGCCTCCCACCTCTGCTATCCTGTCAAGTGGGCTACACAGTGGGTGGTTGGCCAGGGCCCTACCTGTCACAGCTGGCAGGCAAGTTTCCAAGGAGACAGGGCAGAGTGCTGATGATGAGGCCATGGGCTTCACAGGCACGAGAACGGCATTTGAATCCCTTTCAAATTTCTGTTAAGTCAAAACATTGGATGCTTAAGTTTCCTGAGCATAATAATTTCTGAGTATAATAATTGTGCCAGTTGCACCAAGATTATTATGAGAATTAAATGAGATAACGACTGTAAAGATATTAGCACAGTCTGTGGCATGCAGTAAGTCTCCAGTGAGTGTTAAATATTTTATTATAACTTCTGTTAATGTTGAAATGAGTTCTTGGGATTCCCTCCCCTTCTGCTCTTTCACCTTAAAGTAGAAAATTTCCTTATTTTATAAAACAGAATATTATATAGCAATGCCTTCAAAATCAATTTATCAGATTCTCTGTAAGGCAAACAAAAATTTATAATATTCTTATGGGGAGGGAGCTCAAAAGTTGCTGTCATACTACTGTATATTTAATAGACTCTCTAGGAGATGAGTTACAATATATAAAATATCAACTTCTTTCTCAGTGTCTAATTTCTTCCCAGTTTCAATCAAGGTGAACATCATTTAGGTTTTAGAAACGTCCAGCGGCAGAGGTTAAGTGTTTTGTGTTGCAAAGAATGTTTGCTTAATATTCCCTCAGCACTGAAGAGGTTAACCCACTGACCATGTGTGCCTATATATAGTAAGTTTTTACTTTGTTAAATATAAATTTGAAGTTACAGCTGTTAACCACAAATACAGTGATTGACTTCACCCTGTTGTTTTTACCAGCATCTTCCTGTATTTTTGTGGTGTGTTCCCACACACCTTCAGACAATATTTATAGTTTTGTTTAGGAAGCGGATTCCTGTTGAGTAGCACTAGCAGTAGTTTTGAACTTGGTTGGTCTGTGAGGGCCACACCACTTATGATCTCTTAAGTGTTTCTTTATCCTAATCTATTTTTTTCTTTAAAAAGTAACTTCGTATACTTTTAAGCGAGACAGTCACAAAAGAAGATAAAAAGGATTGTTGCAGCTTGATTTAGCAGCTAAAATTTAAAAAAATTGCCAAGGAAAGTAATTTACACTTTTGAGTATGTGAGGTTTACAATTTTGGAAACAATTTTTATGCAACTTGTAACACTGTTGCTACTTTTTAAAGTACACTATTTAGAGCTCTCGAATTTTAGAGCTGGAAGAGACTTGTGTTAGAATGGGTCTGGAGCACAGTTTTGTTCAAGAAACATCACAGTTAGATCTTTGCTCCAGTATCAGGGAAAAGGCCCTTTTGCTATCATCCTCAAACTTTATACACTACAGTTTTCTCCTTTGTATGAAAATATTTATTAAAGAAAAGTGAGATTGAAAAAGTAAACAGAAAATCTATTAGCTATTATCTAATGTCCATCAGGTATAATGTGCTTACTGAGTAACAGATATGGTGTTTATTTATATACTTTATTGAACTATAATCTATGTGCAATCTGTGTATAAAATGAAATGCCTCCTTCGTATTATGGATGTACTATAGAGTGGTTGCAATCCAAGACTGTAATGTTCTTTCATTTAATTAAGGTTTAGGGATTAAAAAAAAAAACTTCGAAATATACTTAGCTGTGGACTGAAGTTTGCCAGAACATTTGTAGTGTTTTCCAGGTTATTTTTTAAAGAGAGTTTGTAGTGTTCTTTGATATCACACTAACGTGTTTGTAGAAAATATATAACCTAGTGCTGTCTGTGAACTTTTCTGTAATGACGAGACTTTTATATTCGTCGTCCAGTATGGCAGCCACTAGCCACCTGTGGCTATTGAGCACTTGAAATGAGGCTAGTGAGACTGAGTAACTGAAGTTTTAGTTAATTTTAATTAATCTAAATTAAATAGCCACATGTGGCTTGCGACATATACTGGACAGCTCAGGTATAACCAAACTAGGCAAATTATTTAAATCACCAGAAAATAGGACATAGAACATAATCAGAACTAGAAAAGAAAGTTTTTTGTCATTGTCGACTGTATGGCCAGTATTAGCTTTGTGTTTCTACTTTTATTCTCTCTCACCTCTTACCAGATGGCCTTAAAACCACCGATACCCTGTATCTTTTGGCCCTGCTAGATAGTGTTTGAATATAGTGATCCATACATGGTAACACTGACACAATTCACTTTGTTATTTTTGGAATAAATCTTTGCTGTATAGTAGCCAATTTGTTGCTAAACACAGCGAACTATTTTAAGTAATATGAATAGTGTCTTGTTTTAAAGTATAAGTGATATTTTAGAAAGTCATTGTTTGATTTTTTTTCTCAAGTCCCAGTCACAGATGCTTCATATAAAGCACTTGTTATTGGTTTGTGCCATAAGTTAAAGGCCATCACACTTGATAATTTTTTTTTCTTGAAAAAGATTTCTCACAATTTGATAGTCTCCTCATTCCTGAAAGAAAAAAATTCAAAATATTTTCTCAAGTGCAATGGCTGACAGCTATATCTCTTGTTTGTTGGTCTCTCACGTTACACTTTCCATATTTCCAGGTCAGTGTATTTATCTGTGTGGGTCTCTTTTGATCATCAGAAGGCGCTAGTGTCTTTATTTGGCACTGAAGACAAGCAGAGAAATGTTAGTTGTCCTAAGATGTTACTTTAGGGTGAATTAGTCCTATATTAAGGTTAATATTTTGCCCCCAAATTTTATAATATATGATTAGTGTCAGAGGATAAATGAACTTAATAGAAATTTAGCTTATAGTCTTTAATTGTTATTTTTTCCAAGAAGGATTTGAGACATCCTGACAAAAGGGTGTGCATGTGTGTGTGTGAAATAGAACCCGGAAATCAGGTCCCGGAATGGAAGGGCAAAGGATTATGCTAATTAGGACCTTGGTTGCTTGGACTGAGTATGGAATTATATTCTGAGCTGCCTGGAGAGTATGCAAAGGGAAACATGTTGAGATGTATAATTATCAGAAAGAAGGAAATACATGCATACATATGTGTATATGTAATATATATATATATATATACACATATATGTGTATATGTATGTATGTATTTGACAAATAATTTGACAAATTATTTGGCTTGTGATTGCCATATGTGGCTAATTAAGTTAAATTGGTTATAATTTAACATCTTTCTGATGATATATATCTATGAAATACACACACTCACACCTATAGTATTTTCTCCTTCAGAGATGCTTTTTTCTTGGCATCAAATTTTAAAAGAAATTTTGCGTGGCATATTTTATATGTCAGAGGTATTGACTCATCATCAGAAATACTTTTCTTGACAAGAATAGACTTACAACAGATGTAAAAATAGGTGTTCCTCCTCTTCCCCACACACGATAGTTCCTTCTCTGCCTTGATACCGTTTGAGTGTGTGACACTCAGGACTTAAGATGCCTGAGGCGGATGGGTTACATATTTTAGGCAATCTCCCTTTGATTTGGGGGTTATTAATTAGGTGATGGATAGGACCTCGATAGAAGATAATTTGACAAATTATTTAGTTCATCAAGAGTTTAAATTATTGTGACTATATTAAACATCACTGAATTGTTGGCTTTAAAATGGTTAATTTTCTCATGTGACTCTCATCTCATTAAGATAAGGGAGTCTAAAATACTAATTCTGTCTTACTGGTGAAGAGCAGAGCCCTGTTCTCTGAAAACCGGGTAAGAGGGTTGTAGGGTGAATGTTCTATTTTAACAGTTCCTAACGTACGTTTTCACCTGGATGGTGATCTCACCTCCTGCTGGCACTTGGGCCCATCAACATGATTCTAAGTAAATCTAGGATTCCTCCTAGGAAATCTTTATTAGATAGTTGATCAAGATTTCAGGATAGCTCTGTCCCGTGGAATTTTCTGGGATGATGGAAATATTCTCTGCACCGTCCATTATGGTAGCCTGGAGCCACCCATGGTTATGAAGCATATCTTTTTGAAATGATTTTATTTTTCACTTTGAATAAATGTATTAAAATGTGTTTGCATGAGCATCATCTCGCTAAACAGGCGTTGTCCCCTGGTCCCACACTTTTCGATATTTTTTTATTGACACTCTTTGCTGCCGAAAGACTCTTCCATTTCACTGATGTCTCAGCACAATGGTCTACAATAAGATCCGGAAAAGAGAAGCTGTGGAAGGCTGATTAATCTTAGTAGAGAGTGCCCGTGGCCATCAGGAAACCGGGAAATGACCCTAACTACCCCCGCCCCTTGGGAGCTCTAGAGTCTCTTTGGCTTTGCTCATCTTGGGCCAAAAACCACTAGAGTGGCCAGTCATGACTCTGGCATTGGTTCTCAGTGTCTTCTGCACTCCAGAATCACTCGGATGTTACCTGAACAGGCGCCGAAGCTGCTGCCTTGGGCCTCACAGTTCATGCTTTGGAGAAGCTCACTGGGGACTCTGATGTGCCTCAGAGGCCGAGAAGGGCCGCTTCAGAATACAGTGCAGAAGAGTTTTGCCCTGAAAATACTCCAGAGTCTGTTTCACCATCCATTGTTCTGTGTAGAAAGTTTTTAGTAATTTTTTTAAAGTCTGTTGAGTAGTGTAGCCTGCTAGCATATCTACTAACATGAATTAGTAGGAACTACACCCAGGTGACTGAACAGGTTGATTTACTGTATAGATTTATTTAGTACTGACTCATTAACCTTTAGAGATTAGATACCAAAAGACAGTGTTGGTTCTGATAGAATGTGTTTTGAATGATTCTCTTCTGACATTTAGATGCAGGATTATTCTAGCTAATAAAATAAGAAAGAACACAAGAAAGAACACTTATCTTCCTGTTACAGAGGTAGGGGGACATGCATCTAGATTATTCTGTAAATGATACAAATCATTACAGGTAACTGCTCATCTGTTTACAACTATGTTTTATTTAAAGTAATGCTCTTAAATATTGACAACCCCAAAGAGATTTTGTTTCTGACATTTTTCCCTATGGATATCAACTGTATCAGAAATTAAAATTGGGAAGCTTTAAAATGATTCATTCATTTAAAAATAACAGTAATAAATGCATTACATTAACATAGATAATGTATCATGAAAATAACCAATAACTATTTTCCAACAAGAAATGTAGAGAGAAGACTGGGATTGCTTTATATTTGGACTGACGTGTAGTGGAAGACAGCCAGAGCAGACATGTGCTGAATGCATTCTTTTTGAATGCATCGTTTTA
The DNA here is from genome assembly GCF_902729225.1 of Pteropus medius. Lineage (NCBI taxonomy): Eukaryota > Metazoa > Chordata > Mammalia > Chiroptera > Pteropodidae > Pteropus > Pteropus medius. The sequence goes on along the minus strand of NW_024344240.1, from coordinate 3,104,240 downwards.
GTTGAAGTATATGAAGGTAATCTGTTCTCACACGTAAACATAGTTGAAAAAAAGAGGAGTATATTCATGCTTTTGAAAATTATGGATATTCTTTAATACTACACCAAAACTCAACAAGTGGTAGTTTCTTACAGGTTAGTTGGAAAGTAGAATCTGAAGCTATATCAATTAAATTTTTATACACTGTTAAATAGCTCTCTTTTAACCATGCCTGATTTTGTAACATCATACATAGATCCTTTAGAAAATATTGGTTCAGTGAATTATGCCAATCTTCCAAATAGTGGCATGTTTTAGTACACAGTATTAAAAATCACATTTGTTAATCTCTATCATCTCATCAGAAGTCTTTGGAGACTGGGAAGTTGCTAGGTTCATCGTTGTGATTGGTTTTCAAAATTCTGAATTTTGCTTGAAAGCTCATATTTTAGCACTGGGAATAAACGCTGTCAGTTACTTTCCTTGAAGTGACAAGTTCACTTTGTTCATGTCAAGAAAATTACTGGCAGGTCACCTGAATCTGAATAACCATAATTTGTCTTTCATTCATTCTTTCAAGTAAAAAAAATGATGTTCTGTGAAGTGGCCAGTTTGACTCACAACTCAACACAGTGGCACACGGGCCTTTCCTGGCGAAAGTCTTGGTGCTTGAGTGTGCGGCGTTAAACGCTGGGTGAGCGCACGCCCATTCCTCCTCCAGAGGGCTAAAAAGACATGTGCCCAGGGGTCAAGAATAATCAAAATAGTTTTTACTGTTTGGTCAAGGACAGTCTTAAATGAACTGACTTTTTTCCCCTTAGCGTGAGTTTATGGCCGTGATTTAATGACTACTATTAACAGCTTGCCGTCACTGCCTTGATTGTGTTGGCCCCATCAACACTGTGGAAAAGGCAAAGAATGTCTTGGTATATTATGAAAAAGTTTTGATTTTGTGGATATCTTGAAAGGGTCATGAAGGCTCACAGGAGTCCATGGTCCACACTTTAAATATAGGTGGGTTGAAGGAAAATTCCAAATAACTTTTCTTTATAAAATTTCCCAAGCCGCATCTTGAGCTAGAATGAATCTAGTGCACAGATGGACCGATTTTTGTCATTGGGGGGCCTGAGGTTTCTGAAGCTGTTTGCTCCCCCCCTTTCTTTTTTTACAGCCTGCAGTGAGAGGGCGTTTACAGTAAACACTCATTTTAAATTGGAGCCTGGTACTGAGTAATTGGAAGCATTTCTTCTGCTGTGCGGAGATGAGCCTTCCTCAGTCATGCCAGCACCCCTGCCCCCCTTCTTACTTAGTGTCTGTGGTGTGGAGGTAAAGATTCTTCCAGGGAAAATTAGGTGTTACAGGAGCTTGTTTTAGCTAGCGTGTGAAGAAATAGGGGTGTTGAGAAAAGAGGATGGCTGGGTCTCAGTGGGGTCTTTGGTTTCTTTGTCCGTCCGTCCATTCGTCCGTCCGTCCGTCTGTCTGTCTGTCTGTCCGTCCGTCCGTCCGTCCGTCCGTCCGTCCATCCATCCATCCATCCATCCATCCATCCATCCATCCATCCATCCATCTGGTGTTAAGTGCCTGCCTCTTGTGTGATAACTGCTGAGAATGTAAATATGACTGATTCCTTTTCCTGGCCTCCGAAGAGCTCAGTTCTGTCTAGCACCAAGTGTCTGGATCGCCACATAGTAAATGTTGGGAAAATGTGAGCACCAACCAGGTTGAGTTACGGTGCAAGGATAAACCACTCAGTTTGGGGTAGACAAGGCTTCTCAGAGGTTTCCAGGGCTGGAAATCGGGAATAAATCTACACCTGGCATTGATTAGGTCCTTTGGGACTGACTTAGTCGTAGCTGATGTACGAAGACAATGGGGCCTCTTTTGGATGTCAGGGTACATGGGAGCCCAGTTTCGTAATCAGACCTGTTTGGTGGTAATACAGGAGGAACAGAAGGCGTTGATTTTCTTGAGGTTTATTTTATCTAGGATTCCCATCAGGCTTCCTGAGATCTCTTATAGCAGAGCTCTTCTTGGTTGAGATTTTCCTTGATCCCGTGTATCCTCCAGATGCCATTGGCTAAATGGCTGATTTAACGGCCTTTGGGCTCCTAGCAGATTATATCCCTCCTGTTAATATTTTCTTTTTCTCAGATTTGATAAAATCGATTATTGTGTAGCTTTTCATTTATTTTCATGAGTGCACTTCGCTGTTGGTGTTTCCAAAACTCACTTAGGTGCCCTTTCACTATTCTTTAGGATATGTTGCTTTGGTAGGTATGATTCTCATCTGTTTATTTTTACTAATTTAAGTATTTACTAAGGAGCATCGCAGTGACCATGGAGCTAACATTTTAGTGAGAGGTAACCAACCAGCTAACCAAAATTGTGTGTGTGTGTGTGTGTGTTTAATATTAAGTAATATGAGTTGTGAAGAAAAATGGAACCGAATAAAGGGATAGTGGAACGCAGAGAAATGTTTCGGGAAGGTTGGTTAAGGAAAAGCCTCCTTGGGAGGTGAAACTGAGCAGAAAAGCTTAGTAAAGTAAGAGGAGAGGGTCATGCAGGTGTCTGGGGGAAGAGTGCGTACTGCGGGGAGCGCTGGGGTGAGAGTGCGTTTGCCGTGTGTGTGTGGCAGCAGGACGGCCAGTGCGGGGCGGCCTAGCGGGTGACGGGAGAGCTCTGGTTAGAGGCGTGACTGGGGCAGGCGGTAGGCGTCGTGTGCTACTGTACGGCATTGGAATTTTACTGTGAGTGAGAGGGAAAGCTGTTACAGGGTTCCGAGCATGAGAGTGACATGGTCTGTGGTGTATTTTAGCAGGCTCACTGAACTGTTCTCTACCAGGAATAGGAAGGAGGGCGAATGTAGCACAGGGGGACAAATTGGGTAGCAGAAGGGGACAGTTGGTCAGGCAAGATATAATGGTGGCTTTGACTAGGGCAGTGACAGGATTTGCTGACAGACCAGAAATAGGGTTTGCAAGAGGGAGGGACATCGAGGTTTTGGCTCGGGCAGTCGGAGGCTCTGCAGCACTAGGGGAGCAGGTTGGGCGGAACATCACGGTTGCTGTAGATGTGTAAGTTTAGAGATGCCGACTAGACTCAAGCGGAGATTTCAGATAGGCTGTGGGATGCAGGACTGGAGGGGAGGAGTTGGGCCAGAGATACGAGTTTAAGAGTCATTATTGTGTAGATGGTATTCTCTGCTGTAGGCTTCGATAAGGTCATTTAGAGTGGATGGTGGGAGAGAAGTGTGAGGCCAGGGCCCTTGCGCAGCCCGTCGCGTGATGCTGTAGACTAGCGGATCCAGGAGGGCACGTGGGAGGAGAAGCCGGGAAGGCAGAGAAACACCACCGGGGTGTGCGTCCTGGAACCCAGTGGGTAACCGACCAAAGTCAGATGCCACCGTGAGGACCAGGAAGCTGAGGACTGAATCTTACCAGCTTCAGTCTTAAAAGTTAACCTTTTTCATGTTCTTATATGCCTCCCTACTTTATAACATTATAACAGATTAACTTTTTGTTTAGTTGTTGAATTTTAGCAGAATTGTGAATTCGAGGTAGCAGTTCGCTGAGATAGTTAGAATGGCATCTACCATGTACCAGGCTGTATTGGCTCCTGAGATACAAAGATGAGTAAGAAAAACCCTTGTAAACTTCTTAGACTTCTGGTAATCTTAGGAGAGAATGTATGTGAAATTTTAGCGCAATGCTTGGCATGATAAATATGTGAAAACTGAATGAATACTCTGGGGAAGATAGTGATAAAACAGTTGACGTTAGTTGGTGGCGAGACCAGTATGAGAACATGACTCATTGACTTTCAGTCTCTATTCTCGTTCTTCCAGCCGACACCATCTTTACACGTGTAAAAAGGAAGCTGTCTTAAAGCTTATGAAGATATTTACGGGAGGATATCCACTTGAAAAAGAAAATTACCGTATTTGCAAGATATACCATACTTTAGTATAAATCTTTGAGTCAAGATAAAAAAAAAATCAGATTCCCATGAGGGCCGAAGATAGGGGATCACATTGGGTTTTGTGTATTGCTTTCCCATTTTCCTACCATCTGCTACCACTAAAGGCAAAGAAGAATGAACCAGCGTGTGTGCGCGTGTGTGTGTGTGTGTGTGTTGGTGTTCTCGCGCGTGCGCCAACTGGGTTATGGTGTTGGTTGAATTGGCAAGAAAAGCATTTCTTTTAAATCTCACATTTTATCTTTGCAATGATTGTAAATTTTGCAGTCCACTTAAATATGTTGTGTTTGCTTAGCAGTTTGATTATTTAACTTCCCCTGCCCCAAACCCTTAGGCCAAAATTCTGATACTTAAAAGAAAATGTGCTTTTTCGGTTCCTTGACTCGCTGTTGGTCAGCTTGCCGTGTATTCCTGGGGGAGCGCTTAATGCTGGTAGTTTCACAACTTCACAATCTCTCCACTTCGCAGCCTTGGATCGGATGTTCTTAAAGTCCAGACGTGCGTCTCGGCTGGGTAGAGTACAGCCTCCAGAAGCCCTTGCCAGTGCCGGTGGAACGCCTCGCGGGGGGCCGGGGCACCCGGGCTTCCCTGGGCTGAGACGCCGAGTTTCAGGCCACGCTCATCCGGGCACGGACTGCGTATGGCGTGCTCCCTCCTCTTACCTTTCGGGTGCCACGGGAGGGGGCCCGGTCTCCCCGTTTTCCATCAGTCCTTCACTAGACTCCTAGATCTTAGCCTGTCTCCTGTGTTCATGAACTCACTGTGCAGGTTTCCCCAAAAGTTCCTTTTTCAACCACAGTCAGCAAATGCCGTTCCCCCCGCTGGCCAGGCCCTTTTTCTCCTCCCCCAGGTGCAGTGAGCCGACTAGCGCTCCTGGGCCTCTCCACCCGGGGCTTTTGGCGCAGAGCATTCAGCTATAGTTTGGAAATAAATCTCTTCCTCTGCCACGCCTTTGCCGACCCCGCTGGCTGTGGGGTCTAGGCTGCTCCTCTGTGTCCCCCCCAGTCTGCGCCCTCTCCAGGTTGTGATTGCTTACCTCGTAAGGCAGCATGGCGTGGCACTGAAGAGTGTGGCCTTGGAGTCCTGGTCCTGTCACGTATGAGCTGTGTGACCTTGGGCGAATTGCATAGCTGCTCTGGGCTTTAGTTTTCTCACCTCTAAAATGGGGCTCATACCAGTATCTATCTAATAATGTTAGTAGGAACATGAGATGATACATGTAGCATGCTTAGAGTCGTGCGTGGTACATAGTATATTGTCTGTAAATTACTACCGTGTTAATGCCACATTATTACTACTACTGTGACTATACGTTTGCTAAAACGTTATCACTCCACACTGTATTCTAAGTTGAGTGAGGTCACGGTTTTTGTCCGTCAGCATCTCCTCTGTCATATCCTTAGTGCATGCATGGCACACACGTTTTATAGGTGATTGTCCAATATGCGGCATGTAGTGACAGTTATGTGAGGGAAGAGGTGTCTTGGGGGGTTGTACCTGCCTGATGGGTAGAAGCCATCCAGCACTGAGAAGCTTGGAGGACTCTGGGGAGGGTCTGCAGGGATGAGGCCAATAAAGAAACCGAAGGTGGTCCTGGCCAGCGCTGTCCGGTGGGAACAGGATATGAGCCACATGTGTCGTGTAAAATTGTCATCATGTTAAAAAGGCAAAAAGAAACATTGAAATTGATTTTAATATTTTATGTAGTGTAATATATCAAAACATTGTTTCAGCATGTAATATTTGAATATCCTTTCAATAAACAACATTTAATATAAAAATATTAATGAGATAATTTGCGTTCTTTTTTGTTGTTGTTCTCAGTCTTTGAGATCTGGTGTGATTTCACACCTACTAGTGCTTCTCAGTTCAGACCGGCTACATTTCAAGTGCTCAGTAGCCGCATGTGTAGCTGCCACGTTGGACAGAGAGGGCCTCGTGAAAAGATGGCTGGGCGGCCACAGGTCTTGAGTTAAGCCAGTGGCAGTGTCAATGGAGAGGTCCAGAGGTGGAATTGGGTCAGCACGTTTCTCGCTTAGTTACTAGGTGAGTGTTGGCCTCGCAGTTAGGTAGAAGAATTCAGGAAAAAGAATGTCAGATTTTTGTTTTGTTTTCAGAAACAGAGGGGAGGAGGTAAGATGATGACAAGTTTCAGAGTCTGAGGCTTGGACTTTGGGATTCGTGGATATAGAGCTTAGTCTCGGGCTCTGTGATTTTGGGGCCTGGGAGGTGGAATTGAAGCCCTTTAAACCCAGCACAGACCCCCAGGCTCTCCCTTTCCCTCCCAGCCCACCGCCCACTCGGGCCTCTCTCTGTCTGCTGCCCCGTCACCGGTTACCGGCTCGAGGGCTCCGTCCTCAGGCTTCCGCGGAAGGGAGGTGGTCCCCCCCTACTCCCACCAGCAGGTGGGCTGTGGTCAGAGCACAAAGGGGAAGCACGTGGGTCTCAGCATCCGCAGACGTGCCCTAGCCTTCCCTCTAAAGTGGCTGAATTATTTCACAGTTCACAGCATTCGAATTTTAAAGCTTATTTTTAAATTTCCGTACAGTAAAATTATTAGCTATTTTTGATTAAAAAAAATATGATCAGTGTAGTTCAGCAGTTACTGAGAAATGTCTGTACCTTTTTATTTTTGGAGGTCAGATTCTGAGAACTTTTTCTAGGCCTCTTTCCAGGGAGTGCGTTTGTTGGGCGGTGTCTCTCCGGGAATGAGGTGAGTGACCGTGATTAGTTCACGGTGGAGAGGCAGCATTTGTTGCCTGTTGAGTCTTATTTAGACTATTTAAAGATGAAGTGAGAACCTTATCCAGTCATCCACTCACTCACTCATTCATCAAGCAACATTGTTGAGGATTTACAACCTACCAGTCACTATGTAAGGTTATAGAGGTATAAAAATAATCTAGTCTCCCCTTAAAAAAAAAAAAAATCCTAGTTATACAGTGATGTATACAGTGAAGAGAGAGAAATGCAGACTTGCATCGGAGCGGATACACAACTTAATTGTTTGCAGGGCCAGGGGAAAAGGTGGTGCTTGAATCAGGAAGAGGAACGATGAAAGAGAAGTATGCAGGCACAACACAGAACACGGTCCTTGCACAGGACAGCAAATATTTCAGCATTGCCGTGGACCAGTCAATAAGATGTCCTTCATTCACGTCACATCTGTTAGTTCCACAGGGGTTTCAGGCACTCTTCTGGGTGCCTTGGAGGTACAGCGGCTGCAGGGTGTACACGGACAAGGCAGTGGGAACACCCAGAGAGCACCTGTGTGCCCAGGGCAAAGTGTGGAGATGTGACATCCGTGTTAACATTTGATTGAAGGAGGTTACGGGGGATTTTGATAATAAATATTAAGCCTATGGTATATATCACACACGCTTGCACACATACACATTCTTGTTCGTATGTTTGTGTGTGTGTATTTACACATACACATGCATATATATACCTGCATATATAAAAACAGGAGCAGAGCACGCTGCCGTCCTTCAGGGACTCATAGTTCAGAGGGCTAGAAAGATCTAATAATAAATCATCAGGCAATGTGATAAATGTTACTTGGCCTCGTGAGAGTATTTGACTATGGGGAGAGATCAGGGAAGGCCTCGGGAAGAGGGTCGTTTTCTATTGAGATTTGAAGATGGAGTACGATTTAACTGCAAGGAGAGTGGGAATGGGCGCTCTAGGCAGGAGGAGTGCCATGTCTGTGGGCAGTAATTTGGGAAAGAGCAGAGTGTGTTTATGTGCCTGCAGGGGCCAGTGTGTGTGGTGGAGGCGGGAAAGACCCTGGCCAGGCACCCTGAGAGCCTCAGTTTAAAGGTAGTCGATGGAGAGTGATTGACAGATTATACAAAGAAAAGCAGCATGGCTGATTTGGGACGGTCTCTTTGCTGAGAAACATAGTAGTCCTCCTTTATCTGACCCCAGTGGATGTCTGAAATTGTGGATAGTACTAAACCCTATATATATTATGTTTTTTTCTATACATACAAATGTATGACAAAATTTAATTCTAAATTAGGCACAGTAAGAGATCAGCGATGACTAAATAATAAAATAGAACAGTTATAGCAATCTACTATAATAAAACTTATGTAAATGTAAACTATGGGTCACTTGAAAACAAGCACCGTGATGCCAGTCAATCTGATCACTGAGATGACTGCTAAGCGGCTACCGGGCCAGGAGCATGTACAGCGTGGGGACGCTGACAAAGGGCTGATTCACGTCCCAGGCAGGATGGTGCGAGATTTCACCATGCTACTCAGAACGGCGTGTGATTTAAAACTTATGAGTTGTTTATTTCTGGACTTTTCCATTTAATATTTTCAGACTGCAGTTGACCATGGGTAATGGAAATCATAGAAAACGAAATAGCGAGTAAGGAGGAAACTACTTTACATCGAAGGTCGGTCCAGAGCGGGCACTACTAGCTAAGAAGCCTTTCAGTGCCGGCTGGGGGTGGGGGGCAGGGGGGAGTGCATGGAGGGGCAGGTCTGGACCAGCAGTCGGCTGTGGCCAGTGAGGGTGAAGAAGAAACAAGATTGGGTGACTGGGAATCACAGTGACATTTCCCCAGAGAGGAAGACAAGGAAGGTTGTTGGTGGAGGAAACTGATGTTGATTTTTGGCCTGCCGACGGGCAGCTGCCAGGAGAAATAGTGCGTCTCAGGTGGAAACAGGCATCTGGGTTTGCTGGGCTCTGTCGTGTGGTGCAATCCTGAGGAACACCGAAACCTGGGGAGGACATGGAGGGAGAGTCGGGTAAGGGCCGACGAGGGCGGGGTGGTCAGCACCAGGTATGAGAGAATAACGTTGTGGAAGCAAAGAGCTTTCCCCCTCCAACTCTGATTGTTCAAAATTTATAAATCTACAGAAAAGTTGAAAGAATAATGCAATAAACACCCATTTATCTTTGATATAAAATCACCTATTGTTAACATTTTGTCATATCTGCTTTAATCTATTGCTGACTAAGCCCTCTTGAAAGCAGTAAGGGAACGAGCCCTGGAGATATTTAAGTAAGATCTCTGAGGGCAGAGGCAGCCTGTGCAAAGGCCCTGAGGCAGAGGGGCCCTTGGCCTTTGTTTTTGGATCATAACCATGGAATCAATGTGGCTAGAATGGTAGAGAGCAAAGGGGAAAATTTTAGGAGATGAGATGAGAGAGGTAGCAGGAGTCCGTACCATTTTAAGGCCTGTAGGCCATGGTGAGGACTTCAGATATTGTGAATGAAATGAGAAGACACTGGAGGTTTTGAATAGATGTGATGTGTTGGACTGAGTGTGGTATTTGAGACTAAGTGAATAGTCAGTGATGACTCCACGTATTTGGCTTCTGCTGCTGGTGGAGTAATAGTTTTTGGAGATGGAATTTGGTGGAGATATCAAGACCTGTTTGTTTTAGAATGCATTAAATTTGAGATGCTTATCGGGACATCTAAGTGACATTAAGATAGAGAAGAATAGAGTTCAAAGGAGTGGTCCGGGCTCAAGAAGGCACTTTGAGAATCATAGCCTATAGGTAGTACTTAGAGCAATGGCACCTGATGAGGGAGGAGGCGTAGATAGAGCCGAGATCCAAACACGAAAGCGTGGAGCATCTCAGAAGTTACAGGCCAGGAAGTCGATGAGAAACTGGTAAAGAAAGAGCCTGCAAGGTCAAGGAGAGAGGGCTGTCCTGGAGGTCACGGGAAGAAGCTAGGAGTGAGCAGCTGTGTCCGATCCTGCTGACAGGTCGGGCTAGTGAGAATGAGCGAGGAGGCCATTGGAGGTCACCTCGACAAGAGCCGTTTTTGTAGAATATTAGTGTGGTTTGAACAAATTCAAGAGTGAATGGAAGGAGAACAGCAAATATTGTCACTCTTTTGAGGATTCGGCTCTAACGGGCAGCAAAGAAAGATGACGGGAGCTGGAAGAAGATGGGAGGTCAAGAAAGGTAAATCTTTTTGCATGTCGTTTCCTGTTTGCTAGCTGTCTGTGGGAATGGTGGTGATGACAGATACAAAAACTTGTGAGATTGTTCCCAAGACAATTTCTATTTACATTTCTGAATTTTCTATAATAGAAGCTAAAGAAAGCATCTTTAGGTTCTTAAATTAGAGAAATGATTAATGTTGGACTAGATTTAGATAGTTATTAAATTCTGCAACTACAGAGCTTATTATTCTAATACTTTTCAAAAACAATGTTAAACTGCCACAAAAAAAGCTTACTCCTTTGTTTGCTGATCTTCGTACATATCTATTGCTAAAACATGCCATCTTATTATGAATAATTACATTCTTATCCACTTCCTTAAATTGTATTTTAAAAGAGAATATCAAAACGTAAGTATTTATATTTTAGGCACAAATGGTATTTTGTCAGAAGTTATCTGAAATTAAGCATTTTTAAAATGGATGAATTTTTGAAATATAAATAAGTTAAAGCAGAAACAGATGATTCTCAAGTAAAAACTATTACATAATGGCATCTTTGTAGCATTTTCAAATCATTGAAATATTTTCGAATAGACACACGTATCTAAGAACTATAAAGAAAGCGCCGAATGGTTGTTGATGTTAAGGTGCAGGGTAAAGCACACAGCAGTTTAAACTGAAACAGCTTAGTTCAGAGGGTACGGCTGTTTTATAACCATATTTAAAAAGCTGTTCCTCTTTCACTCCCCAAGACCGAGTTCAGGGAATATAATGGATCCCATTATAGGTAAAAGGTCTGTGACTCAGCCATCGAGCTACTCAAACTCTTGGCTGTTTTAATTGCCACCATTAAAGCTTTAGTACTTTTATCTCATAAAAATAGATATCATTGATGTAAAATGTGTGCCTGTTGAAGATACATTTGTACCTCTGCCCTGATGGTTAGCTAATCATCCATTTGTGTTTGAAGTTAGTTAGGTTTTATGCAGATGGGAACTTGACATAGATCACAATTTTTTTTTTTTTGGTTCAGATTTAGTCACGCAATTAAGAAAAAATTCTATGTAGTAATCAGAATAATACCTAGCTAGAATATCTTCCAAAGAGAAACATATTTTGTTTTGGTTTGCATTCTAACTACATTTAATTGATGGAAGGATGGTGGACTTCTACCAAGCTCATTCTTCAACCCAAGAGAATAGTAATGTTTCTCCAATCCTGATGCTGGGACCTCAACGATTCAAGGGAAACAGGAATCATTCTTTTGTCCCTCTGTGACGCATTTATGTAAACTTTGGTATGGTAAGGGGCTGCATTTCCCTGCCTGTCTCAGCTAAGGGGAAAATACCAAGGTGCGCAGGAAACTCCGAGAACACAGTAGTAGCTAAATGTTACAGTGTGAAAAGCTACTTTGTTCTGGGCTTTCCCCTCAGTCATTCCTTATTCATACGGCTACTCTCAAACAAGGTAAAATGTCTCCAGAAGAGATGGAAAGTGAGTACATCTCAAGAAAAGTTTAACTTCCTAACTAACTACTTGTATTATAAATAGCATAGCAAATAATTGGTGGGGGCATTTCATTGACTTATCGTCTGTTCTGCACTTGTAATTGTGGGATTGAATTCAGATAAGAGAAAACATCGGACTATAAAAGGGACTCAAATCCGAAACAGTTCTAAAACTAAAACCTCCGTACACAAAGCATTAGTGAGCTAATATACATAAGCAGGCTTCTATTCTGCCCAGCTGTGTAGATTCAATTATAATAATTTTCTCAGTTGCATAACATTGCTGTTTGTTTATTACTGCGTTATTAGTCAGTGAATGAACCTCCCTCTTTTTGACCCCTCAGCAGTGTTTATAAAATACTTAATTGCTTTGGTGTCTTCTGTTTCATGTGTAATTCCAGCTGGAAGGAGTCATGGGGACACAATCCCCTTTAAGTGTTAAACTGACTGTTTCTGATGTGCAATAAACTTCCTTTTAGAAGAAGTATCAGGAGCCTTTAATATTGTTTATAGTGCAGTTTCTTATATTTCTTACTTGAAAATGAAGTGATTTTCTTTTAAAATTCCTCTCCCTGTGACGTATTTCAGCGGTAGTCTAATGGTGTCAGGCTCCGCCTGGCCTGTAACAGCCACACCCCGTATTTCTTCAGGGCCGAGGGCCGAGTGGGTCCCACCTCTGTCCACTTGTTCCCCTGCACCCTGCAGCCCTCTTTGCCGTCACGGCCTCCTCCTCATTGGAGAAACTTCAGCAGGAGCGTGTGAGCCTGAGCGCCGTGGTGGGCGTGATGGTGGAGACGTGGGCCCTGCAGAGAGGTTGCTGAGCTGAGTCCTGACTCCTCTCCTAACCAGCTTTTTGTGACTTTGGGCAAATTTCTTAACCTGTTGTGTGCCTTAGTTTTCCTGTTTATAAAATGAGAATAATTTCACAAGGTCGTCATGAACCTGGAACGGTGCTTGTGACACAAGCTCTCAGTGTTACCAGCAGCAGCAGCATCACTACGAAGGTATAAGGAGAGACCGTTGTGCTTTCTGTCTTTATGTGGAAGGGTGTGCGTCCCGCTTGGAAAAGGGATCCTCGGTAGAAAAAAAAAAGACTGAAAAAATTTTGGATGAGAGTTGCAGAGGATGCCAAGGTATGCATTAGTTGTTTGTTATTGTGTAACACATTTCTACACATTTCGTGGCTTAAGACAACAACCCTTTCTTATCTCCCAGTTTCTGTGAGTCAGGGTTTGAGCCCAGCTGAGCTGGGTCCTCTGCTCAGGGTCTCACATGCTGCAGCCAGGTGTCAGGACATCGTTGTCATCTGGAGTTCTGACTGGGGAAGAATCGAGTCCAAGTCCATTGTCGTTGTCCACAGTCCGCTTCCCGTGCCTGTGCGACTGGGGCTTCAGTTCTTGCCGGCTGCCACCCAGGGCCACCCTCTGCTCCCCGAGGCCCTCACAGCTCTTCACTATGGTGGGTTTCACCACCGTAGTCATTTGCTTCTTCAAAGCCAGCAACGGAGGCTCCAACCCTCAGGGAGAGCCCACCCCTCTTTACAAATCTCCCCTGATTAAGTCAGGCCCACCCCTTTTAGTAACTCAAAACCTGCTGATTGAGACAGATCTTAATCACAAATCCTTTTACCTTTTACCTTTGCCATGTTCTCTCACCAGAAGTCACAGGTCTCCCCACAGGCAGGAGGTGGAGAGCATGGGGCCATCTCAGAATTCTGCCTCCTGTAGGATGTGGATGAGTTCTCAGAGGACCAAAGTAGTCCATCGTTAAACATTTATTGCCAACTATATTTGCTAGACTCACAGTCTCTGAATCCTGGAGAACTTGCTAGAGTGTGTAAATTAGCTTTATCATTAAGCTCTTTATAAACTGATTTTTCCCTTCTCAAGTATTGTTCTGTTCTTATTTCTACACAAACCCTTGGGGTGGTTCAATGTTAGATAAAAACACATCTTCCTTTCAGTCTGTTGATACTTGACTTTAGAAGTTCATAGGAATAGCGTGAGAAGTTGCTTTTAACATTGCCCATTATAGAGTAGTAGAAACCTAAATGCAAACCTGGTGTAAATTGCTTTTCCAGAGTCAAATCCTATACGTTTCACCTTCCCAGTTTAGGGATCAAACAGGCTATTGGGTATACCAATGGTAGCAAAATAAGTGAATTGAACTTAAGTGTTATGCTTAGTGTGTAAGTTTGGTCTTTGTCTTTAGCGTCTCTGAATAGGATCTACTTGTGCAAAACATTTTGGCTGGGCCCAAAATGTAAGCACTGTCGTCTTACATTTTGCTGAGTTTGATCCCTGGTAAGCTGGGTAGTTTCAGGTCTGGATCTCTGCTGCCAAATTCAAGCCTCCACACACCTTTGAGACCAATAGAGACCTAAGAGCTAACTTGAAATGAGCAAGGCAGATGTCTGTGAACTGGGAATTGGGTCTGTAGATTCTCATTCATTGATGTTTATTGAGTCAAGCCCGCTGAGGGAACGCCATATGCAAGGTGGTGAAGAAAAGGAAGAAAGAGCAAAGGGAGAGACAATAAAATAGACTTTGTTAAGGACCCTGAGCATACTCATTATGTTTTCTATTCATACTTCCAGAACGTTTGGTAAAAGATAACACTTGAGAATATACTGCCTTAAGGAACTAAGAAATTTAGAACAAGAGGGTGAAAGTATGACTGTATCTCAGATTCTTCTAATGGGTTCATGTTTTGGTTTGCTTATTTTAAGTCAGAGGTGCTGTGATCTGCACATGGCAGGCCCTGCTTGTCCTTGGGGTTTGCCATTGGAGGAGAATGGGTGCCGTCTTTACGGGTGGACAGGCCTGCTGCGTGCTGGGGACGCCCCCTCTGCTCGTGGCCTGGCACACCTACAGAGTTCTTCACCACCGCGATAAGCTTTGAATTGTATTAAATTTGTGGTGCTTTCTGTTTCTCCCCTGCTCAAAGTAGTGATAGGTTCTGTTGGCCCTCCTACATTCTCCACCCCCACTTTATTAAAAGTACTTTAGGAGATTCTCAAGATCAGGAGCACAGTCCGATTACCTGTATACACTTTTTGGAAAACTAACACATGTAAAAATGTAATTCAAGTCCTATATAAGTAATTAAGTTAATTTTCCTAAACATTTATGAAGCAATGGAGGTGCATCAAAAGTATATTCAGTTTAACATCAGTTCAGTCCTGTGTCCTAGGCGCAGGTGTGTTTGTGAGTGTTTGTATAAGCACATTGTTCCAGCTACCTGGTCCTTAAATGTTAGTGCACGACTTCGTCTGGTACTTCTCCTGAGAAGTAGAATGATCTGTTACCAAACTGGAGAAAAGAACCGACTACGTCAGATTCATTGAAATATATCAGATTAAATTTAAAAATCATATAAGGTTTTTTTTGTTTGTTCTGTTTTTTTAAAGGCAGTTTGGGGAGAGTTTTCAAGGGAGAGCAGGCAGTGGGATTATCTCTTTCCAGTTCTGGAAGACTCAGTTCAGTCCCTGGGACAAAGTATGTTGATTGTATTGAACTCAACTTCCATCAAACAGGGTGATTTTGAGATTCTTAATGTTTGTTAGCTGCATAGCACAATATGGATGTCAGTTCTTGACCCACATTTTTATCTTTGGGAGAAAAGTTAGTGATGCTTCAGTTTTTGTTTGGAACTAAACTAGAGTCCTTCCTCGACCCTTTGAAGGTAAAAATTCCAAATTTAAATAAAAAGCCATTTTAAGTTGTAAATGAGGGTGAATGTCTTAGAACTGGGTCTTTATGGTTTCGAAGCTGTTCCCTGGGCCTGTGGTGTGGCCACAGCTGGGCTTGGAGACCCCCTCGCTGTCCCCCTGGAGCCACGTGTGGACCACAGCTCTGGGCGCCCGGTCACACTTACACTGGCTTGGAACCGCACCTGGGTTAGAATTTCAGGTTTACCATTTTCTACCTGTATAATTTTGGGTGATTTCATCTTAAAGCTTCAGTTTCTTTGTTTATAAAAGAGCAAAGTATCACCACCTCACTAACCTCATGGAGTTATTATAGGGACTTAAAGAGAAGAGGTCAGGAAGATGTTTAACAGAGCACGTTGCACATGTAATTACACAATACATGGTTTAAAACGTCATTCAGGACAGTGTCGCAGGACGTCTCTTTGCCAACACCAAGCTATTCCCCGCATCCTTTCCCTGTCACTCTAAGCCGGGCCAGGCCCGGAGGCTGACGCGTGGCTTCGGGCTGCAGAGCTGCACCTTCCCAACTCAGAATAGAGAACAGGCAGGGAGTCTGCCCTCTGGGATTTCTCAGACTCTCAGAAAGAGTTTAACATTGGTGGAGTTCCACTGCTGTGTAACTCTAGTCAAACTGGCTGTAAAAACACCACAACAGTGTGTTTGATACACATTAAAAATGCCGTTTGACAGTTCTGGTGGTATAGTTTCACTCCTAAATACGTGGTAGATGGTCAGTATTCCATATCTGATCTGAAACCACTTAGCGTTAAATTTAACATGACCATTTGGTTTATTATTGTATTATTTTGCACTCTGGTAATTCAAAATGTGTTTACAATTTAGATGCCATATAAGTGGCTCATGTTAATTTGTAGCTGTTTAAGATTTTGCGTGTATGGCAAATCTATTCCAAGGACAGCTTAAAAGCACAAGCAGAAAAAGTTTCAAAAATGCCTTTGGATGATTTTTAAACGAGGTATTTCAATAGTAATTAAAACTTTTATTTTTCAATTCTAAAATTTAAAGGTTCTGTTATAGGCAAAGATAAATTATTGCATTATGATATTTCAACATTCATTATATTTAATTTGATAATTATCTTGACTGTATGGAACAGAAATTATGCAAGGCATGTTTATATGATTATACTAATATTCCTA
This sequence comes from Pteropus medius, assembly GCF_902729225.1. Taxonomy (NCBI): domain Eukaryota; kingdom Metazoa; phylum Chordata; class Mammalia; order Chiroptera; family Pteropodidae; genus Pteropus; species Pteropus medius. The sequence goes on along the minus strand of NW_024344240.1, from coordinate 3,087,984 downwards.
TTTTACTCCTACCAGTGACTTAAATTGAGCATCAAAGAAACTGCCAATTCAGTGAGCTGTTATAGTGCATTTTATATGAAATTATATTTATTCATAGTCATGTGCCATATTGTAAAACATTCGCTATCCATTGCTTTCAGATGGACAGACAGACCTACACACTTATGCCCACTGCAGAGGAATGGATGGATTTGCCCAGCTATAGCTATATCAGTATAATCCAAAGTACATTTTGAAGAACATTTTTATTCAAAATGGTCTTGGAAAAGAGGCATGCTCTGCTTAAATACCTTTAGGACACATGGTGATTCATATGCCCTCAGTATAGAAAAGGCTTGGAGAGTTTTGCAGTAAAGAAAACTGTGTAATTTTGCCTAGTCCAGAATTCTCTAAACTCATGTGACCTGAGTCTTCTTTTCATGAAATACCTTTTAAAATCCTAAACTTTAAAACGTTCTATACATTGTATCATCTTAATTCATATGAGCAACAGTCCTGATATTGTTCATTTGTGTGTTTGGTTCATAAATGTACTCATTCAAAAAATAACTTTTTCCTGGAAATTGTTAAGAATGAGCTGGATAAAACTAATAAAAAAGACTTGAACTTGAGGCCCTAGCTCTAATATCAAATTTAGCTGAGCAGAAAATTTTCCAACTGTTGATCCTCTTCTTAAGAATATTTTTCTATTTATTTTATGTCAAAGAATCAATTTTAAAGTTATTTTAGTTGACTATTCAAACTAATAAGTGCTCATTTGGTCTACTCCCCCACAAAGACAGTTTTAAAAGCTTGCTTATAGTGCATTTTTATGCCTCCAGTCACCCAATCTCAGTCATGATTTGTTGTTCAGGATGGTCCATTGAGGAGTGACCCAGGCCAGCACCCGGCTGACTTTTTTCGAGAAGCCGCTTCAGTGTCGGCCTGTGTCAGGCGCTCTGCTCTTACCTTGCAGCTACTGCGGCTGCCTGTTTACTGTGATATCCTCAAATATTTGTTGAATGAATAAATGAATTGGGCACCAGATATTGAATGCATATTCTTTTTTTATCAACGTCATTGCCAAGAAATAGATGTTACAATCTCAACTGAACTTACTGAACTTCTGCTAAATGAGCTTTTGAGCCCTTGTACACTCTTTTGGTTGAAGATTGAGCTTGTTTTTATGCTGGGTTTCCCCCACCCCCCCACCCAAAAGAGTATCTAGGGATCAAGAAGCTGAGGAATATTGGAAAAATAAGAGTGAAAAATGTCAGTAATAGAAATGTATCACCAAAGCCATTAAGAAAAAGGTACATTTCAATCTTAAATGAGTATTTAACATTTATATTTTTACAAATCATTGGAACCATAGTTTTGTGTGTGTTAAGCTTTTATTTCTTGTTCCTGGGGTCGTAACGGGCTTGCCGCTTCACCAGAACCTTCGTTTCTCTGAGCACAAGGGCCCCCTTTAGCCTAATTTGTGGGGAGATTCAGGTCTCCCCGAGGGACCGTGACACTCTCGTCCAGTTGGTAGTATGTTTTCTTTATCACAAAGTAGTGTTTTGATTTCAGACTTGACTGTATCACTCACTCAGTAAATAACGTGTTTGTCCGGAGATGTCCTGTATTACAAAATGTTGTCGTGCTTGTGGGAAGCATTGGCACTGTCTGTCAGCCTCACGCTGCTCACTCATGTGACTGGACACTGCTAACAGATCGAGGCTGCAAGAATATAATTCAGGCGCAACATGGTTAAATAAGATACCGTTTTAAGACAGAAAATGCTGATGAATCTTCGAGGAAAAGCACACCTGAGGTAGATGAAAAGTGTCTTCCACGCCTTTTCATTTCCCTCCGGTGAAAGCTGGGCATTTCGGGTCATGTTCACCTATAGGTAACGGAGGGGCTGCCCTCCCCCACAGCTCTCCTGTGGATACATTTGCATTCTGTTAATTCTGCTGTTTTATTTAACTTGTTTGGGTGTTTCTCTCATTTACATGCTGTAAACCATGGAGTTAAGGATGGCACCGTTATCTTTAGTTTACGGCAGTTCACTCGGTTAAATGTCGCAGAGGTCCGTGGCACGGTTCTTACATGCTCCATAATATTTCAGCAGGCATATGGAATTAGAGTACAAAGTGTGTCGCGCGGACAGTCCTGTGGGGTGTATTTGAAAATACCTTTGGTACCTAACATTCTCCACATTCGCTCTAATAAATGAGAAGTTTTAGGAATGCGCTGTGTGGTAATATCGGATGTTAATGGCATTGATTACCTGTCAGGCCGTGGGAATTGATGGGGAAATGTCCGCTGTAGTGAAACAGCGTTAGAGAGGATGGTGCCACGCGGTGGGGGTGGCCGGGGGAGACAGGCGGGACGCGGCTGGGCCCCGGGGACTTTGTCAGGGTTTTACTGTGAGCTCCAGGTTTTCCCCCACATGATTAAGGCGGGCCATCTGTTCTCTGTTAAATGTTTACAAAAACAGCTTTTCTCTAAAAGATTTAAGGAGATGTAGGTCTGGTAAACATTAAAATATTTCTGAGCACCTTTTTCACCCTATTTCAAATAGTACCAAAACATAATTTTGCTGCATATCAAACAGGATTAATACTTTTTTTTGGTATTTAATGTTTATGTTTTCTCCTCCTTATGGATTACATTTTTTTTTTTAAGGGAAACTAATTTATGGCTTCATTTATTACCAAAAGGAGCATCTAAAATCATTTGGATGCTAAAGTGTGTAGATAAATTTTCAGTCTTTTTGTATTAGGTGTTTTATGCTTTTTCTGACTCACGAATGGGTACCAGGCATCTCTCATTAGAAGCCAGCACTTTGTGGAGTCGGTGCCACGCAGATTAAAGCAAGGTACACATACTTGGAATTCATTCAGTATTCTAAGTTTTAAGCATTGTTTACAGGTAGACTTCACTCTTTCCTTTTCCAGGAAATACTTTTTTTAACAATTTCCTGAAAAATAGCTTGTCCCAAATAAGTTTGATCTCTATGTTTCTTATAAAAAGTTACGGCTTTTTCTTTTTGATTTACATTAGGAAATAATATGTAACAGTTAATTTAAACAACTTTAATGAAGCAGTTCCGTCACATCCCATTAATTCTCAGGGGTTGATGATTTGGACAGCTCCTTGCTTGGCTTTTATTAAGAGTGTTTGTGAGGGAAAAATAGAGGGTGGGGTGACTTTCTTCAGTTTTGGGGTAGCCGTGCCATCTCCACGTGGAGTCCCACTCTTGTAGATTGACATCCGGGCGTCTTGCTCAGGTTCTGCCCTTGCTCCTCTCTCTTCCTGTATACCGTACCCTTTCCAGTTCATTCTCGCTCAGTATGACTGAGAAAGGGCAATTTTGGAAGAGACTTTGGAAATCATCTGACCCAACCCTTCATTTTGCAGGGGAAGGAAATGAACGCCAGATGAGTGAAATGATTTCCCCCAGATAATGTAGCTAACGGCAGGGCCCGGACGAGAATCTTTATCTCTTGCCTCACAGTTCTGGGCTCTTTCTCTTAAATTTGAGCAGAGGGAGAATTGAATGTAGGTTTCTTTAGTAACCACGGTGGTTTTTAGTGGCAACAGTATAACTACTTTTTCAGGCAGTGATTTTTTTTTTTTTAAAGTCATTTTTGGGTCACCAAACACTTTGGAGAGCAAATGAAACCTGTGGAGCCATTCCCAGAAGGATACCTAGGTGTAAGATTTCATGAGATGGATGGAGTCAGAAGAAGACTGGATTTAAGAAACCTGGACTCACATCTCAGCTCCGTCCCCTGTGGTGTGGCCTTCGGTCGTCACATGATCTCTTCAGACTTGACTTTTTCTGAAAGATGGGGATAGACGATCTCATCTTTGTTGTGACATTCAGGCGAACTAATTCCTAAAAGCACCCAGCGTAGTACACGGCATGAAATAGATGCTCAATACATGTTGGTTGTGTTGAAATCTAATTTGCAGTACTTGGCTGATGGTAAGCCATGGCTTCTGAGTTACTCACGAGTCCTCTGCAGACCTGGATCAGGCCTCTCAGCCCTTCTCTTTTGGAGCTGGTGTGGTGAGGGGCGTGGGCTCCGAGCCATCAGCTTCGATGTCAATCTCAGTTCTTTCACCACCTGTAACTCCTTGGGCACGTTGCTGCATCTTTGAGTGTCCATACCCAGCTCTTAGGGCTGGCGTGGGGATCGAATGGTGTCCAGGGTGTAAAATACTTATTAGCACAAGCCTAGCTCACAGTCCGATCGTTCGGTAAACACTAGCAGCTGCCATCGTTGTTGCCGTTTATATTATAGTTACTATTGAGTGTCTGGAGCACACATGAAAAAGGCAGAAAATGAGTTGGATTTGCAGATATAATATTTTCAAGTATCTGGTTGAAAGGTAAAGGTTCATTAGGTGTCGTCATTGACAGTGGAGATGCTACTCTACTCCTGCCCGGTTCGGGTGCGGGGCTGCGAGGCCGGTCACTGTGAAGTGTGGGATTCTCTATGGCCTTTATGACCGTCTTTGTGTAGACACCTTGTGAAGGTCAGACATCTCCTGCAAGGCATGTGAAGTTGACTATTTGGGTTCTCTTTTCCTCAGTGAAATTTAGAATTGTAAAACTTGAATAACTTAGGAAAAATGCCATCTGCATTTCATATTCGTACAAGAAATTTTACCAATTTGAAATCATTAAGTTTGGATTTGTGCTTTTAATTTGACATTTTAATGTCATTTAAATCAGAAATGACCCACCCGTACTGTGTAAGATTCGTATGTTTACACTTTGATTTCGAATTTTTAGTACCCGAATCTCAGTGTTCAGTACACTTTTTCTTTTTAGAAGTGGCTTAACTATATATCATTAGTTTGAGTTCCCATTCCTGCATAGAGAAAAGAATTCCACTTCAATTTATTCTTTATGGGTTCGCTTTTGCTGATATTTTGTCACTTACCATTTTCCACGCAGGCTTCTAAGAAAATGGACGCTGTCTTCAGCAAATTGAGAATTTTTTTTCCTTCTTGAACTAAATTTTTTACTATATCACTAAGTTGCCCCTTTTTGCTCTGTTTATTTAAAAGCTTTCCTGTTAAAGAAATATATATTTCTTGGATGAGAGACAGTGATAGATTTTACAACTGTATAGTCGGTAAAACGTTTGCTACCTTGAGTGTAGAATCACCTTCAGAAACACCAGCCACTGACTTTCAGTTCCTTTCTTTACTACAAAGCATGGTAGACTAATTTCAATTCCTATTTGTGTCTCTTAGCATTCTCCATCGGAGCCCTTTCTAGAGAAACCAGTGCCGGATATGACTCAGGTTAGTGGACCGAACGCTCAGCTAGTGAAGAGTGATGACTACCTGCCGTCGATAGAGCAGCAGCCACAGCAAAAGAAGAAGAAAAAGAAAAACAACCACATCGTTGCAGAGGACCCCAGTAAAAGTTTTGGTAAAGACGACTTCCCCGGTGGGGTTGACAACCCAGAACTAAATAGGAACTCACTAGACGGGTCTCAAGAAGAAAAAAAGAAAAAGAAAAGGCCGAAGGCAAAAAAAGATCCGAAGGAACCGAAAGAACCCAAGGAGAAAAAAGAGCCCAAGGAACCCAAGACCCCGAGAACCCCTAAGATCCCCAAAGAGCCAAAGGAAAAGAAAGCAAAAACCGCCACGCCCAAACCCAAGTCCAGCAAAAAGTCAAGGTAGGCCGCGCGGAAAGCCCGCCCCAGACCCAGCTGGGCAGCGAGCAGCGCAGGGGTCCAGCCTGTGAACCGGGGCGGGAAGCGGGAGGGGGCGCCGGCGGCTGTCATCATTGTCGGGCTTCTCTCTCTAATGACCAGACTCTAAAAGCTCAGGTGTTTCTGCATTCTGAAATTTAAGACTTGATTATTATGAACCGTTGATCTGGATGGTAAATTTTAGACTTTACTGCCTAAAAATTATTTATTATTTTAAAAGCATTGTCTTGTATCTATGTGAAAATTTGTCATTTAACAGTCAGAACCAAGCTGCCAGCATCGTTATTTGTAAGCATCGACTAGCGACCTCATTTTCAGTGACAGGGCAAATGAGAAAGCAGGACTACAGAAGCAGGACAGGTGACTCTTTTTCACTAAGCTTTTCAGCCCCGATTCCCAGAAGTTGAAACCGGAGAATGAATTCTCTCCACTTGGTGGAGTAAGGCTTCCAGGGGCAGCGTCGAAATCCTAGTGGGCTACACGGGAGGAACCAAAAGGCAGTTATCCGTCAGGTGTGCATTCGAGAGTAGCATGAAGTTTGGGTTCTAGGAAATTGCCGCCCACACTCCTTACTTCCCCTCTGTGCTCCCCCCACCAACTCTCTGACCCCCCAGAAGGCATATTTACTCAGTAAGAAAAGCTGAGAGAAGACATTGAAGACTAATTTTTTTCATTTGTACTGAACATTTCTTACAACTGTTCTGAACCAATTCCAAACATCTGAATCTATTTTTCAGAATATGGCTCATGTTAAAAAATATAGTTTCCAGATGGAAGTATGGTCGGACTTGGTTAATCTGAACCTGTTTGCAAACTCCATTAGAAAACACGCTCCACCCCCGGCCCCCATAGGCGTATGCGCACATGCGCGTGCGCATGCACGTACACACACTCAGTTCTGTGACTTACTGCTCAACCTGAACTTGTCGAGCTCCCTGGCCTGTAAGGCGTTCCTGTGTGTGCGTGCACAGATGCACAAGGAGAGGAGGTTATTTCTGTGGCTTTAGAGAGATGCTGCTGCAAAGCGAAAGAACAAACTTGGATTTTCACCTTCCTGCTGAAAATATCTAAACACCCCCAAATACATTATTCTATAGTGTTTTTAAAGCCTAACTTATAGTCATTTAAAAATCTTTGCCATCAATACCTGTTTTGGTCATCAATACTTTTTATGGTGTCAGAATAACTGAATTCCATTCAATAACTCAATCTTATAGGCAACTTAATATTTGCGTTTACTTTTGAAAATTTTTCCATGTCTCACTGTGTGGTCTCAATTGAAAACCATTATTAATTTCTTCTTATGAGCACTTTTCAAAATTCACAACCCAGTATAAATTCTGTTTTCATTTATTTAAGAAATATTTCATTAAATACTTGCTATTTGTAGGTACTATGTTAAGTGTTAGGGATCTGAGCAAGGAGGACATGGTTAGAATTTCAGTCTGACTTGTGAGAGGTTTTTAAAATATGTAATTGCCTAAATCTAATTATTGTGCTTTTGGTAGGAGGAAACGTGATTATTTTGGAGAAAGACATTGAAGCAAAATCTAAAAGGAATGTATTCTTTTTTTTAAACTTTAAATTGTAAGCATCTGCATTCTAAAGAAGCCTTTGAGAATTCAGAAAATACAGTATCAAGGCTACTTTTAGCCTTAAGATGTTTGTCTTCAGTTTCTATCTCTATTTTTTGAATCTTATCACCTAGTGCTAAGAATTGATTTAAAAGAAGAAAAGAAAAAAAACCACTGTATTGTGGATCTTGTCATAAATTTCCAAGTATATTCTCTCAAGCTCTGAGTCTACATTGAACTGGCCGTATTTTTCAAAACATATTTTAGTATAGCCTTACCTCCTGTAGAATACATACATTGGATGCAGATATTAAAATGCTGTAGTTAACAATGAAATTTGTTAAAATATCTCTAACAACTGTAAACAACTGTTAGGAACTTGGGGCATCAAATCCAGTGAGTTCTGGGCACCCTCTGTCTTCTTGTTGGAGATACAGACCTGTCTTCATCCACCGGTGGAACCTTCTGCACCCATCTGCATGATCTCAGCTGCCCATCCCGAAGTTTGAGTTGTCTGTGCAGAGTATGTTTTTGGCGTTGTGGAATCTTAGTGACGGCTTTGCACTAGAGACACATGCTTTTGGTAGGAGGAAGAGCATGTAATTATTTTCTCCCAAGAAGAAAGTCTAGTACCTTTTCCCCCCTTGGTTGTTTGTGACTAATATTCTCAGTCGATGCCTCCTATAGGTGATGGTTGTTTTTCTCCAGGTGGGTGGAAATACTTGAACGGAACACTTTTGTTGAACACAGAGATGTGCAAGTGACAAGGGAGCTGATGTCACATGACCCAGAGACTCAGGAGGCCACTCCGAGGGGGCCGCAAGAATGCGTGCCACACCTTTGTTGGCCCTGATGATTTGACCACTTGTATGGCCACTTGCTGATTTATGAAGTGTGGTCAGGACAGTCCTGAGAAGCCTTCCTGTCGCTGATGGGGGTGACCATCCAAGAATTTGGTAACCGAATAGAGATTTTCAGTAGATGAACAAACCCACCCATAGCTTTGTTGAGCCACAGGGTATCTGTCGGTCAGATAGTGTCAAATTGTGGTCTCATTGTTCTGCTAAGTCTAGAAAGGAAATAACATCCTGAAGCAAGGATAAGGAGAATGCATACAACTACATGTAAATTCTGAATAGCATAGCAGAATAATTATGTAAATTGAATATGCGGTGATGAAGGTAATAGGGGGTTTGGGTTATGTTAGTACTGGGGTTGAATTGCCATAGCAGTCTGCTTTTAAGCACTGGAATACAGCAGTGGCAATTTTGTTTTGCAAAACGTTATGTGATACCAGTTATTTCCATCCTTGAATAAGTTAACTTGATGAATTTGTTTATACAGAAAATAATTTTCCTACAGAGGGCTCAAATAGAGGGAATAAACAGAAGTGTAATGAAAAATGTAGTGTAGAACTACTCACATCTTTCCCATTCGGCTCTGAATGCCGCATCATCGGCGAGGTTCTGCAGACAGATGTGCTGTCCTTTGAGCAGGTGGTGACGAAAGTGACCCACTGGTGGTCTGGCTCGTCTGCATTGGTCTGTGACAGGGAGAGAGCTTGCTCTGCGTCAGTCACACACTCTGGGTAATAAAGGCCGCGAGAAAAGGTAACCGTCGTCAGTGGGGTTGACTTTCCTTGTGTGCCTTTATGGTGTCCTCCTCACTACCTGTCATCCCACCTCATTCTATAAAGTGGCTGAGGTTTGGATTTGTGGCCTTTCCCAGTGAACTGACCCTTTTGGCAGCCAAAATATAACTACATTTGTCTTGCCTATGCAGAAGGACCTAAAAGAATTTGCCAAAAGCTGTTACATAGGAAGGTAGTGAAACAAAAAGACCTTCAGCATTTCAGAAGGAGATGTGTAAAATCTTAACGAGGAGACACACAGCCACATTCATTCTTTTTTCTTTTAGAAACATGTCTTTTTTTCCCTTTTCCTTTTTGTATTAAACATATTTTTTTCTGCCCATTTTTTCTTGTGCTCTCCCCAGGTGTCCTTGTAGTTTTCAAATATTGGCAGTTTATATTGAAAATCAAAGCTGAGGTATCTGTGGGCTGGAGAGGATGCCATTTTGCATGTGGAAGGATTCGTGGAGCTGAAATCTGAGGATTTACATTCTTCTTTTCAATGCATTTTCTGTCGTGTACGCATGGCCCTTGTGAAATGAGAGAGAATTTGGAGAAGTCCTATCTTCGAATGATTCTTGAAGGATTTAGTGGTCCATAGCTATATAAAGAGTGAACAGAAAGAAGGGAACTCGGCCAGGGATTGGGGCTTGACCACGAAAGCTTCAGTTAAGTGAAGCCACGGAGAGAGAGCTGCTTCTGATGCTGTTTCTAGGAACACATCTTGTTCCTTGTTCTGTTTTCCACCCTCAGTATTAAAGTTAGTTGAAAACCAAAATGTTCTCTCTCAATTAAGAGTGAAGATATTTTATTTTAAACTAAAAAATGAACATACTGCTCTTATTTTTTAAAAAATAAAGCATCAACAACATGTAAATATACTGTTTGCAAACCATGCTATCTCAGTCATTAATATGTGTGTTAACTTTCTTCTGAGCAACCTAGCTTTTTAGATGTTTTCTCAGCGATGATCTAAGAGAGCAGCAGTATTTTACCCAAGAAATGTTTTTTATTCAGCCAGCAAGCCTAATGGTGGCATATTTTGGGAAACTAATACATATTTTATCGTTTACTCTTACACATGTAAAATTTCTCTGTAGAGATTACACACAAAAGCAAACCGTAAACTAGTTTTGCCAATAAGTACAGAAAACCCAGGTAGTCTGATGTCTCCCATCAGGTACGAAGGTAATAAATAAAATTAAACCACAGCTTTTCTTCTTTCTAGTTTCTTGTTCATTCTTTTACTCGGATGCTATAACTTCGTGTTGACCCAAGCCTACGTAGTTGGAAAGACCAAAATAAATTTTTTGGCCACTGTGCCTGCGGAAGAGAGTATTGATTTCTTTAATGTGTGGTCACAAGATGGACTTCTGAGTCTTTTCGGTGTTGGGGAGGAATGAGGAAGGAGACGCGCTTGTGCATTGTGCGTCTGTCCCCTGGCGCGCCCTGCCCAGTCTCCGCTTCATTAAATCCAAGCTTCAGCTCAGAGATGGGACCAGGTGCCCCCTTTTCTGCTGGTCTCAAAGGTTATCTGCTCTTTGACAAAGGGGCTGTCGGGTCAGGCCACATCGTGGCCCATCCTTGATCTGACTTGTCTTAAATGAGCTGAATGAGCGGGGACAGAGAGTTGTCAGCCGCTTTTTAGTACAGACCCTGATATCTTTGACTTCATGTGGTTTGGTCTGTACTCATTGGGGGAAGAGAATGCCTGACAACACTGACCCTTAAAAGCAAGTTCTGCTAACCCATGCTGTGTGCTAGGCTCAGGGAAGGACAGCGCTGGGACTGCTGGGAAATTTGTTTCTGCCGTCCAGCGAGGTGCCGTGGACTTGAAGGCAGTGGCCTGCTGCCTCTTTGGTTTATGTGGGAGAGGGCGATGTAGGTCCCACCTTCAGCTCTCAGTGTACCAATCCAATGAAAGTTGAGAGGTGAGGCGGCCGTGGCAGTAGGATGCTAAGGGGTATTTTTCTGGAGAAACAGTCCTTTGAAGTCTCTCTTAAGTAGAATTTTAGGGCGGAGCATATGTTGCCACAGTAGACGTGGCATGATGTTAGAACCGAAAGATAAAGAGCAGAAGGAATTATAGGTTGATTTTACAATTATTATTAAAAATGTCAACATATGAAAATGCTTTTGAAAAATATGAAGTTCTGTACAAATGTAAGATTTGTCACATGCTCTATAAAGATCTTTTTGCTAGTTGTCTTCCGCCCAAAGGCCCCTTTGAGTCATTGGATGCTTGTGGAAACCACCATAAGAGCATCAGTCATCTGAAATGCCAGCCCTCACTTCAGCCACCTTTACATGTGTGGTTTAAGCTTTAAAATGCTAAGTAGGGAAATGGAAAGTGGTTTTTTTTTCCCCCCCCAATATTGGAAAGATAACACCCTTGAACTTTTATTAGAATACTAATTTTATATGTAGCCCTGATTCCTGTGGGAACAGTATAATTTCATGGCAGTCCAGCTTCTACTGTTAGGGTATGTGGTGATATCTTCTCCTTCTTGGTTTTACCATTTACTTTGCTTAATTCTCCACCTGTCCACAGCACCTGATGAAAATGTGAGTAGGCAGCACGTCTCATTTGTTGTAGTGACTACCTGGCCGATCAGAAAAGACAATTATGAATGCAGGGAATAGTGTTCTGACTACCAGACTTACCATCACTTGTCTCTCTTCCTGGGTCACAGAAATGCTGTGCATAGATAAGAGTGACACCTTAGAATTTGCCATAAGCAGCCAAATAGTTTCCCTATTGTCGGCACTTGGAAGAATATACTATAGTAAAGGGGCATCAGAAGGAATACCTTTTATATCAGGTTTGTAACGTCTAACTTATTCAATTCTTCATGTTGTATAAAAGCGCCAGGCAGTGCCAGGCAGCCAAAGTGTCTAATGCGTATACGGAGCTTCTGTGATCAGATAACATATTAGCTACCTAAACTTCTTTTCCATGTTATTTTTGGCAGATCTAAATTTAATCCATAAAACTCAATAACCTTTAGATTTTCAGTAATTATTCTTGATTGCATGATGAGTCTTTTTTTTTCTTTCTCTAGAGTATGTTCAATATTAAAAATGGATTTGGCTCTTTCAGGAGAGCTTTCAACTGTACGTTCTCTTTCATTTTTTAAACATCTTTCTTTTAAAAAATGGTCAACACTGTAGAGATCCTCAGGACGGGATCCTAATGCCATTTGAAGGCACCCCAGGGATGATCCCAAGTAACAGGAGACATTCACCAGGAGTGGTTCCAGGGCCTGAAGGACACCCCAAAAGGCAGGGCCAGCGCCGGACTTCTAAAGAGCTCTCCTGGGGAGTTTCCACGCTTCGGGCCAGTCCCGGGACTCAGACGTGGGCTCTGCAGCCAGACAGGTCGGACTCCGGTCCTAGGACCTTCTTCTGGCCTGAGCGTGTAACCTGTTTGACCGTCAGTTTTCTTCATCCTTGGGAAGTTTGATCGTAAAACGTAATGGTGTGGGGGCATGTTGAGTTTTAAGTACACATTTTAAATGAAAGCAAATTAGGTTTCTGTATCTTTTCTACTTTTCTATTCCTTTCCTGAAAATTTAGCTTAGTTACTGTACTTAGGCAGCACGTGATGCTGTAAGAGATACTTAAGGTAACCATTTAGATTATTTGTTTTAGGAGCGTTCAGTCCAGTGACTTTCAGCGAACTTAAAAAACAAATTATTAATAGTTTGTCACTGAAATCATCTTTGTTCAGAGACAAAATAGAATCTCCTCAACTTCTCTCTCTTTTCTCAACTCTTTCTCAACTTGAAGAGTAGGGTGAAGAATTTGTGGGTGGAGTTTAGGAGTTGTGGGTGGCAAGTCACCTGCTTGAAGTGAAGTGTGTGGGCGCCAGGCTGGGTTACTCAGAGCACCCAAAGGCTCCCTGTGCCCAGGACAGGAAGGCATAAAGGGCTCGGGCCACGGTTCTCGCTTCTGTGTCCCCATCCCACCCAGATGTTCTCTGCCCCAGGCTGGCTTGTGGACAGTCTCAGACTGGTTGGGCCGTGTGCCGAACGCTCCTGGGGCCTTCACCTGGGACTTCTGAGGGCTTTTGTGTGAAGCTGTTGACCCGGGGACCTGTTGTCTGTCATGTAGTTTGTTTTGTCTCTTTCCTCTTTAGTTTAATTTATCCTGTGAATTTTATGACATTCTAGTTTAGCTGTTAAGTAAATTTTAGTCTTAGGACTTCATTTAAAATTTTTATTTTGTTTTGTTGGGTTAATTTTACTTTCTGGTTTGTCATGTTTTATGTTGCCTTAATGTGAGCCTTTTAAACTTTTAGTGCTTTCCCTTGTCTCTTTTTCAGTTTGCCTCTTTATCTTTTAATTTTTTTCATCGTTTAAAAATTTAGAGCAAAATCCTATACTCTTTGAGAGGCTTGTTGCTTTCCTCTCTAGCAGCATCGAGCCCTTGACCTTAAGACCTTAATATTTATTTTGTTATGGCAGTCTAGATCTTTTAGATTTGCAACATGCACAGTCATCCTATGCCATGAACATCTCTGTCACAGCTCACCCATTAGATTCATTTTCTTTTTTAAATTAAAAAGTTCTTCGAGCATACAAAATACAAGGATATGTTTCAATACCCTTTACTCATTTTCTGAAGGTTTCTAGTGTGACATTTTGGCTTGAGATCCTGAAACCAACATGATGAATGTTGATGACGCAAGCCGCAAGGTTGATCTCCCCCAGTGTGATGAGAACCTCGTAACTCGTCTCATCTGAAGGGCCTGTTGGATCGAGAACCTCCTCCTACTGTCCAGACATCTTTGCTAACCGACCGTATTCTCACCACGTCTGGTTCCACAAGAGGGTTCCTTTTCAAACTTGGATTCCTAGGCCGATGCTGATCAGTACATTCCGTTTTGTAGTAAATCAGGGCAGCTAGCTGGCCTTCTACTAAGTTCTGCCTGTTGCATAAAGCCTTGTTTTAAAAGCCTATACTGTTTCTCACCACATATAATTAGTCATCTATGTGTTGCGTCTGAGCTGGGGTGAGTTCGGCCAACCACATTTCAGGTGACGTCTGTGACTCAGCCCGTTGCGGTGGGCTCCTGCCATCGTAAGCTGATGAAATCCTTCCTGAGGCCAGATTCCTTAGAGTGTCCCTCCACCTGACAGATGTCCTCCGAATACAGAGTTTGCGTCCCCCTCATGCTGTTTCCTGTTGAGTTCTCATCATTATGCTGTGCGCTTTGATCATATTGTAGGCAGTCACAGAACTTCAGAGCTTGGTGTGGCAGAGGCGACCTAAGTGTAACTTAGCTTGGACCCTGAGCACGTACAACTGCCAACCAGCATGACCCCACTCATGATGGAATGGGAGGAAAAGGTTGGAGAAGGGACAGTGGTCCTTCAAACTGCCAGCAACATCTCCAGAAAAATGTGCTCCTTCCAAGATCATACTGGCTTGTCTAGCTTCAGGAGTGGGCGGCTCTGTATCTCTATCTCAGTAGCACCAGTAATGATAGGTGATAAGGATCAGGAAGTGAAAGAACTTTGTGAGTAGAGGGGAAGTATATAGATACAGTGGTTTTGAAAAATTGCTAAAGTTCGCTCTTCTTTGTAGTACTTTAGCTCCATTTTACTGAGCTTCATGGTGGTTTAATCACAAAGATCGAATATATGTGGGATTTTCTTAAGTAAATTAATGAGAAGAGCACTTATAGAGTAGTGTCTGGCACATAGTAAGGGCTGCATACGTTTTGTTGTTATCTCTATGACTTGTACTGTTAAGTTAAATCAGTCAGTTAACATTTCTAGTAACCTACCTGGTCAGGCGCTAGAAATACAGATAAATAAAACAGTCTCTCTTCTTTTTGAGCTTACAGGATAGTTGGAGAAAGACACACACAGACACACACACACACACACATACACGCGAACACAGACACACACACAGTGCTTTGGTTTTAATATTCTGGAGTAACGTTACCACCAAATTTTGTGTATTTTAAATATCTCCTGTGTGGGGTACGTCAGATGTCATGTAGGTGGAGTGAGATCTTTCTGATCCAGACGGTGGTGGCCAGAAAATGCTTCTCCGAATCAGTGACGTCCAAGTGAGGTCTCGTAGACGAGTGGACTGGGGGAGGGGAAAGGGGACGTGGAGGAGATGGGTGGGCACTTTAAGGAGTGGGTCTGCCTGCCTGCAGCATAAAGCATACAGGATTTGGAGTGTGGGAAAGTAGAAAAATAAAGGTAATGTTGCCACTTACAAAAATTGCAGAGGGCCTTGTATGCCAATGCTGAGAATCTTGTACTTTAATACATATGGGATTGGACTTTAAGCAGAAGAATGATCCAGTCAGATGTGTGTTTTAGCTGGTCATTCTGGTGGCATGTGGGGGATGGGTCTGTGGGTGATGTTTTGGTGGCAGTACCACGCCACTGAACTAGGAAATGTGGGAGGCCGAGCAGGTTCAGTAGCGGGGTGAGGACAGGCGTGATTTCTCCAGAGCTGAGGCCGTTCAGGTCCAGACTTGGAGAGTGTTCCCTGCACACGCCTGGTCTGTCTTGGGATCCTCACTGGTAGGTCGCCGCGAGGAAGCATCACTGCAGCTGTTGGAGGTGTATCAGCATTCTGTGTCTGCGCCTGGCAGCTCAGTGGCCTCATCCTCAATATTGTAGTGTCAGTTTAAAGGATGTTTCTTTTTAATGACATTCTCTTCTCCCCAACTGGAAACGCTGCCCTCTTTGTGCATACCAGCTTTCCAAATTACAGTTTGGAGGAGGAATGTCTGCATGGCTGTGTTTTGCCTTCGACATTATTAAAGACTAGCTGTGAACTATACAGATTTAAGTAATGACTGTAAATGTTGGGGTATGTGTCCTTTCTCCAGCGGTCGGATTGTGGGTAACCCTGCTCGGGGATTATGAGGGTGACGAGGCAGTGAGGAGGCAGCTGTGATAGCTGAGGTGGGAAATGATGTTTCTGGACCGAAACAGTGGTCGTGGGCACGGAGAGGAGCAGCCTTGGGGGTGGTTGCCTGCTTGTTTGTTCTTCTAGCTGGCCTTGAGGAATGTTGAGTTTCCTTCTATTCATGTGGCTTAGATGACATGATCACGATGAAGTAGGGTCGTGTCCATAAGTCTCTGCAGTTGATTCGGCCCAAGTGGGTTCCGAGCCACAGCCAGAGAATATGTTCCCAGACATATTCCCAGAATACACTTCCAGCAGCTCGTCTTCCAGATGTGTGTGACTGTTGGCCATTTGTGTCAAGGTTTTCATCCATTATCCATCTCATTTAAACCTCTTAACGAATCTTGGAGGAAGATATAATTACTAACCTTATTTTATAGATGAGGACACAGAGGCTCAGGGAAATTAAGTGACTTATCCAGGGGCACAGAAGGACAGGTTGCAAATGGCAGAGTTGGAACATGAGCTGAGGTCTGTCTGACACAAGTCAGTGCTCTTCACCACTCTCCGTTACCCTCGTTTGTTAAAAAGAAAAATTCTAAGTTTGGCTTTTTGGGGGCAGTTTTTATATAACACTTGGTTGAAAATCCAAATTAGCTTATTGCAAAATAGCAAAGGCCATTTAATTTAAATAACTTGATCTTTTCCTCGATCGTAAGGTCTTTGGGTGACATTGAAGATTTTGTAGCTTTTTTGACTTCTTAGCCTGGTTTTGATTTGTATGTTGGTGTCATGAGAAGACATTCGTGTGGAAATGCTTAGCTGTCTCTGGGCAACATTAATAGTGCAAGGTCTAATGAGTTTAGAAATCTTTGCGTAATCAGATCTGTGATGAGTGCTTCCCTTGGCTACAGGCTTTTTGTCTAAGCATTTGGAGAGGTCCTGCCTGACTTTTAGCAGCCTTGGAGGTTCCACATAGTTCAGTCTTGGTAAGGGCAGATGGAAAATCATTAGCACTTCTTTCCTTCGCAAATTGATATTTCACGAAACCTGGGCTCTGACGGGCTTTAGGACAGTAAGCCTTTTACTCCTATAGGCCAGTTCACACAGGGTGCAGTAACCCCACTAAATTAAATTGTGTACTTCACTCGGGCGCAGAGAGGTCACCATGAAAAGCACTAGCTGCCAACTTACTTTACCTGGCAGTGATCCAACTCTGTGACAGGCCTACCTCTGATTTAAACAAATTTGAGAAATATGTAAAGTTTTGGAAGCAGTTTTGCACTGATTTGATAAAAGAAACCACAAAACACTGCAGCGCAGGTGTTGAGAATGTTTGAAAGCTGATTGAGGGAAGCAGATGGCTTTAGTCAGTGGCATCCAGCCAAAAGAGCAGGTGCTGGTCATGTGACCGCTGGTTACCAGGGTAATCTGATTGCTCTTGGCGTGCAGATGAAAGGGAAGGGGCCCAGCGTTCAGCTGTAGTATTGTATAATTTGTGGCAGTTAGAGCGGAAATAAATGCTGGAAATGGAGCCTCATAGTGGGGGAGACTTCTGTCCATGTGTAGCGTAAACACTAGGACAGTTGGATGAGGAACTGTTGTATGGATTTTTTTTAATATAAAAAATATTATTCTTTCCGTGGATCTTTTGTGGACTTAAAGTTTTTAGGACACTGCTCTCTCTCTCTCTTTTTTTAAATAACAAGAACTCTTTAAACCTAACTGCCATTTGCTATAATCTTGACTTGTAAGTTATTTCCTTATGTGGCTATTTACTATGCTAAAATGTTAACAAAAACAAGCTCTGAGTATTTAAAAATAACTAGTTTAAGATTCTCAAAGATTTTATTCATTACAAAAATATATTTTAGGTGTGTGGTAGATACATTATTATATTAACAAATACTTCTGAGACATTTTACATGACACATGCTTTACTTAAAAGCATGTAGATGTCTTGGCCTCTTCCTTTTTTAGTAGCTGAGGTTGGAAAAAATGCTGTTTGATGCATTCTGTCAGTATACTTTTCTAGAAATAGTCAAACTTTGATAAATAAACTTTTAGAAGTTTTGAAATCATCTCTTTAGTTTTCAAATTTTATTAGAATTTTAGGCCCTCTAGAAAGAAAATATAATCACTACTGAGGTTGTATTATTTTAAATGTTGGATAATAAATTATTATAATTGATATTAGAAAACCTTGGGGCCAATTCGAAAATTGGAATGGAAGGTAACGCTAAGTGTACATTCTAAAAGAATGTAAAATAAGGGTTCTAAAGGTGATGGTAAACTTAAAAACTTTTTTTTTCTGTAGAGTTCATTCATGTCTTTTGACTTATGTAATACACAAGTCCTATTAACTTTTGACAGAAACATACTATGGAACATGTACTTACTGGGCTTGCTTTGCTAGATTTTTTGTTTTGGAAACCTAGTTTTTTTGGGGGGTTGGCGGGGAGGGGAGAAGCTATCGTGACTACCTCCCCTAGCATCAAAGTAAGGCTTATTTTTAATTGAAAACACAGCATTAAAATTCGGTAGAAAAGAAATTGCTATTTAATTTGTTATATTTCAAAAAGTTGTAAAATGGATAAAAACAGAGCTGGATAATATAAAAGAGGATACCTAATAGTACTGGTGAAAAAAAGACTTAATAGAAGTATTTATAACTATCTGCATGAGACACAGAAATGATCATTCTAGTTTTCCTTGAGTTTTTAAAAAACATATTGTGTACCTTAATAACTTGATAACAAAACTACTTAATGTGATTTTTTTGTTATGTCTTGGTGTATTGGTAGGAATTTTTGAATTGTCTAGATGAACAATTGTACTCTGTGGTATTAGGAGTTTTTGCATGTAATTTCTTTTTAATTAGGTCAGATATTTGCTAAAGGTCATCAATTTGCGTTTTGCCATAAAGACTTAATCAAGAGTGCCATTTAACTATAAATGGCCAACACGCATTGATTTATCAATTGTCATTGATATTTTAGGGATATTAATGTGGGAAATATAAGGCGTAGGGCATGTGGAAAACCTCATTAAAAAGTGAACACTAAGTGATCCACTTTGAATTCTAGTAATAAGAAACCTGATTCAGAAGCAAGTGCTTTGAAGAAAAAGGTCAACAAGGGAAAAACAGAAGGTTCTGAAAATTCAGACTTAGACAAAACGCCCCCACCATCTCCTCCTCCCGAAGAAGATGAGGACCCAGGTGTGCAGGTAATACCATTATTCTGATCCCAAGCCTTGGTTTCTTAGCGTGGGTAACTTTAGCTGCATATCAAGTACACTAGACCTCCCCTGTCTTTGTTGTAGAGCTGCTTTAAAGATGGCTTTATTGTTGTCTGGAACATTATATCCATAGTGATGAGAACTGGGGTGGCGGGGGGGCAGCAATGTGAAATTAAACTCCTGACTTCTCGCTTTTGCCATCTTTGACTCTGGGATAAGTAAAACTGAGAATCTTTATTTACTTATGTAAATGTATCTTTTGATTATGTACATGTTAGTATTAATATATTGTTGATATATTGGTTCAGTTAAAACTGCATTCACATATCTAATTTTCTTTGAAGTTCATTGCTTGTCAGTTCTTTTATTTTGCAGAACAAAAAAAGTCAAGATGTAATCTATAGCTTAAGATTTCTGATATCCGATGGTCATAGTTGAGATATATTCATGTAATACTAAAGTTTCTACGAATGAGTTAGTGACTTTCAGAAAGGCAATCCTGCAAAATTTTTCAGTTCTTCAGTTCAGATTCTCCTGACTTTTGCAGAATTTCACAGGGATCAGTTGAAAAACTAGCCCCTGAAATAAACATTAGGAATTTAGATTCTGGTGTGTAAAGCACACTGCCTCCACTGATTGAACTGTAAGGTAAGAGACCCTTACACGTGACCATTAAAACTTATTTCCTTGTTATGTCCCCTAGAAGCATGTCAGCGTCGTCCACGGGGACGGCTGGGAATGTAACCTCTGTGCATGACGTGTGAGTTATCAAGGAGCAGTTACTGAGGAGTCTTGCTGGAATAGGAAGCCAGCCCCAGAAGCTTTCCTGACTTTTTCTAATGGATCAGTGCTCTGAGCACTTCCTGCCTTCCCCTCTCCCAATTCACTTAAAAACTAGAAACAAAATATTTGCAGTATACAGCTCTATTTTAAAGAATTTCAAAGAGTTGTTATGCTCGTTTGTTTTTGTGTTTAGTAGAACGCCTCGATATCTGTAGTTTCATAGAATGGCCTAATCCAAGAGGACCTGACAGGGAGGAGGGAGGGGAGGGGAGGGGAGAGTAAAGGTTGGGTATGAATGAGTGTGTTTTGGTTGGTTTAGTTCTATAACTAACAAAGTGATACCTCTGGCAGTTTCGGTTAATTTTGTAATTTACTTTGATTTTACTCGGCAGTATAAAAGATATTGAGAAGGTAAGTAGATATCTTATTTTAATTGCTTAGAGAGTTTTAAACTGAAGTATTTTAATGATTTTGAATTTCATTTTTATGCTCAATGGTGTTTTTTTCTCTAATCGTGTTTGCTTAAACTAGGACTTTTATGACAATAGTATTTGGACAATATTAAGAAGATTTATTTACACAAGTCAAGAAAGTTCTGTTTCACGAATATCGCGGATTTTGGGAAGTCTATTTGTTTTAATACAGACTCAAATGGACTTTATGAAATACTAGTTTTGGAGTTTTTTTTCTTCTGCATTTCAGTTACAGAAGAATTTGAATCAATATAAACGAACATTGGTGCATCCTTTGTAATTGGCTGACACTTAAGTGTTATGGGTCCAATAGCTAATGCAGGTCGCTGCACAAGTCCATCTGATGTGGAAGGCAGGCCTCGCTTGGTGTCTCTGACACAGGAAGTAATGCCGACTGCTGTATTTTGTGTTTCTTCCTTTAGCACGGGCACAAAGGGCATAGAGCTAAACTTCTTGATTGTCGTGATGGATTTGTTTAAACTTTAGTAAATGCCATATACTTTTAATGAACTCAAAATTGTTTCACGAAGTACTACAAACAGTGAGTTTGTGGAAACACATTTCAATCTTCTCTTCGGTATACCTGCTTTAACTATAAGTAACTTTTCAAGCAATTCAAGTATAACAAGCTGACCTATGATTTTAGTGTCAGTTCAAGAGCTTTGAATTATAGTTTAAACATAATTCTTACATTTCGTTTTGATTCACAAAAATCTTTCAAATAATAATGGTTTAACGGACCGTAACAGAAGCATATCATATAATAAATAATTTTATATTGGGAAACTGTAAAAGGAACCATGATACTCAAAGTAAATGAACTCAAGATCAGTTATTATTTAGGAAGTAGACAAACCGTGTGACACAGGTTTCAGAAAATTGAGTTCTCATTGTATTTGGGGTTTTTTTTTTTAAACTCTTATTAAGTGACCTTGTATCCATTACTAACTAACCCCATCACTGTTGCATAGATTTATAACAAAGTTGGTATGAAGAGAAACTTCCATTATAAAAGTTATATCCACCAATATATAAATGTCTATTAAAGAAAAGCCTCCTGTTTTGTTGGAGCATTTCTTTAATGTCAAAGTGGGATTTAGTGTGAAGTGGATTTATCTTAGACTTACCCACAGGTATTTAGTTACTTATGCTGGAAGAATATTATGACAGTGTGGCCCCAAGCGTGGAAACCTGAAAAAACACCACAGATGTATCATTACTAACACATTACTTCTTACGGTGAGATAAAGATCAGATAAAGATGAAAATATAGATCAATCCATTTCAATTTGTTTAAACTGATATATCACATGAAATACAGATATTATGCAAATTTCAGAAAATTAAAGTATTTTACTGATAATAGCCTTTTACAAAGAAATCAACAATTGAGAAGTGAGGAACAGTGACGTGGGCACAGAGCAGGAGTTATTCTAGATCAGCTTTGGGAAGAGGAAGGAAGCTGTCCAAGGTAGCTGGGCCTTGTAGCCTTTCCGATTTCTCTTTGGAAAGGTGGAGCTAATTAATGATGGCTTTAATTCTACTAATTGCCTTTGGCATTAATATGTACCATGCCCTGTTCTAAATACTTGAAATGAGTTATGTGGTCTTCGCCGTCTTCTCCTGAGGTAGTCGCTGTCATTAACCCCACTCTTCGGACTAGGAAACCGAGGTTCACAGCGTGACGTGTCTGACAGCACGGCGAGCCCGGGCTCATCTGAACATGTGCACTCAGGTCCAGAGCCCGCAAGGTCGAGCTGCCCTGGGGAAGGGTCGAAGGCGACGGAGCCCCCACTGGGTCCTGCCGCCCCTTGACCTGGAATTGGTTGTTCTGAGCGAGGCTGAAGAGGGAGGGTCAGAGGAGGACCCTCTGGATCCTGTCACTACTCCGTCCGGCCCGAGCCCCTAGGAGGTCTGTTAAAAAGCTGTCGCTCCATCCACCCTGTGTCAGAAGGGTGCTTGGCGCCTCTGCAGCCATGACTGTGTTCAGGCTAAGAGCTCACAGTCTCCACAGTCCATTTGATTGTCATATTATACTGAGCGTGTACTGTGAGCTGTCTCAGATCCCTTTTTGAGAGCAGAGATGGCAAAACCTTAATTTAAACCAGTCAGTCCTGCTTTTCGAGACAAGGCTTAGACGTTAGTCGCTCCTGACATGAGCCACGTGGTGCTGTGCCTGTCCCTCCTTAGGTCTACACGATGGGTGATTGGCCTCTCTCTGCCTGACCGCTACAACTTTAAAATTCGCCAAGCTCTTTAAAAAGTTTTATTTCATGATTCTTAGCAAAAAGTACCTCTAAGTGTTAAACTTTTCTCATTCTCTTTATTTCTTCTGCGTGCTCTACGAACTCATTTATAGGTTGTAATCTTGCATTTGTCACTGATTTAAAATGTGTCATTTTAAGAGTTTTTTTTAGATTTTATCACAAACACATATTAATGAAAAGGTTATTTCCTCTCCATTTTTAGTTAACTGACAAAACTAATTCTTTATCAAAAGGTCAAACAATAAATAATTATTTTGAACAAAAGGTACAAAACCTCTCCTTGTGCTCCATTCACTCTACTTCTCAGAATTAATAACTATTAATAATTTTGTGTCTTTTCAGACTTTTTCTGTTATTGAGAACGTACACATTACACATTCATTTTTTAGCAAAATATTCATTGAGCATAAAGTAAACAAGACATACAGTCTTGAGCTTACATACTGTCTGTCCACACATACAAATAGTTACACAGGTTTTTTTTGTTATCTTAAATAGAATTACAAGCTACTTATTATTATGTGTCTTGCTTTTCATTTTATTTCACAATTTATCTTGCAGATATTCTGAACATATGTCACGTAGCTTACTAGAAGTGCAATCGCTGGGTCAAAGGGTTGCCATGTTTTAAATTTTGATAGATGCAACCACACTGTCCTACAGGCATGTACTGGGTTCTACTTTGACCACTGAGGTTGGTGAGGACCCATTTTTCCAATAATCCTAGTAACACCAGCTATTATCAATCTTTTACATTTTAATTAGTGTGGTAAAAATTTTTTTAAAGTAAAATTACTTTTTGTAGTCATTCATTATAAATTCTGATTGCCAGTTCTTCATCTCTTTGGAAAATTTCAGACTGTTTCTTTTAGGGCCAAGATTAAAATGCAAACCTTCTATTAAATGCTCCTCTGAAATATTCTTGGTACCTTGGATAACATTATAATAGTTTTTATGTAGGACTTTATGATTACAAGATAATATAGATTATCTTCCAGTGCTTTCCCTTTTTTGGACTTTTGGTTATGGGTACAATTTTAAATGTGCAAAGGTAGAGGGAGTAGTGTAATGAACCCCTGTGTATCCATCACCCAGCTTTAGTATTGCCTTCACTTTGGAGTGACACACTGGCTGAGTGAGGAGTAGTGTTTGTTGTTATTTCCGCTTCCCAGTTGAAGCTCAGGGAGCTGGGAGTGGCGGAGGCACAGCTGTCCCAAGAGGCTGACCAGACACCCACCCACCCACCTCCATTCCTATTATATCCGTTGCTACTTCTATCTCTTATGTGATTTACAGGCTTAAAGTTATCAGCTTTTCTTTAAGATCAATTTTTTAAAAATATCCACCTCACCACCATTCTGAGAAGTTAGAAAACGCATCAATGATTGCTTTTTAAACTCACTTTGTTGGGTTTGTGTTTTAGAAGAGACGGTCCAGCAGGCAGGTGAAGAGGAAGCGATACACCGAAGACTTGGAGTTCAAGATTTCTGATGAAGAGGCAGATGATGCAGATGCTGCTGGGAGAGACTCCCCCTCAAACACCTCGCAGTCAGAGCAGCAGGTTAGCGTCCGGTTTCCTGTGGTTCTCGTGTGCATTTGTAAAGAAGGACCAGGAATTTTTAGCTGTTCAGTCGAAGCATTCATTGAGTGGAGGTGGAGAACATTCATTTATTGTTGGCTAATGTGCTATGGGAAATGTGTTGTTTAGCAATATCTCTTAAAAATCTCTGTTCACTGAAAAGTATTTTTCTACATGTCTGTAATATGTAATTTGACACAATTTTGGAGAATAAATGGTCTGTGTTGAGGAAGAGTCAGAGCTAGGGTGCAAGGAGGCTGAATTTACCTCTGAGAATCCAGTGCCATAGCTTCTGGGACTTTAATAAACCACTCAAGCTTGTCTCCTGCTGTTCGGCACCGTAAGAACTCCTTCATGGAATTACTGCCTTGTCATACCCAGCAGGGCACACTTTATTCTCTGTGCAATGTAAATGATGGATAAAATAGTTTGTATAAATATGAGAAGGATTGATTATTGTAAAGATCTTTTCAAAAACAATTCCCTTTTCCTACCATTACTATACTTTAGTTAACAAAGTGGTAACCCATTGAAAAGTATATTTAATGCAGTTTTGTATTTTATTTGGTAAGCCGTGCTATGTTAGATTGTTATGTAACATTTTATGTGACCTCCATAGATAAAAGCTGCCTACAATAACAGAATGATGAGTATATTTGCCCCAGGGGTATAGATGAGGAAAAGTTGTATTTTTGACTGCTCTCATGCAGAGATGATTTTCTCTTGGCAGCTGGAGTTTCTGAATGTTCTCTGGCTTTAGGGGTCCACACTAGTCCACGTAATTAAACCACATAATCGTGAAGTAATAAACAGATCTTCCTTTTTGCCTTTGTGCAGAGTGAGATTTTTGTTCTTTTCAGTAGTATTTCCCACTGACGACTTTGTATCCAGTGTTTTAAAGGGTATGGCGGTAGATGCAAAAAGGGAAATTTTTTTTTTTTGCTTTTATAGCTTAGAATGAAATGTTTTCCATCTGGATGGATTCATTCTACTTTATTTTTTAGGAATCTGTTGATGCAGAAGGTCCAGTGGTAGAAAAAATCATGAGTAGTCGTTCAGTGAAAAAACAGGTAAGCACCATTTAGAGTGATCAAAATCTGTGGTGTATCTATGACTCTTATTTTTTGCTTTACAATTTCCTTTTAAAATTTGACTATTGGAAAACAAAACTTTAGGTAATATTTCTAACCCCGTCTGATGCTTTAGCCCAATATAAATCTTTTGGATTTTCAGTCCCAAATGAAATTAAAATATATCAAACAATCAGTGCTTTATTGTACCATAAAGCACCATTTAGAGTGGACAAGAAACTCAAAAGTCTCAAAAAAAATGTATAGGACTTCCAGGGTTATAGGTTGCCTTTTTCATAAATATTACTCATGAAAAT
The DNA here is from genome assembly GCF_902729225.1 of Pteropus medius. NCBI lineage: Eukaryota > Metazoa > Chordata > Mammalia > Chiroptera > Pteropodidae > Pteropus > Pteropus medius. The sequence continues at coordinate 3,062,461 of NW_024344240.1, read as the reverse complement.
CATAAGCATGAATTTACCTCTCATTTTCCTTAGGACGGTTCCCTTCCCTTCCCTACCTCCCCTCTGCCCCCCAGAAATGTGTCATTTTTGTGAGTAGGTGTTCTCTCTTGCTTTTCATAACATTTTTCATATACAATGAAAATATTAATATCTTTTTTTGTCAATGCAGAGGTGAAATACAGAACAATTTTCAATGTAATTCTTGAAGATATAATATTACTTATTCTAAAAAATTATTATAAAATTCACGTTGCTCTGCAAGAGTAAGCTCTAAGTACCTGTCATTAGTCTGGTAACGTTGTCATTTGAGAGACACATATAGTCTGTGACAGAGAATTCCAGTTACACTGTATTTTCTTTTACTGATAAAGAGTCTTGGTTTCATCCCAACTATTTCCCTTCTCGCCCAATTCGAGAAAGGGCTTTATTTAGTGTGAAGAATTACAGAGACATCCAGGCGCATTTACACATTTCAGCATACAGTTTTCAGTGTCTCTGGAAGGTGGTCTCCTTCGGATAGACATGTCAGTCTTTCAGCTTAAATCCTTGTCAAATGCACAGTTCTTTCTTTTTATTTGCTTTCAAAGTGGATGGAAGTACAGCCTCATTGTTTTGACATGTGAAATAAGTTTTTCTTTTTTTAAAGTAAAATGTTTTTAAAATATGAGAGAGAGGAATGGAGGAATTATGGGATTTAAAGTGCGATCCCAGGCTTATCAAATAGGAAACCTTTACTGTTCAAATACTACTGTCTAGATGTCCTTGAAAATTGTATTACACCAGTAGTAAACTTTTCTCTACCTTTATTGCAATACTGTTGCTTTTCTATTATTCAAAATCATATTGAGTGTCAGGGTTTAGAGGGGGTGTGGAGTGGCTTTTGGTACTCTTCGAACATGAAGATTTCCTCTCTGATGAATTAAATGATAAAATCTCAACCAGATTTCCCACCTGTTCATCAGAAATGAGGACTGTTTAACTCATTAGAAAGGTTGCGTTTCTGTCTACTAATGACTCTAGAACTGTTAATTCGTGAATTGTAGATATATGGTAAAATTTAAATACTTGACATGCTTTAAAGACTAATCCCCTTCACTGAATTGGAGTGACTTGTTTGAGTAAATAGCGTGTGGTTTGGATGGGGTATATTAATTTTCATTCAGTTGAAAGTACTTCAGCAGACATACTCAGCAGGTTTGGGGGTTGCAAATTATAATTAGGTCTATTATTCAGAGCTACTTAGACTATGTATTATGTGGGACATTGCTTTTTCCTTCTGTTTTGTCCACTTTAGGGCTTTCTCCTCCCCTTTTTTTACTACCCTTTATAGATAAGTATCGACGGTTTAGAAATAAGTATTACCATTTACGGACAACCAGAGTTATCATAAGAGATTAAAAATCGCTATAATTGTACATGAAGGTGGAGTACGTTGAGTTGGTGAATTTTAGGATAGAGAATATTAATGGGAAAATTTCTCTGGAAAGGAAGATATGCCTTGAGGTATGATTTAAAGTAAGGAAGAGATGTAGAGCTCATTGACTTGCTTGTAGAGTAGCAGTATTTCATAAAGGACAATAAAAAAAAAAAACACTAGAAGGTTGTACACATTAGCAGGTCCTAACTTTTAAAATTGCTAATGTTCTTGAAGTAGTTACTTTAGTTATCAGTTTTAATAACGTTGGAGGAAAGTGTGGCAAATAGAAACAAAAGGAAATTTGAGATTTCCTGTGGATTCTGGCTATGCCTGCTGGTCTGTTTCCTGTTACTATGAATAATTGAAGAAGTGGCTGTGAAAAGGTGCCTTTATCTCCCCTGGCAGCATTATAGAAACTGGTTATGAGCTCTGAGAGCTGACCTGCACAGTGCTGACACATAGTGGGGACGCAGTTTATGATTTTCAAAGTTCGTTGACCTCATCACAGTAGCAGCCTAAGAAGGATGATCCGTTATGATGGAGTCGTGCAAACTCACATTGCTCACCTGGCAGAGCCTCCCTAATTCAGCACCTCACCTTAAATAGGGATGGCTCAGGCATCTGTGTTGTTCTAAACACAAATAAATGTGCATGAGACTAGCGGAAGAGATACATAGTTGATACTTGTATTTGCATTTCAGGTAGATTTAAGAATGAACTTTTGCATGATACAAAGATTCTTTTGTTTTCTACATTGAGTCATCATGCAGCCCTTTCTGCTTTGAGCCATCTCTCTGTCTTGGGGAACAATTCAAATTGTTTTAAAAGTGAATTCTGACTACACAATATATGTATTTTAAAGAGGTTGTTTTAAATTCGAAGGTTTGTTTTAATCTTCCTTAGCTGAACTCAGTAACGAAAAAAATAGAATGTAAGGAAGGCAGAACGCTTCATCTCATTTGTTATGGTGTCCTTATTTACTCCCTAAGTCAACTACAATTTGGCATCTCTGGTAGAGAATGTAGTAGGTTGGGCCAGAAGTAGGTGGGGTTCTTGCTTTTGTCTTATTGATGCTTGATTGAAGTGCTTTCTCATTCTTTTGTGTATTAACAGAATTTTCCCTTTTTTATACTATAGTTGAGATAGTTCTTCAGTGTGACTGCTTAATTTAATAATAGGATGCTTAGGAAAGGTCATTCATATTTTCATGCTATAGGATTATCATTTGCTGGATGGCTGTTTTAGAATCCAGGTGACTGAAGGAGACTATTGCCTGATCAAGGTTTCTGGTTCATGCGAACAATGGAACAAGAATGGCTGAATATGTTTGGAATTTTAACCGTCACATGGATAATAAGGATTTTGATAGATGAGTTTTGCAGTTTAATGAAAAGATACACACATTTCTCAAATTGTTCTGTCGAACACATAAAATTACTTTGGAGGGCTATCAAATTTAATAGTAACTGTCAAAGAAATAAATTTGAGTGGATTTTTTTGTATATGTAGAAATAGTGTCTTGATTCACTTATTCACTGTATAAGCCCTTTATAAAATGGCTTCTGAAAATTGGGGCTTGGGGGTAAGGATTGAGGCTGTTCACAACTATCACCAGAGGCTAGTCAAATTGACTACCATTTAGGATAATTAAAATAATGCTACTGAGGGCTTATAAGTTTTCACACTTTTGTTAATTATTTTGCTATTAATAATGCAGAAGAGGTCAGCATGATTATATTTATGGGACACGAAGGTTACAGAACAGTTCTATTTACAGTTCTAGGGGCAAGTAGGTGATCCGGTATGTGTGGTAAGTTAAACAAAGCACAGGTTTGCATTTTGGGATATCCAAATAAATAGGCCCTGGGACACTTCTGCACCAGCTCCAGGTGCTACTAAATGAGATCTTGGAACATGATTGCTTCCTGCCAGGCAGCTCTAGACCCTCTTGTGAGGCATCTCCACAGCAGGGTCCCAGAGGAATAGCTGCTCATGACAAGAAAATGGGTACTAACGAGAGGCAGGAGCAGTTGATGGCCGTGAGTGTCAGAGCTTTCGGGGAACCGAATTGAGACAGAATGAAAACCATCTCTATTGTTCAAGAATTGATCCTGTGTTCTTTGGTGGCCACTTAGAATGAGATAGAAAGTACAGTACAGTAGGAAAGATGGGGAAGAAGGGAATCAGGAAATAATAGAGCATAGAATGATAAAGCTTGTCTTTTTACCACCTCGAAAACACATAATTTTGGAAAACTCTTTCAGAATTGAAAAAAATATATAGTTAGCATCAAAAGAGTAAAGATGATAGACTAGACATTTGAATTCCATTCTAGATTCGAATTTCATGATATGCTATGAAAAGCATCAGAAGATCCAGGCTCACCCTGGCTTTCCATTTTCTGTGGTTGTCTACTATCTTATCTTTGCTTTTCTACCAGAATCTCTAGTTCTATGCAAAGATAGCATATCTTGAAATGACTGCTGAAATGTAAGAGTAGAATGAGCTAATATTGGAGCTAGAAAAAAGTAAGAAAAGTAAGGTGGGTTCTGGATGGATTGTCACTTGAGTTGACTAGAATTTGTCTCTAAATTTTGAATTCCTGGTTTACGTCGCTGGCTCTTGAAGGCATCAGCAAACACTTTTCATTTTGGACAACCGAAAGTCTGGACCATAGGTGGGGTTCTGAATACATTGGTTTAAAAAGCTGCTTTCTGTTTATGCCCATTTACATATCCAGTAGGGCAGAACCAGACACATTAATGGGTATTGACCACAGTCCTGAACGCTGTCTTCTTGGCGATCTCTAGGCAGGTGTAAAAACTTTCAAATTTAGGTTTAACTGATCCATGTTAGAGTTTCGAAGAAAAGCTCCAGTTCACAACCTTTGACGATCGTTTGAAGCTCGGGGATTGAGGGAAGTCGTAGTCTCTCTGAACAGATCCTGTGCTGGTCTGTCATCCGGTAGGAGCCCGCGCCTCTGTTCTCTGCCGTGTCCCTACTTGCCTTGCTTTCTTTGCCGCATCTCTGAGACAGCCGAGCAGTGAAATGCGACCCTCAAGGCAGGCTCGGGTACTCTTGTAAGCGTGTAAAAGCAATTCTTAAACTTCTGTAAGTGGTGTTTATATTTGCACCCCTGTTTTATCTGATCAAATGTTCCAGAAGAAAATTACATATTATGACTTGTTTAACAGCCTCAAACCAAAAGGAAAAAAAATATCGAAAGAGATGTTTCAAATGTCATGTGATTGGTATCTTCTGTATACACTACAGTCAATAGGATTAAGGGAGATGTTATTGATAATCTTCCCACTGAACTCTTGATTTGGCTGATGTGTATCACAATTTTGACCTTACCTAAATGTAGTGTTTGGAGCGTTAATTTTATTTGGCTGCAATGTATGTGAGACGTCTTGTCTGAGAGATTTTAATTGTACCATTGAGTAAATCTAAAACTGTGACTAGCGATGCACTGGAATTACAGCGTAAGAACAAGGTTTGGTTTTATATGGTTTCTTGTTTAGAGTTATTAACTATATGGAGGAATAAATGTCTTTTAAATATTTTAAAACATTACAAAACCCACAATGTAAAGTTGCCATGAGGCAGCCAAAAATAATACATATGGCATTCAGGAGAGCAGTTGCTAATTGGCTGCTGCCTGAGAAAATGGTACACTTGGCGTCTACTTAACACTGTGGGTTTGGCAGAAAGCCAGATTTGGGGTCAGGTTGTTGTGAATGAAGCTGCATGTGGTTAGGGAGGAGTTAAAATGATTCATGTCTTAAAAGTGTAGCACGTCAAATAACGTGCAAGGCCCGCAGCGTGTCAGTCTTCGATCGCACTGGCCTCCGACCAGCTCACACGTGCTCATCTTGACAAGAACGGCCTGCGCCGCTTTTGTCTCTCCTGGTTCATGTTCGGATGGGAGTAAATCCTTACTTTTGGGATGTTCTAGTAGATGGTTTTAAGTATGTGCCTGAAATTTTCTTTTGTTGCAGAAGGAATCTGGAGAGGAGGTAGAAGTTGAGGAATTCTATGTGAAATACAAAAACTTGTAAGTAAATTGTGATTTTTTTTTTTTTAAATTGGGGAATATATTTTCAAAGTACTGAACAGTGATTTAAAAAATACTGGGAAAATAAAAAAAAAATTGGGAATTAAGAAACTTTGATTTGGTTTATTTAGAGCTTCGAAGGCCATCGCTAATAACTTGTATCTTTGATATTTTATGAATTTAATTTTTCTGGAAAATGTATCAAGGGTGTAAAAGTTGACTAACTTTTGTGTATAACCAAGAAGTTGTTTTTGGAGGGGATAAAAACTCATACAGTGGTAGAAACGTGAGTGACATAATATTGACCTGTCGTCTGAGGATGAATTTTGCGCCGTGAGGCTACCGCCTTCCTCACCCGTGCGTGGGGTGCCAGGCTCTGGAGACGAGACCTTCACTGAGGCAGAAGCTCTAGAAAACCGTGACGTCACTCACGTTTTGAAATGCAGTGAGCTATGATTTCGTTGATCTGTTTTTGTTTCTAATTTATATTTAGTGAATATGAATAACTTTTACAGAACCGAATTGAACACACAGTGAGCTGTTGTCCTGCGCGTAGGCGTAGGCAGTGTGCTAGGGCCAAACGCACACTTCGATGAGGCAGCATCGCTTTAGGGATCAGTAGTCATCCTGCTCGAGATGACTTGGGCCATTTGCTAACCTAAGAACAATCGCAGCGGGGACAAAAAATTTTCATTGATACTGTAAACATTAAATTTGCTTTAGACTTTTCAAGAGAAGGAACTCAAGTGTCATATTAATAAATTCTACGGTTTAAAGAAAGGCTTTTGCGAGTTATTGTCAAAACAGTCTAAGAAAGTTCACCCTACCCTAGAAAATAAAAGCGTCGAGACTCATGGTTTCTTTCATTCTCCCTTGTCGCAATTGGCACTGTGGTAATGAACTGATGCGCTTCCGAAGTTCTGTGAGCAAAACCTTTTCCCAAGTAAGGAGGCGAAGAGTCTCTTATCAGTGTTACTGTGAGAACACAAGGAAATAGAGCCTGAGCAGTAAACATTAGATGTCGTCATCATTTTATACTTGGAGCATGAGTTCGCGCACATGGAAATTATGCGAATGACATGATTTCATATAAACATGTAAGGGGAGTGGCAAGGATAGGTAAGGAGGAGATAACTAAGTGAGCCAGAGAGAGAATTCTCCGGGAGATTTATCACATCTAGCTCAGAGCAAAGGAGTTTAAGTAGCGATTGCCAGAAAAAGGGCACTACTAGACTGACGTCCGTCCAAACCGGTGCGGGGCAGCGGGGCCTGGGGCGCCTGACCCACAGTGGACATCGCCTCTGTGCACGACCCCAGAGGAGTGCAGGGTTCCTGCCCGGGGGCCGCTGCCAGGTTGGGGGGCCAGTCATCCTTCGTCAGTCATGAGACGAGGCCAAGGCAGCTCCAAAAGAATAACTCTCCTGTTATTTCCTGACATCATTGAGCTCTAAGGAAAATTAAAATTTCCATAATTTTGACATAATCTCAGATTTACACAAATATCGCAAAAATAGTACAAAGAATTTGTTTTTCGTTTTGTAATTAAAAAGTATCTTGTGGAAAGATACTTTGAGACTATTAAATATGATAATGGTTGCTAAGAGGTGATTTACTTATTCCATCACTCCTCCTAAATTTATGAGTTGGGTTTCAGCTGTAAGGAAGAGCTCTACCGTCTTACCCATTTGTTTATTTATAGCAGCGTAGACTTGGGACATCGTACTCAAGGGGTCATGGTTCTTCAGGGTCCTGTTGTTACTGACTTTGTTCACATTAGCCCAGGTTTGGCCAGCGGAAACCCCTTGAAGCTGGCTTCTCTCTTTTTTTGCCTTTTTTTTGTCCCATCTTCCTTTGAGCACCTCTTACTTTCTGGTACCAGCGGATGTTTCAGACTCATTATTTTCTTGTTTAAGTCCTGGAATCGATCATTTCACCAAGGAGCCTTGGTTGTTTTCACTAGAGAAGGGCATTTAGGAACCAAGATTTGGGTACTAGGTTTGCTCATTGCTGCTGGGAGTCATTCTAGGCCCTCTCAGAGGACAGGGCCAGGAGGGGCGTGCGTGTGCGTGTGCGTGTGCGGACACATATGTGCATGCACATGTGTGCATAGCACGACATAAACACGTTATACACATATGTTAATTACATAATCATACACCTCTACCTACCAACCTGACAACAATGGTGAGCAAAAATGACTTTATTTATTTTGATACTTCCAATTTTATTTTAACACCGCGGGTTCATTCTGTCTTTTCCCCTTCCAATATTGATAACTCCCTACTTTGACCACCAGAAACCCAGCTCTTATTCTCCATAATATATTTGCTTATTTGTCAGTCTTACTTTATACAGGAAGTGGTTACAGAATTACTAGACCATATTTCTGTGAAAAAGAAGCCTGCTAACGAGTTCCTTCAGTATTTGTTTAGAGTTTTATGTCTCTCGCCTAAGGGTACAGAGGCTAAATACTTTGTTCAGAATTTCCTTGGTTAGTTCCTTTCCTCCCCTGCCCCCTTTCAGTATAGTATTTATTTGATACTCAGTTTGGTTCATTAGTTTCTGTTTGTATTTGTATTCTATTTTAGCTCCCCGCCCTATCCTTATTGATTTTTTATTATTATTTCAGTTCATGAAATATTCACATGGTTCAAAAGTCAGAATTGTGCACAGAAGAGTCAAAGAAGTCTTATCCTCCCTTTCTTTCTACCCCATTCCTATTTGCCTTCTTCTTAATCCCAGATTTATCCTCCAAAATTTTGGCATGAATAGGCATAGATATATTTTACATATATAAAATATAAAAAACATATCTTATTTTTCCTTCTTTCTTACACACAAAAGAATTGCACACATTTGCACTTTGCTTCATTCACAGCACTATATTCTGGAAATTGCTCAACATCTGTTCACGGGGTCTTCCTCATTCCGTGGACTCCATCGCGTGGCTATATCATAGCTCATTTAGTTAGTCTCCATGTACGTGGCATATAAGAGGCATCTGATATTTTACAGTTACAGATAATATTCTTGTGCCTATACATCTTCAAATCGTCGGAGGCCTAGCTTCAGGGTGATTGCTAGATCACAAAGCCAAATGTGTATGTGGTTCTGCTGGATATTGTCACATTCTCTTCTACAGGGTTGGGTCAGTTTGCATTTCAACCAGTAGTACCTAAGAGCACCTGTCTTCCCACAACCTTTCAACATAATGTGGTTTACTTTTCACTTTTCGGGAGAAATTATATTTCAGTGTAGTTTTAATTAGCATTTCCTCTTATCATGAATGAAGTAGAACATTTTTTTCATAAGTTTAATGGCCATTTTTATATCTTGTATTGTCAAGTGTCTGTTCATGTCTTTTGCCCATTTTTCTATTGTGCTTCCTTCAATTTTTAAATATTTTTATAGAATTAGATTTATTCATCTTTCATTGGATCTGGCATTTGAATCACAGTTAGAAAGACTTTCCCTACACCCAGGTTAAATAAAGAAGCATTTGCCATGTTTTCCTCTAGTGCTCACATGGTTTCATATCCTGTGTTTAGCTGATCGGTCCACTTGGTATTTATCTAACATACGATGTAAAGCAAGGATCTAATTTTATTCTTTGCCAAACATTGTCGTTCCAGTATGATTATCAAAAAGTCCATCTTTGCCCCCATGATTTGAGATGCAACTTTTATCATGTACTAAAGTTTCATGTTTATTTGGATCTGTATCTCTATTCTAATCCTTGTCTATTTATGAGCCAGTAGCACATTATTTTACTTATGGAGGCTTTATAGTATATATAGTACATACTATTTTAATATCTCGTATACCTAGTTTCCCCTGAATATTTCTTTTTTAATGTTTTCTTGGATATTCTTGCATATTTTTTGTGTGTATGTGAAAGTTCAATATTAACTTGTTTAGCTCCGTAAAAATGCTTGTTTATTTTTGTTTACGGTGTGTTACATTTACAAATTTATGATTTGTGTTGTTGAGTCATGCTATCTAAAAACAAGGATGTCTTTCCAGTTGGTTCAATTGTATTTTTGTGTCTTTTAATATTTTGCGAATATTTCCTTAAATAAGTTTCACTCGTTTTCTATTAAACTTATTGTTATTTTATCTTTGTTGATATTGAAAAAGAGATTTTCTGTAACATTATATCTTCTCAATGGTTTCTGTTTGTGTAAATGGAGGCTATTGACTTCTGTATGTTAATTTCGTATCCTGCTACATTACTGAATTATTTTTTGAATTAGTTTTCTGATTGACTCCCTAGATATGATCATTATTTAACATCTCGATGCATTTTTATCTAGTCTATTTGCTCTGTGTATATGTGTGGGCAGGATTTATATCAAATCGCATCTGTGTATTTTAAGTCCTTATGTCCCTCAGTCAATTGTAGAAAACTCAGTCGTACCTTTGAAAATACGTATTAGACATTATATAAATATAAATGACATGATATTTAACATCATAAGCATTTCTATATCATTAATTATTTTTGAAAGATTTTATAATGGCTGCATGATTTCTAAAAGCAATACCTTGATTTTGAAAGAGATTCAGGCACCTCATTTCTTTTTAATGTCATCACTAGAAAGAGAAATTAATGACAGTTGAGGCTATCAGTGGGCAGGGAGAGAGTGTTGGTAGAAAATAATATTGAAATACCAAACAAAGTAATGTCAAAGTTACCGTAAAACATTAACCATATACCTCTGAGGCTTGGGGAAGAAAAAGGGAGAGTGAGGATTATTCAAGTAAGAGTTAGAGAAAACACAGCATGTTTTCTCAGAGCAGGCAGTGGTGAGCCTGAAGGAGAGGAGACTTGCCCATTGTGAGGACATTAGGAACAGAATTCACAGGGAGACAGGGGCATCTTTTCAGAGCTGGAAGGACTAGGCTGGGAGAGCAAGAACTGGCTAGGAGGGGGGCATGGGAGTGTTCAGAGAGCGGGCGGGGCCTTTGCTCCCTGAATGCTCCAGAACTGAGTTAGGTTTACCCTTGCTGTTTGAAATGTGCATTCTTTCAACTTGATAAAAACCTGGTTTTTTCCTCATTAATGCTAAAAGGCTCAAGACATTAATTCGTAATTAAGGCCATCCTGTTGTATTAATTGTTTTGTATTGAAGTACAATCCACGCAGTTATGAAAACAGCTTGTTTTTAGGTCCCCCTTTTTTTTTTTTTTAATAGGTAGTAGATAAGGCTGGGGAACTCAAGACAGAAGGTAAATTTTAGAAACTATTGGCCTTTTTTTTTTTTTTTATTCTCAAATACTAGTAACCATATTGAATGTCGCTCAGCAGCCTCCATTAGTAATTCAGCAGGTTATTTTGTTAATTATCTGTTTAGTTGATTTTTGGAATAATAAAAGGCATACGATAAGGGATTAATTATTGTCTACGTGTTTCAAAGTATATTATTTTATTCTTTCAGCTCTTATCTTCATTGTCAATGGGCATCTGTAGAAGATCTGGAGAAAGATAAGAGAATTCAGCAAAAGATTAAGCGATATAAGGCAAAGCAGGGCCAGAACAAATTCCTTTCAGAGGTATGACATACCTGGTTCATTTTCTAAAGCATTTACTTTAAGAGAATGTTCTGAATTTCAGTTCAGTAAATTATTAAGAAAAACTAGTTTGCCTCATTGGGCATTGTTACTTGCATATTGGTAACGGGTTATTGCTAAAAAAAAAAAATTTGTAAACAGGATATTTCTCAATCTTCCTGTTGCTTAGTCTAGAAGATACTGGTCCTTATGATATTATGTGGAAATGTGGTGGTATGATCAAAATCTTGTAATGAATGTACAGTTAGCAGAGAGTGAAAAAAGTAAGTAGACAAAAGTTCTATTAAGATTTAGCAGCTTAAAAACGCTACAGTAAGTATTAAGTACAAGTTCTAGGAAATGAAAGTTTGTAGTCATTGGGGAATGTATGTGGCAAGTTTCTTTTGTTCAAGACAGTGCCCGATTACAGAGGTTCACAAAACTCGTTTTCACAAATGATGGGCTGTGGTAGAGAGTCGGTGTCCTACCTTTGCTTGTTTATGTTGCGACCCGTTTATCTTAGCTTACTAATTATGATGAAAAGGTAACCTTACCTAGGACAGGGAAGAAAATCTGCATTTTGAAGACACGCCGAGTTCTTCCCCTCCAACATATTCAACTGTATTTAAAAAATGCTTTCACAAACTGCTTACTGGGGTCTCTGGACTTTCCATCGCAAATTTGGTTTCACTTACATCCTCAAATAAATAAAAGAGAAACCTTTACATTGAAAGATTAAACTTGCTGATTTATTAGTTTTCTTCTCCATAAAGCAGTTAACAGAATGTAAACTGTAAAGAAGTGTGACATTTGATGCAAAATACCTGTTTAAGAACCTACTTCCCACCCCCACCTCTTTTCGGAGATGGGGGGTGAGGGCAGAGTATTTTTTAAGTCATAAAATCCTTCTAATCTCAGGTGACAAGTCTGTGTCCCCCTGGAATCTGATTTTTGTGCTTCCAACAGGCAGATTGTAAATAGGAGATCGGGTGGTGGTGGTTTTACTGGACATATGTCTGCATCAGCGCCTCTGTTATTCTGAGTATGAAGCTTCTTTGCAGCGCAGTAGCTGGCAGCAAGGGGAATGGAGATACTCGGATGTGACTCACTCCTTACATCTCAGAGAATATTTAGGTGATTCTTTGAAAGGGCAGTTTCTAAGAAAATAATGGGAAGTTCTATTTTTAATGCCCTTAATGAAACTAAAGTTAAATGTTTGTGACATCGGGCAAGTCGAAATCATTTAGCTTCCTCTTAGAAAGAGATACCATATGTTCTGCTGACCTTTTCTGTGGATTAGTGGCAGGGAAAAGGGGTGGGTGCTATGGAAACTTCCCCCACAGTCTTGAATCCTGGTTCTGTTTATTAAATTCATTTGGACTGTGTTTCCTGGAGTCAGATGCCCTTTAAGGACTTGTTCCTGGCCCTAGCTCTGTACCCTATCTGTGTGGGTCTTTGTGAGTCACCTGTATTAAGATCGAAATACTTTATCTTGTTGGTAACTTGTCAACTAGAAATCTTAAGTTTTGACCCGAGTGAAGGATATTCCCTTCCTCTCGTGTTCTCGCTCACTTGCTCGCATGCACTCGCTCTCTCTCCCTCTCTCTCACACACACACACGCACGTGCGCGCGCACACACACGTGTGTTTGCTGTATCCCATAGATGGTCCTGGCTTTAGATTTTCCATGCAAAGTTATGACTACTTTTGCATTCTCTGTGTCACTTAGGCTTCCTTATAAGTTTGCTGCAACTAAAATCTCTGTTCAAAGAGATTATTGAAATTGGAGATTGCATCACATGCATGATGGCATGCACAGATTACTCACTGAAGGATAGTAGAAGTGTTTAGGAGTAAAGTTAAGTATTGAAATTCAGCAGTGGAAGCTTTGGGTTAAGAACAAGTTGTCTTAAAGAGAGCATTTGTCATCAAAACCTAGTTTCTGGAAAGTTTTAGAGTTTATGCTTTATAGGAATAATACATGCATATTGTATGACCAAATCTAGACGCTTTTGACAAAGCCAGTGCATTAATATATTAACATTTTAAATGAACTGAACATTTCAATGAATTTTTTGCCTCACTAATCAACTCTGTGTGAAGGCCAGAGGCAATTGAAACACATTTTTGTATTTTTGATTTTTGTTTCATAATTCACAGTTCAGAGCATCCGAACCGGGTGTTTTGATGGGCACAGTAGCCCAGAGAAGGTTTGTTATCCTCGAGCCAACTGTGATTGAACAGCTTATCTTTTCAGCCTGCAGTTTAGGGGATATGGACAGTACCTAAGGGACTTGTCATATGTCTTTGCAAAGCATTTTAGTGCAGTTGTATTACTGATAAATTACTCTATAGGAATACGTAATAATGTGACTTTTGTTTTCTAACTTACCTGACTCTGACTTTTTTAAAGTATGGCTTTGTCTTTAATTTCCCTTTGAGCCGTATTCTGTTCTTTTATATGAGAAACTTTGCAAACGAGTATTATCACTTTGCTTTTGTAAAGATTGTTAATATATCGGCTAAATAACCCAATTATTTAAGCCTCATTTTGTTATCTTTAATACTTTTAGTCAAATGATCTGTGTTCAGTATAAGTAATCATTAGAACACGCATTTAATAACACAACTATATTCAAACGAGGCACTAATATTGATTGGCACTGACAAGTAAATGTCATAAACATTTCACACTAAAATGTGAAATTCATCGGTTTCAGTGTCTTTAGCTTTAGAATAACATTCTGTGAATGATGCTGTAAGGCATCCGCCGACTCCAGTGGCTGTGGGACTCCCGGAGCACTTCTTGTGCGTGGCCTGCCTCCGCGTATGGCAGGCTGTAGCTTCACGAATGCTAACTGCGTTGCATGCCATCCGCCTTTTGGATTGCTCATTAGTGAATTGTAATTTCACACTTCATTTAAAATATTCTTAAACATTCTCTCATAGTAAAAAGGTTTCACACAGTAATTAAAAGACCCAGTTAACAAAGTCTGAGAAATCTGATTTCCTCATGGGGAATGATTTTGCTAAATTGTAGCATTTCAATTATTATAATAGAATTTGCCAGATATAAATTTTGTATTGCCGTGACCCAAAATATTACTGCCTGATGAAAAGTGAAATAGTGTTTGCTCTCAGGAATTACATAAACATTTTAACTTTTTTTTTTTTCCTTTGGTGCAGATTGAAGATGAGCTTTTTAATCCAGATTATGTGGAGGTCGACCGGATAATGGACTTTGCACGTAGCACAGATGACCGGGGAGAGGTAACAGAAGATCATTTGGATTCGGGGGCGGTGACTCAGACAAGCTTATGTGTGTTGACTGAGAATGATCGTGGAATCCTAGATTTGGTCCTGGTCAGAGCCTTGGATCATGGCTCACGTGGTCTAAATTTAACTGAAATTTATTGATTTACTATTAGTTTTATGACCTAATAGTGCTAAATGTGTTTTCTGTTTAGTCTGAGAGCTTTTTAAAAGAAATCAATTTTCAATACAAAACAAATACACTGATATTTTGTACAATGCCAGAATACGATCAATAAAAAGAATTCAGCACATTTTGGTATAATTATGTTATGTAGCACAACTCTCCCTGCCTTGGTAGTAGAAAGGAGTTCCGTGTTATTTAACATTGGACATCCTTGGCAAGGTTGATGAACTTCATTTAATGTGGTGTACAGAAGATAATATAAAGACCGTATCTGTAACATGATGTTTTACTTTTCTAGTTTTGCTTACTTTTACTTAAAAAAACTGTCTCATGGCATAGCTAGTCACATATACAACAAATGATTTTAACACCACAACCAGGTCAGTGTACCTTGGTCCTGAAATGAAGGTCAGCAAACCCACGTATTTTCCAGAGGAAAAGACAAAGGAAATCCCACTGATCTGCATTACCCCAAATATTTTGCTCTCCATTCTTCTAGCGCTTTCCTGTCTTCTAGAGCTCAAACACGGCGTTTTAAAGCAATTGGATACAAGCAGTGGCTCTCTTAAGAGAAACGCAGAGGTCCTAATAAATTCCAGCCTGTTTCTCGTTCTTTAAGAAACTAGCCAATTATGTAAATATGTAAATACACTAATAATTTCCCATAAAAGTCAGAACCTGGTGAATGCATTGCACAGATAAGAATAAGGCTCAAATTCAGCTGTTATTTATTAGCTATTCCTTTATACTTTTTGAATTTTGAACGTGATTTAGATAAAAATTAATTTGTCCGATAATACTTAATAATACTATTTTCTTTAGACTTTGAGACTCAGTAACTAGGGCTTATTTGGTCCTACTTTTAAAACTTCTACCAACTCAGTCTTACTGTTGCCGGAGATGTGTCTATTGATAAATGAAGTAGAGCATGTTTTGAAAACATATGTAGTTTACATATATATAGTTTTCGGTCAAATGAATTCATTTCTGATTTATTTAAACCTGGCCTAGCCTGTGACTCACTATCTGGTGAAGTGGTGCTCACTGCCTTATGAAGACAGCACGTGGGAGCTAAGGCAGGACATAGATCAAGCAAAGATCGAAGAGTTTGAGAAACTACTGTCCAGGGAACCGGAAACAGAGCGTGTGGTAAGAATCGGCTGATGCTAGAGGACTTCATTTGAAAATAGCACTGTGGTATGGTCTTTGAGAAACCACTAATGGGATTTACTATATTTGAAACAGGAGCGACCTCCTGCTGATGATTGGAAGAAATCAGAGAGTTCCAGGGAGTATAAAAACAATAACAAACTCAGGGAATACCAGTTGGAGGGAGTAAACTGGCTACTTTTCAATTGGTACAACATGTACGTAAAACATCTTTCCTTCCCTTTAAAAACAATGTCTATATTTCTTTTCCTTTGTAGTTATTGAAAATAGGGCTCAGATATAATTTAAATAACATTTTAACTTTCTAATAAGAATTGTAAAATATAGCAAGCATTGAAGTATGCTTATTACCTATTTATTCAACAAATATTCAGAGATTCATAGAAGTATATATATAATTATTATTTCTCAGAGGATTTTCTTTGAAAATGTATTTTTCTGAATCTAAGAGAACATCTAAGATAGGCATTTGTGAGTATAAGAATATATATTTTGTGAAAGCAGTGACTAATATCTGCACTCATTAAACTTTCCTTGTTTTACTTCTTTTCCAAAGGCGAAACTGCATTTTAGCAGATGAAATGGGTTTGGGAAAAACTATCCAGTCCATTACATTTCTCTATGAGATATATTTGAAAGGAATCCATGGCCCTTTTTTAGTCATTGCCCCATTGTCCACAATCCCCAACTGGGAAAGGGAATTCCGTACCTGGACAGAGTTGAACGTGGTTGTGTATCATGGGAGTCAAGCTAGTCGTCGGACCATTCAGTTGTATGAAATGTACTTCAAAGATCCCCAGGTAAAACATCATAGGTGGTCTTCCTTATGTTTATTACGTGCATTTTAAGGCGTTGGGAATTAAAATGGTCTCAGTGATTTGAGGGAAAGATCTAGATTTTGCAAAATTGAGAACTTTGCTTTAGATTTCTTACCCAATTTGTGTTTTTTTATTATATTTCTGCATCTCATGATTACAGCTCTTTATTTTTATAGCTTTGGTCATTCCGATTACTAGATTAAAAAACAAAATGAAGTGTTTTACCTCGGAATACCACTGAAAACCATTTAACATGTTGCTATTCTGATTGGCTTTCTTTGTAATACTAAGAGAAAATGAAACAAAAAGTGTTATTAATTATGCGAATAGAAAGAATATTGTTGTACTATTACTAGAACTGAAAAATACTAGGCATGTAATATTGAATGACATATTGAATGACATACGTCCAAAGGGAAGAATTTATACTTTGGCTCTTAGTAGTAATTACTTTGAATTTTTACTTATTCTAGTTACCTGTATGCAATTACTTTGTGATACTAAAATTATAAATGACACGATAGAGAAGGAAGAATAGTAGGTGCTAAAATAGTTTTCAGCTATAGGTAGTAAATGGAAGTCTTACAACTGGACGTAGGAAATTCTATCCTAAGTGAGGTTTTTTTTCATTTTAGTGCTTTAAAAATAAAAAAAAATAGGTTTCAAAAGTTTTAAAAAGTAAAAAGTTTTAGAAAGTGAAAATTTTTTTTTAAAAGTTAGCTTGTTACATAATCCTTTTGGCCTTTCACCTTTTGGGATCTGTAGGCCATGACTACAATGGGCACACTTAGTGGCACTTAACTGCTTGTGATCTGTAGGGAAATTGGATTAGAACTTTTACTAACAATTTTCTAACTTCCTTAAGAAAGAAAAGTTTTAAAGCCTTATTGTACCTTAACAGCTTAAAACCTCCAGATAATCTTGAAAACAAAATCTAAGTGTTACCTAGATAAAGCTGTTCCCAAAGGGGTCGATTCATGTCTTATTCATTCTCAAAGTTGTTAATGTAATTTGTAATGCTAAATAATAACGCAGAGTTGTTCTTGTAGGGTCGAGTGATAAAGGGGTCCTATAAGTTTCATGCCATCATTACTACCTTTGAGATGATTTTGACTGATTGTCCTGAGCTACGGAATATTCCATGGCGTTGTGTCGTCATTGATGAAGCCCACCGGCTGAAGAATAGAAACTGCAAGCTGTTGGAAGGACTCAAGATGATGGACTTGGTCAGTGATCAGTTGGTGATTCCGTTGAACCCGAACAGAATTGTTACTGACTCAGTGCTCCCGCTGCTCTGAATTTGACTGGTATCTGGGAAGGGTGTTCGCAAAGCCTGTCAAATATTGTGATATATCTTGCTGAGCTTTCCGTTACTCAAAAGTGGCTGCTGTCGTCCTGATTTTTACATCGTTGGCTGGTATCTCTGCATAGTTGTATCACAGCAGAGTGTAGTCATGATATTTTCACTGAAATCGTTTTAAACTGTTTGTTCTTCCCTTTTGTTTGTGAATGCCGCCATTATGATCCAGTTATGCTCCAGATCTCATAGGTTTTGGCATACCGGGGCCAGTAGTACTTGTACTTGCAAGTTGTCATAATCTGGCCAATATCTGGAATTGATCCAGTTTGCGCAGAAGCTCCGAAGTTTGGGGCATAGTTTTGGTCTGCAGTTTTAGACCACACCTATCTCACATTCTTCCTGCTTTCTAAGAGATAGTCAGGTCTTCCTGATTAATTTTTTCTAGAATTTTCTTCAGTGGGAGTATCATGGGATAATATCTCGTAGAAGTGGTAGAATTGGGTCGATTTTCCGTTCCAGGCCGTTATGTATGTGGTTTCATAGCATATGACATGACCTCAGTCATTCTCAGGCTTCTTTTCACTCTGTAGTTTACGAGGTGGGTTTTGATCACTTGTTTTTACTTTTAATGTATGTTTTAAAAGCAAAGTTTTTGTCATTTAGCTTGTCTTGGATATTTTGATGAGTTTCAAGAGAGTACAAAAATATTTTTTTAATCCCTTTAATGTTGATGTCTAGATTAATTTGATCTCTTGTTAATTGAGAGTTTGAGATGGGAAGGCATAGTCTATATGTTCATGGCCATAAATTTTTTACTGACAACTGGTACTACTGAAAAGAATGCTTTAAAGCTTTCTGTTGTGGCGTGTTCTTGAAAGCAGCTTCTTTCTTCCTAAATGAAGGGGATCAGATTAGCCAGCTATTCTTTCAAGTAAAAACAAAACCCAGTTTTGTTCAAAGAAAAAAGTTTTCCTCAATTATTCTGTTTAAGATGGGATTTCTCTTTTCTTCTCCCTAATGAATTATTATTAAAGCTATCCTAAGACTTTTCTGAAAGCAGTTCATATCATTTGGTGGCCAATCCACAGAACAAATTAGAACACATAAAAATGATGATTGCTCTTGAAGATGTGGATAAGCATATGGAAAAGAGAAACTCATGGCTGTATTTGGTCTCTTTAGGTGGTACTTTAGCATTACGTTGAAGTAAACCTGGATTTACAGGTAGCCACTAATGCTCATGAAATATCTAACTATATCTTCTGACTAGGGCCCCATCCTCCCAGTGGTCTACATGAGGGACAGTTAGAGCATCATTTCTTGAAGGTTAAATAGTCACCCAACTTTATTGAAGTTGTTTTCTATTCTTAGTCCATAGTTTCCGGGTGGGAGACTGTTCCATTGGTAAGCACAGATTAGTTGAACTCTGTCAACAAACAATCTAATTGTCATTGGGAGACTTCAAAGGATTTTCTGTTGTTTATAGTAACACTTCATTAATAGATTAGAATCTGTTACTCAGATAATTTTTTGGTTACATATTGCAATGTTTTCTAACCTTTTCACATAATGACATGTACAGAAAATGATAATATTTGTATGTCACACCGGGTAAGCTGAGAAGGCTGCCCACTGCCACAGGTAACCAATCAGTCCTGGGCTGAGGACTTTCACAGTCCTTCCGGCTGCCTCAAGGACTTGGCTTAACTGTAACGCATTCATGGCTCACCAACTGGGAAGCTTGATTAGCAAATGAACAACATGTTTGTTTTTCTGATAATCAAGAACCTTTATCTCAGAAGAGGTGTTTTCAAGATGGAATACACATAATCATTGTTCAGAATTAGAATATAATTGTATATGTCCAGTTTTGAACAGGTCACTGCCTGGTTTTTAAATCCTTACTTTAAAATAAATATCATCAGAACGTACACACGTGCCTTTTTATTATTCTTTCCTAGAATAAGTCACAGTGAAAATAGCAGATAATAACTGTATCTAGCTATGGAGCAGGTCATAAGGAACTGCTGTTACCTGCACCAGACTCAGGTGAAAATGCACCTGATGAGATCATCTTCAAGTGCATTCTTAGAAAGGAGAGAGCAGTGTGCATCTTCAGCTCTCTCGTCAGAGGAGATGCTTGGGAGATGATGTGCCGAGGGTCATTTATGGTCTTCACTGTCCTCCACAGGACCTCTAGGAAGCAGAGTCATCTCCTTGTCCTTCTCTGGCAAGGAGGGACTTCTCTGGAGGTGGTAGGAGTTCTTCATTGATTCCATTATCTCATCTTTCATTGTCAGGAGGCCTCACACAAATTAAGAGAGTCTGCTGAAATGAAAGTAAATGGACATCACTCCATCAGAGCTAAAAAGAATGGTAACGTTTTCAAGCCAAAAGCCTATCTGCTGGCATAGTGGAGGTTGGAAGTGATAAGCTCGATAGCCGAGTCTCTCATGTGATGCTTTGGGATAGGCGGCGCATTAATCCTGTGTTATTTCATAGCTACCTGCTTTCGAATAGAAGCCTGGTTCTACTCTACTGCTCACATGAAAACTTATAAAAGGGTCACGTGTGTAAATGATCATTTGGTGTAACTGGCTTTAAACAGCCTGTGAGGGGAAGCCACATAAAAATGGAGTTTCTTTCCTTTTTTAAAATAAGTTTATTTTGAAATTAATAAGTTAAAAGACTTTTCCTGACGTATTTGGTTAGAGGTTCAGAATTTAACTCAGTAATAAAGGACGTGAGAAGCTAGGAGACGGTCTTCGGTCTCAGTGCAGCTCTTTCACTGCGGTGACTCTTCCTAAATTTGTGACAGCATTTTTTTTTTCTAAGTCTCAGATAAAGTAACTCAGGACTCGAGTATTTCGGGGTTGTGGCCCACGTCACCCACCAATACGATTACACATCAAAAAATCTCAAATTGATTTGCAGACTCTTTACTCTTTATGAATTTAATGAGTCTGAAGATGATGGTGGTCTATGTACCTTCCGAATGAGACCTCTTTGTTCATTGACAGATAAGACATAGTAGATATTAAGAAAATTAGTATGTCCTTAGTTATATCATTCACCTTAGTGTTTACTGAGCATATACTCTCTGCTTGGCCAGCAAGTCTTGTCAGATTCCAAGTTATGTCAGAATATTGCTTCTGAACCTACTAGAAGGTATGATCACTTTTTGAAATAGTTTCGAAAGCTGGACTGTGTATCAGATGGCCAAAGCAGAAGACAATCTAAGGCCCTTGAGATTAATAAACTCACTGTCATTAGGACTGATCACTGCCAAACAGCTCCTCCACGTTGGGCATGTAGAAGTAGAAGAATAAGGGTACAAATGCGTAAGGAAAGCTGGAGAGAGAGCTCGTAAACAGGAAGAATTGTTTTAAGAACCACCTAACTTGGTTCAAAGAGACAAAGTTAGAAATAGCATCTGTTAAAAAAAAAAGTGATTGTGGTATTTAAAACCAAGCTGACCTCTTTGCTAGTTCGACATTTTTGTAGAACAGAATAGTTTTTTCTGTGCTGTTGCATATAGAAGAACTTCTTTTGTCTCCAATGTGAGTCATGCAGGAAGCAGATGGGGAGACGAGAGTGCTGTTGATGTAAAGAACAGAAAGAGTCGTGTAAGCTTTATCTGAGTCTAGGGATTTTAGGAAAAGTCTTCAACTTTGGTGGGGAAAAAGCTTTGAGACTTAGGGGACTCATGAAGCCATGGCACCGAAATACTGACCTCGTAACTCTAGGAAGAGACGAAATGACAAGACACATTAACAGCGTCGGCACAGTTTTCGAGAGGCCCCTCCACATAGGTATCTGAAGCAGAGACCATGTTTTTTTTTTTCTTTGAATCTCCACTTTTGTGCCTAATTTCTATACTTTACACAGGGTGGGTGCTGAATTAATGTGTAGAAGTAGGAGCATGGTTATTGAGAGAGAGGCTTTGGTTTTCAGGAACTATTTTTGTTACGATCTGATCAGTTGCTTGTCCTGTAGGAACACAAAGTGCTGCTGACGGGGACCCCACTGCAGAACACCGTGGAAGAGCTCTTTAGCTTGCTTCATTTCTTGGAACCAAGTCGCTTTCCTTCAGAAACCACCTTTATGCAAGAATTTGGTGATCTGAAAACAGAAGAACAGGTACTTATCTCGTCTACTTTGTATTCCAGTCATGTGACTGACGATTGACCCATGAAACGGCAAGGGTTTAATGTTTAACTATTTAAAAATATAAATTATATCGTTTTTTTCTCCACCCAGTAGATACGTGAGCTTTCTAGCGCCTTTCCTCATTGCACTTCTGTCATGAAAGATTAGTGCCTTCAGACCCTTTACTGGGCTTTGACAAATGAAAGCGAATGGGAAATAAATAGGATAATAATGATTTTTCATGGTAGATATGTTTTCACATGCAAGGAAATCATGATACCAGTATTTACTTAAGGTCCTTTTCTTTAGGTGCAAAAACTCCAGGCTATTCTAAAGCCAATGATGTTGCGACGTCTCAAGGAGGATGTAGAAAAGAACTTGGCCCCCAAAGAAGAGACTATTATTGAAGTCGAGCTAACAAACATTCAGAAGAAATATTACCGAGCCATCCTGGAGAAGAATTTTACATTTCTTTCCAAAGGTGGTGGCCAAGCTAACGTACCTAACCTTTTAAACACTATGATGGAATTACGGAAGTGCTGCAATCATCCATACCTTATTAACGGTAAGCTTGGCCGTTTGTAAACTTATTTAATGACTATCAAAGCACCGGAAATCCTTTTCTCCCTCCAGACTGAGGATTTTATGGGTTGTAGTCATTATTGTATCCTGTCGTCTGAGTGTGAGTATCACTGGCTTCCTATTCTTTGTGATGCCTCCTTCTGTAGTGGCTCCTGCTGATCGTGAAGCAGGACCTCACCTCACCTTCCTCTTACATCCTGGCATCTATGTCTCACCTGATAAAAGGAGGCATTAGTGCCCCATGGCCAAAAACCATCAAAAGTGCTAACAATGAAAGAGAAATAGCCCTCGATGGAGATATTCTTGCGTGCACACGTTCTGTCTCTCCCTCCCTCCTTCTCTCTGTGTGTGTGTTTAAAGCAGAGAAGTTACAGAGGAACTTTGGTTGGAGAAAGCAGATATTAGCTGTCTCAAGACTCTGTAGGAGAAAATTCCTCTCAGTCTAGAGACCTTTAGCACCTATTTCCTAAGAATGAGAGATTATTTTAAGGCTTGGCTAATAGTTCGTCCCTGTTACTAATGAATACTTTATGATTTTCCTGTTTTCACAACTAAATTGATAGTGTTATATAACCGATAGGAGTAAAAACCTGTATTATATACTTGCAGAAATCATTAAAGGAATTAATATTTCATGCCCGTGATGCGTAAGATACTCTGGAGAATACAAGAGCCATCAGTTTGTCAGGATGGAGCCAAGGAAAGCCGTTAGCGGTGGCGTTGAGACAAGCCTACGCGGTGGGAAGGGTTTTGCCAGTCAGGGTTAGAAAAAGGAAGGGCATCATGCTGATGCAATAACCCGAGCAAAGAAAAGGAGGCGCGAAAACGAAGGGGAACTCGCCCAAAGTGTGAAGTCCATGGGAATAATCGTAGGACGGTGAACCTAGACGTACTGGGACCCTGCCGCGAAAGCCTTAAATGCCGGGTAATGGAATTTTGGCTTGAGTCTGTAGACGTTGGAGAACCACGGCTGGTGTTTAAGCTGAGAAATGATTAGAAATGTGATTCCAGATGATTGATCTGGCAACATCTTATAAAACAGATGGGAGTCAGGAAAGACAGACAAGCAGAACCACCAGCTAGGAGGCTATTGATGTAGTCCAGACAGGAGTTAATACAGGTTAAGATAAGGTGGTGGCCGGCTAACTGGAGGTGCTTGTGCACAGTTATAATTGGCCAACAAAACAATCAGCTTTTTTCCAGGAGAGAAGGAACAAAGCCTGGTTTTGTCTTTATCACAATCCATGAGGTTCAAGGGCAGCTAATTTAAAGAGTTCCTAATCTTTCCTTCTTTTATAACTTACACGTGGATCAGCCACTTCAGATCCAGAAGTTCCTGTTACTAAATGAAAAATGGTCCGCACCTGGAAGACAGTCTCAGCGTAGCACCTAAGGTCATTACTATGGTGTGACATCAGTGAATTTCCTTTTCAAACTTTGCGCTTCTGCTTTGTCTTCTAAAGAGGGTATCATGTGTGGTAATTATATGTTTAATGCTGCCAACCTGCTAAGCACCATGTGTTTGAGAGCCTGTACGGCCATTATGGTGAGTGTCAGCCAGCCTGTTCCCGAGTTGGGGAGATGGAACTGGGGCTTTGAGCCATCGATGGTATAAGTAAGGACACACACGCGCAAGCGCGCACACACACATGCTTGCATTTACTATCTGGTAAAAAAAAAAAAAAAAAAGAGGAAATCGTAGCCTCCAAGGGGAAAGAAAAGGCATTCACAAAAGAGATTAAATGCTGCCAGCAGGACGCATGTGAAAGGGATGATCTCAGCAGTGGTTGTTAGATATTCACTCCCAGCTCCATCAAGTTTACCTTGTTTGGTTACATGCTAATTACATGCATTGAGTATTGTGAGGTGGGCGTTCCCCCAAAACACAGCTGGTGGGTTTTTCCATAGCTGATTGCTCTCCAGGGTCATCCTGTATGATTCATTGTTCTCCAGGAGGCTCTTAGGACTTCTCAGGTTTGGATCGGTGGCAGTTGTTCTAATTGGTCACACCTCGAAGTCAGCTTTTCTGTCCTTATAACAAGTTAGGAAGTGTCTGTTAAGCAGGTATGCTTATGTGTCTTTATGATGGGAAATTCTAGTAAAAAAAAATCTCAAGCGCACATGTGCGTGCGCGCATGCACACACGCGCGCGCGCGCGCACACACACACACACACACACACACACACACGGGGTTAGGACTCCCTGGATAACTTAGGTAGGGGTCGTGTTTCACAGAGCTTGCTCCAATCCAGCACTGCCCATTCTCACCACAGCCTGGAGTGGAAGGTTTTCTGAAGCCCATTCTGCGCACATTTATTGAGCAGATACAGGGAAGTTTTCAATTTGAATTTCACGCTGAAATTCGTATTGGTCGTGGCAGAGTAAAACAGCCCCAGTCAAACTAAAGTTTAGTTCAACAAAGCACATTTCTGTAATTGTGGAACATAGAAACAACTAGCGTATGTTGAGTCTGGAAACATAAGCAAAGCAGAAGGAAAAAAAGAGAAGTGATGGCAGAACCCAAACTGCACATACATGAGAAATATTTGAATGAGTGTTAGCAGCAGCGCTTAAAGGCTTGGAACTACAGTATTCGGTGTGCTGTGAGCACTTGATTAGCATTGCTAGTCAGCGTCGTGCTTGCTAAGAGTTAAGTGGGTAGCGTAAATGGAGTTACTGTTACTGTTAGAATAACAAGCTTTGTTAGAATGGGGTGTTTGACTTTACATCTCTATGCGAGAGTAAAAATAATGTCGAAAACTCGGTCAAAGCCCCCTCATGGTTAGGGGTGACTTGAGTTATTTGTTGTTATTGTCAGGAATGGAGAAATGTAGTGCATAGTGGGCAGAAAGGAAACAGGACTGAAGCTTACACGATAGAATGAGTTTCAGAGAGAAAATAGTAACTTTTTTCCCCTGGTAATCTTCAGAAGAAAATAATTTCTTGTTTGTTTGTAGCTAATATAGCTAGACAACATTGCAGTACTGCAGTGACTGTTAAAGTGGACACAATTCCACACTTATTTCAAGTTGTCACACACACACACACACACACACACACACACACTTTTAAATGTAGTACAAACAGTAATTTAGGGCACTGCCGACAAACTACGTATTTTGGCTTTTAACCTATTTCCAATTCATTTTCTCATTGATATTTACCATCTAACATCAAGGTAAATCTAATTGCTAAACTTGAAAATTTGGCTGTGGTATCAGAAGGTAAAAATTGCTTTCTTCCCCAATACCTTTCATACCCTTTCCCTTCCCTTCATCTGGCCATAATAAATATAGTGCTAAAGGAATCATATAGGAAATATGTATGCTGATGTTTTTAAATGAAGTATTATTGGCATAAACTGGTTGCCACTTTAAGAACCTGAATTCATAACAAAGAGCTGAATTGATTAATTCAGCAGTAGTTTTTGTCTGGTGAGAAAGAATGTATTTTATTTTGGCTATTTATAAGATGATAAATTATTGATGACATTGAAAAAGCAAAAAAGTTATTTTTCTCATCACTGAATAAATTTAAAATGAAAAAATTTCTGCTAATTCGACGGAATTATTTGTTTTCAAATTTTTTACTAAAATGATTCAAACATGTCTGATTTGTCAAAATAATTATTTCATTTTTGAAAACTTCATTGACCATTAACTTGTTTTTAGCTAAAACACTATTTTTGATGATGAGTTATAATTTTAATAGGACAAAAAATAACTACCTAATATTGTTGAGAGTAAAATCTGTCTCTTCCTGAATGCGAAGAGTTAATGGTAAAAGACCAAATGTAATATATGGACTTAAATCTATTTTTCCTATTTCCCAAGGACCTTCTTGTCTTGAATCTAGAACCTAGATTTCTAAATTTTATGTTTTGAAAAACATTATTCCAGAACATTTCTGCTAATGCTCCTAAACAACATTTTTAAAACCCTTTCCTGGTAAAACCTTTGCCTTTATTCCCCCTTAGAAGAAAATCTTGAATATTAGCCTGTTATTCATGTGGAAAAGTGGGGGAGACACTAGCAATTCTGACCCAGCGGCATTTTTCTGCCAGTCCCCCTTCATAAGAAGTAACAGTGTGCTTTGCAGAAGGCCTTAGTGCCTGGTAAAGGCGTTAAGTGACTTTAATCTGTTCTCAGTAAGATTCTTTGTTGATTAATAATTAATAAGCTGTATTTCTGCATATGACCATGTCATAACTTAATTTCTACAAGCGCCCTTAAAATGGAAATAAGATGGCACTTTTGCTCCATCTGCCGCTGTTTGCAGAAGTACTGTGTGAGTGGCCGTGGTGGTCTAACTAATCTGAACTTTAAAACCCTTTCAAGGTTCTGTATCCCCATTTCGTATCCCCATCTCGTGTATAGTAATTAGTGCACATGTTTAGAACTAGTGGTAAGGAGAATAGTTTTAAGTTTCCGGCACAGTTTAAGGCTGGGAACCAACCCCATCAGATGGATTTGTTTGCTTCTATTTTCTGAAGAATAGGTGACTGTGTCCCTCCTTCGGGAGAGGAGCTGAGCATGGCAGTCATGCCCTGATTAACCCCAGAGGTGGGAGGAGGCCAGACCGATGCTGCATAATTCCAGTTAAGCCACCTAAGCAGTCGAAGGAAGCTTAGCCTGCCGCTTCCTGGATAAGCATGTGTTTGGGGTCAGGGGAGGAAGCAGTGAGGAAGACGCCATGCTCCTGAGGCTCCTCTCTGATGCACTCAAGTCTTTGAACAAGCAGAAAAAGGCACAGAAGTTTTACGTGAAACAGAGTTTGTTTTGTTTTATTTTTAAAATTTTAAGAGCTTTGCATAATTAAGGTAGAATTTTTGTACCTTATGAAATTATCAGATGAGAATGAATATGGAGGGAGATTTAGAGATTTCAATAGAAGATGCGTGTTCAGATCCCCTTAAAAAAATCCCTGAAAGTTATCCTGAAAAATTAATTCCCTCCTGTTGCAGTCCCTTCATTGTATCATTATGCAATTATAATCACAAACTGCTGCCCTTACGCTGTATTGTTAGAACCCTATCCCCTTGTTCCTTAGTTTCGGAACAGATTTTGTTGTTTGTGTTTATATTCAGCTGGTAAACAGTTCATTTCTTCAGCAATTTAGGTTCCAAATTTTCTGTAGGTATCTGGCCCTTGGCTTGTTTTTGCCACTTCTGGCTTGACAGTCTGTTGTTGAAATTCAGTTTCTACAATCAGCAAACATTTGTTTGTTGGAAAATGTGTTTTTTTCCCTCCAAATGCCTAAATGTGTTGTGCTTAAAACTTTGATCCCTTTTGTACTTTCCTGGTTTTGTGTAGACCTAACTTGAGTAAGTGGATGAATTCACGTTCATAAACGAGTTTAGTATACCGGTTCCTACAGTTTGCAGTGGGTTTTGAAAGCAGGTTCATTGTTTTTAGTAATAAAAACCTTTTACAGTATTCACGCTATGCTGTCCAATCTCTGCAGGTGCTGAAGAGAAAATTTTGGAAGAGTTTAAAGAAACACACAATGCAGACTCTCCAGATTTTCAGCTCCAGGCGATGATCCAGGCTGCTGGCAAGCTAGTGCTGATTGACAAGCTGCTGCCAAAACTGAAGGCTGGTGGCCACAGGGTGCTTATCTTTTCCCAGATGGTGCGCTGCTTGGACATACTGGAAGACTACCTCATTCAGAGACGGTGAGGGCCACAGTACCACGGGATAGAAGGGAAATAAAAAACGACCTTTCCCAGGTCCCTACATGGTTCACCTCGAAGTGACATTTATGATAGAGGGGACTGAGTAGGGAAAATGTGTTACGTCTTTTTTAAAAAGCAATAGATGTGCATGACATTTATTCTGTATAGTGACTATGGAAAGACTCTGCATGATTTTGTGGGCAATTTTGTTTTCCATTTCTTTCATTTGACTAAGGGAGAATGCTTCTTCCCTAACGTTGAAATTGTGTGTTATTTTACAGTTAGAGGTGTCAGCTGTTTTTAGGGTTTAGATGTTTCACTGGAGAGGAAGTAAAATAAAATGTAGTTTTGGGGCATTCAATCAATTGTATGAAAAACTACAACAAAACCTATTTGCAATTATTTCTGATAAATAATATTCTGTTAAAATATGTCGCAAATCGTATTACTTTCCTAAAAATTAAAAAAACAAGTACATTGTAGCCATTTGTCAGGCCTACCTGTTAATACTGACATTTTCCAGGTACCCATATGAAAGGATCGACGGCCGAGTAAGAGGCAACCTTCGCCAGGCAGCTATTGACAGATTCTCCAAACCTGATTCTGATAGGTTTGTTTTCCTCCTGTGTACACGGGCAGGAGGTTTAGGCATTAATCTAACTGCTGCTGATACCTGCATCATCTTTGATTCTGACTGGAATCCCCAAAATGATCTCCAGGTAAACATGCAAAAAAATCTTACTGGTGCTTTTTTTTTTTTTTTTTAATAAAGTCATTCTACTATGACAGAGAATCCCCCATCAAACCAATAAATTAAAGTCATGTAGTCACTCAGGCGGTGTCCCATGATACGGGCAAATGAACCAACCAGTAATCAATTTATTAATAATGTAAAAGTAATTTCTTTGTATGTTAACCCTCTTTTACACTGCACCTCTGTTTATTGGAACAGATGCCGTCATAACTGACAATTGAGTATTTCTTTGGTAGCCATTAATTTCCCTTTTCTTCCAGGCTCAGGCTAGATGTCATAGAATAGGACAGAGCAAATCTGTGAAAATCTACAGGCTGATTACAAGAAATTCTTATGAGCGGGAGATGTTCGACAAGGCGAGCCTGAAGCTCGGTCTGGATAAGGCCGTTCTGCAGTCCATGAGCGGACGAGACAGCGCTGCGAACGGGGTGAGCAGCACGCACCCCGCCCACCGTGCTCGGCCCCGCCCACCGTGCTCGGCCCCGCCCACCGTGCTCTCCGGCCCCTAGGCTGACAGTGAGCAGTCCCCCAGCATCCGATTGCTTTTTAACCTCAATATTTAAGCAATATTTTGACCTCTCATTTCCTTTGTTATGATCAGGTTCCCCCTCTTTGAGGAAAACAAAACGTTTGCTTAGTCTACAGACATTTCAGTTTTAAATTATTTTAAATATTTCTCTAAAACAGGTACAACAGCTTTCCAAGAAAGAAATAGAGGATCTTCTACGAAAAGGGGCCTATGGTGCACTCATGGATGAGGAGGATGAAGGGTCTAAGTTCTGCGAAGAAGACATAGATCAGATTCTCCTCCGGCGAACCCACACCATCACAATCGAGTCCGAAGGGAAAGGCTCCACGTTTGCTAAGGTGCGAGCTGAGCTGGAGGCAGGTTTTCTGTGGGAGTGCAGTGGAGTTCACATCCAGCACCTTGTAAAGCACTCGTGTGATGCATGCGTAATGTTTGCTTTATATTTCGAATTAAGTAATTATTAACTCCCCGTGGAGCCCCTAATGCATAAAACATTCTTTGTTTGTGTTTTGGGTTCTGTTCTATGTACTTGGCACCTGGTGGTCACCCTCGCCTCGCCCTCAAATATGCCTCCCCCTGCCCCCCAGGCTGACCCTTTCCCTGTGCCTTTGACCCTGCTCCCTCCCCTTCCTGAGACGCAGGTCACAGCAGCCAGGGCACTTCTATCCGAAAGAGCTCCCCTGTCTTTAACTCCGGCTTCAGCTCCCTAAGTCAGTAAGTCGTCTCTCACAGCTTAAGTCCACAGAGGCATTATTTACACCAGCTGTCTCTGCTGCCTCCCTTTCTACTTATTTTTCAACTTCCAGCGTGCACCCCTCCCCCACGTCTTTATCAGACCAGCTCTGGAGAAGGTCACCACTGCCCGAGAGCCCCTTCTGAGGCATCACCTGCATGCGGGTCCACCCTTCCACACCCAGGCCCACTCTCCATGTTCATTTTTAACGTTTGTATTGAAATGTCACTTGCCACAGAGTTCACTTATTGGATGCCTTTACTGTATTTACAGATGTGTGCATCTGCCACCACCTCTAAGTTTAGAACATTTCCATCACCCCGGAAGGATCCCCATGCCCGTTAACAGTCAGCTCCCCTCCTCCCCCACCCACACCCCAAATCCTCGCAACCATTAATCTACTTTCTGCGTCTACAGATTTGCGTACTCTGGACATTTCCTATAAATGGAATCATACAACATGTGGTCTTTCGTGCCTGGCTTCATTCACTTAGCATAATGTATTTGAGGTTCACCCATAGCGTAGCATGTGTCAGTAATTCCTTCCTTTTTACGGCCTGAGCTATGGTCCATTACATGTCTGTATCTCATTTCCCAGTTGATAGTGGACATTGGGGTTTATTAGTTAGTTGGTAGTGAAGTGTTGGTTATTATAAATAACGTGAACATTTGCATACAAGTTTTTATGCGTTTCTCTTGCGTATACACAAAGAATGGAGTTGCGGGGTCATGTTAACTCCATGTTTAACCTTTGAGCAACTTCCAGGCCATTTTTTAAAGTGACTCTACTGTTTTCTTTCCCACTAGCAGTGTTTTGAGTTTTGTTTTCTCCGCATCCTCAGCGACAGTTTTTATCGTCTGACTTTTTGATTATAGTCATGTATTAGTGAGTGTGAAGTGATAGCCCACTCTGGTTTGATCTGCATTTTTCTGATGCTGTCTTGGGTCCTTCCATGTGCTCGTTGGCCATATGGATATCATCTTTGGAGCAGTGTCTATTCTGATCCTTTGTTCATCTTCTGAGTTATTTGTGTTTTTATTATTGAACTTTAAGAATACTCCGTATATTCTGGATTAAAGTTCTTCATTAGGTAATGCAATCTGCAAATATTTTCTTCTAGTCTTAATGGTGTTTAATGTTAATGAAGCGCAGTTTACTCATTTTTTCTTTTATCATTTGTGATTTTTTTTGTGCATTGTCTAACTTAAGGTTACAAACACTCGCTCCTGCATTTTCTTCTAAGAATTTTATAGTTTTCCCTTTTATGCCGACATTTGCAGCCGTTCTGAGTGGATTTGTGTGTGGTGACGCTGTGAGGCAGGGTCCAGCTCCCTCCTTTTGAATGTGAACAGTTGTCCGCGCTGCTCTTCTCTGGGCTCTGTGACTCAGCTTCTCACTGCCTCTTTTCAGGTTCCTTCCTCAGTCCTCACAGGCACGTCCAAGTTTAGTGTGTGCAAAGCCACAGCTGTCTTCCCTGTCCCTCCACCCTCTGTGCATGCACAAGCACGCACACACACACCTATTTGCTCACCTGTGTACCACCATTCAGGTGCCAAAGCTGGATGCTGACATTTTCCCCGGCTTCCTCCTCCTCCTCCTCCTCCACGTTTTACATCCACTCAGATTCTGACTCCTTCAGTTTTGCCTTTTAAAGAATGATCTTTATTCCTTTCTGCTAGAGCTGTTTTCGGTCTTCATTATTTCCTCCCTCAACTACAGTAGCCCGTCTACACTGTCCTACCCTCCAGGCTCCGAGACACAGGTGACTTTGGACAGGATCGTGTCCATCTCGAGATTATTCCCATTTCCAGAGAATCTACTGCTTCCTTGGGACAGAGTTCAGACTCTGCTAACAGGACACACAGGGCCCTGCTTGACTTGGCTTCCGCCCGCCGCACCTGTTTGCTCCTTGGCCACTCTCCCTGACCGCCCTTATCCCCAGCCACGTGACTCAGTCGATTGCCTTTCTTCTCCTCTGTGCCTTTGCACATGCTCTGCCATGAATGTTTCCACATGCTGTCTTGTTCTTTGAGCTTTAACAGTCTGATCCGGGCATTTTCTGAAGGCCTGTTCCGCCTTCCCAGCAATGCCTTGCCTGTGCCCCCACCGCCACCCCTGCGTGGACCTCCGTATGTCAGTTGCACCTGCACAGACCTTTGTTACCTACCATCAATCGTGCTGCATGGTCATCTTTTGTTTCCTGATCTGTCTCAGCCCCTGGTCATTGAGCTGCCTGGGCGACGGTCTCCATCCTAGTCCCATCCACCGCAGCATCTGGCAGGCAGTGGACGAACGCATACATGTTTGAGTGAATGAATAGATGAAATCTGCTTTGCATTTTACCTCTGAGAAAAGCATCTCAAAGTAATGCATATTTTTTTCTCCTTTAGGCCAGTTTTGTCGCATCTGGAAATAGGACAGATATTTCCTTGGATGATCCCAATTTCTGGCAAAAGTGGGCTAAGAAGGCGGAATTGGATATTGATGCCTTAAATGGGAGGGTGAGTGAGAGGTTCCATTTAAACTCTATCTGATCCAACCCAGAGTCGCGTTTTCAGAAGTCGCGAATATTATCCGCCATCTTTTGTAGAACAACCTGGTTATTGACACTCCGAGGGTGCGGAAGCAGACCAGGCTGTACAGCGCGGTGAAGGAAGACGAGCTGATGGAGTTCTCAGACCTGGAAAGCGATTCTGAGGAAAAGCCGAGCGTGAAGCCCCGGCGGCCCCAGGACAGGGCCCAGGGCTACGCGAGGAGCGAGTGCTTCAGAGTCGAGAAGAATCTGCTCGTCTACGGGTAAGCGAGATGGAGACGCCTGTGAAAATCAGAATTTTATTTTAAAAATGGTTAGAGTCCCTATTTGCATAGGAAAACAATGTTCGTGTTTGGGTTTCTGTGACTCCCCGTAGCATAGCCAAGTGAACTGGGCAGCACCTCTGACGGCGCCCGCTTTGCTGACAGTCCTCAGAGTGGTTCAGGTCCTCGTGGATTTGAAGGCACACAGGTTTGTCTCTTAAGGAGTTATGTCAGATCCAAATTCACTTGTTGATTATTAATAACTCAGGCCAGTCTCAAAATTACAAAATCTTTTTTCCTTTACCTTCACATAAAGTTTACAGCTATAGTAATCTTTTAGTATATTTTGTAATAAAAGTTTATTAAAGGCAGTCATCTCCCTTGTAAAGCTCTTTGAACTCATCTGAAACATGAACAGGCAGTCATTTCAACTCTCTGAATGTGTCGCCTCTGAATCTCTGTGGCACCCCACACAGTGCTTTGAATGTCAGGATGCTCAGCAAAAGTCTGAATCTCTAAATAAGAGTTCTCTAGCAGGCAAATTCCATTCAAATAAAAAAAAAAATGCCACCAAAACAATATTTCTATTGATCTGATATTTTATCTTTGATAAATTTTTTCCGGTGGAAACCATTCTGCTTACGTGGCAGACAGGCTCTTACCTGGCCTTTGTCTCACCTGTTGGCTATTTCCGTGGGCACGCCAGCTTTATTCTGTGAGGTCAGACCTCTTCGTGTCTTTCAATGTGCCACACTCTTTCAACAAGCCCTTCCCGCCGCCTGGAACCAACCCCACCCCCAGCGCACAGCCTCGATCTGCCCAACCTGTCCCGTCCTTGACATCCAGTGTACCCTGCACTTGGAAGTCTGAGCTGCACTTTCCGTTACGCACATGACTTCGGGTGGTTGGCTCCTGCTGCTGAGACCCAGGTAGCAGCTCCTTGAGGACAGGGCTCTTTCTTTGTGTCCTCGGAGCAGAGTGCAGTGCCAGCAGACACACGATGAGCGCTGAATCAGTCTATTTATGGAGTAAATGAAGTTGAGCTAAGGTCCATCCTATGTCTCAGTAGCCGTGTCCCTCCCACTAATTATCTGCCGGCCGAGCATCTTTTCCTGTTTGTTCTCACATGGCAGAGAGACTTCCCGCGTGAGCCCTTTCCTCCGTGCACTTTGCTTCCATGTTTCAGCCTCATGCTCAGAGTTGGGAATTTTGCTGGTAATTTTAGAAATGCGACATCTTGATAACTCTTGAAGCTCAGAAGTATGTCTGGAGCATACGGTCTGTTAGTACAGCCTTGGCCGCCTCCCGTAGGCATCACTGTATATCGAACACCTACTTTGCACTCGGCACTGTGCTAGGATACTACTCTCAGACACCAGGGACCTCATGAGCAGAATCGTCGCAGCGCCGTCTCAAGGCAAGCAGGTGAACAAGTAGGCATGCGGTAAGCCGCGATGGTGCCTCGACAGGGATGCTCTGTTCAGACGTCTCTTCTCCTTTAAGACCCAACTCAGGTGTTCTCTCCTGACTTCCAGGGCTTGGGAAATAAAAGAAGGAATTCGATATAAGGTGCCGTGTATAGTCGGTGACTCGGTGGGTGTCATGTATTAGCCAGGGTGAGAGGGAGTGCTGAGCATCAGGCAGGGAGGAGGAGAGAGTTTCCAGCAGAGAGAGCAGTGTGTCCAAAGGCCTAGAGGCAAGGGCCAGCCTTCGATCTGAGGAACAGAGAAGCTCGTAATAGCCAGAAGGGACCAGGCTGGGGTGAAAAGCAGGGCGTGTTGGGCCAGCACTGTGCTCCCCCCTGCTGAGGCTCCCCGTTGTGCACGGCTCTCAGTGGAGGTCAGGAAGAAGGCAGTGGAGTGGCTCGTTCCTATCCTGAGTACCACCCTGGGGGCCTAGTCAGCCATAGCATGGGGAAGACGCAGCTCAGACAGCATCCGTGAGGAGCACAGTGCCCAGGTGCAAGGGCACAGCACTGCGTGTAGCGTGGGACTGCAGCCCTAGCTAGACAGTTCGGGTTCGGCGGTGTGCCCTCTGTGCCCTCTGTGCCCTCTGTGCACTTCTGTCCACAGCCCTTTCTCCTGCCCCTTTCACGCGAGGCCCTGACGCTTGGCCGAACGTTTTTCCTGAGTGCTGTCTCTTGTATTTGGAATTAGCACTCCCTGTTTCAAAAGGAAACTTGACCATGTTCACAGTCTTTCATTAATTATTGTGGCATCCCTTTGGGGTGGGTCAGTGCGGCCACCCTCCTGAGCACCGCATCCTTGACCTGGGAGAAGTCACTCGCACCCACCTCGTGCACCATGCATCTCAGACGCTTGGTCACCATCGAAGCATACAAGCCACGTCGGAGTGAAGCACGATGTAACGTGCCCAGATCCCGCTTACTTTCATGTCCTAAAAGTCACTGCCACTGCCCGAGTCTGACCGAGAAAGCCCATGTCAGCCCTGTGGGTGTTGCTTCCGTGGCAACATCCACGGAATGGGTGCTTTTAACTCTCGACCCTGGGGGTGCATTCCCGTCACCTGATGTAAAATTACTAGTTTTGACCCAGGATTTCGTAACTCTGCGAGCTGACTGAAAGCCTAGGCCCAGATCTAAAGTGAGGCACCATCTGCATGCTGGACGTTTGCTTTGCAGTTGGGGACGGTGGACAGACATCCTTTCCCACGGACGCTACAAACGTCAGCTCACCGAGCAAGACGTGGAAACCATCTGCAGAACCATCCTCGTGTACTGTCTCAACCATTACAAGGGGGATGAGAACATCAAAAGCTTCATCTGGGACCTCATCACGCCCACGGCTGACGGCCAGACGCGCGCCTTGGTCAATCATTCCGGTAGGTCTGCTTCGTGCTCTTTGTGCTGCGGGGTTACAGACACCTGCCGGGTACCCTTGTGGTGCAACCTGGACCCCGTATTTCCTTGTCTTGTCTGTCGAAATATCTGATTCTGACACTGTAATTGGGGTTGTAAAAAGCTGCTTCGATGATTGTGATTATTGTGATTATTATGATTCTAGGTTTGTCAGCCCCAGTGCCGAGGGGAAGGAAGGGGAAGAAGGTGAAAGCCCAGAGCGCCCACCCAGTGGTGCAGGACGCTGACTGGCTGGCCGGCTGCAACCCGGACGCTCTGTTCCAGGAGGACAGCTACAAGAAGCACCTGAAGCACCACTGCAACAAGTAGGGTTTCAAGGGCTGGTTGTGGAGAGCTCACTCTGTCCTTAAACACACACACACACACGCGCACACACAC